>NC_054417.1:620000-927500 GCF_017976425.1 Toxotes jaculatrix | reverse complement strand
CATGGCCACGCCCAACCTGTCGCGCCGCAACACCAACCGTAACAACAGCTGCAGCAGCACCGGGAGCACGGCGCTCATATGACCACGCTGTTCAACCACGTGATTCTTTATAAACGGACACACAAACCCTGATCTGGGAGAATCCTGACCATTTATTTAGGGAACCACTACCTGTTATGACTCATAAGCCCCGCCCACCTCACCTGACAACCACCATTGCTGCTGACGGCAGACCACAGGTCAGTGGTGGCGCTGCATTCATGTGTTTATTTGGGAGAACCCTCAACAGGAAAAAACACCCAAAGCATGCTGGGAAATGTGGTCCACAATCATCTGAGTTGGCATCGTCATCAAGAGACATTAATGGCTCATAAGAGCTTTTTGGGAAGTAATCACATGACTTACGACAGCCAATGAGGGCAGAGTCTGAAGCCCGACGGACATCATACCTCATCACACACACTCGCTAATTTAACACTACACGGCCAGTTCCCGCTCATCCAGCTTCACTCAGCCAATCAGAAGCCACTCCCTCTGTCCCGCAGAAACATATCGTCTTCTGTCTGAACGAGAGACGAGATCAAGGAAACTGTGACATGAAAGGAAGCGTGGGGTCCACAGACAGACACACTCAGTGGACAGAGGACGCCTCTGTCTGATCCCACCTGCAGCGTCAGGGTTTCACCTCCTCTCACCTGCGTTGGCTTTTATTTTTCCAGTTCTGTCCGCTCTCCTGCCTACACACGATTTTTAATGTGAAAAATATCTCGATGTAAAACTTTAACGAGGAAAAAACAGATATCAGATCAGTTCTTAGAAGTAAAGTGTGATAGATCGCATGTCCTAGACACTTTGCTTTGCTTTTTTCTATTTTAATTTAATTATATCTGGATGTGCATTGCTGGACCAATGGTTAAAAGTGTCAGATGGGGAGGGGGATTGATTTCAGGTGTATAAAGTCATTAGGTGTACAGAAGCTCTCGCCAGGCTCAGGGACCAGAGACTGTTTTAAACTCCCATCATCGTTTCCCTGTGAGTCCTTACACCAGGACTCTGGGTTTAAAGTGTTTTCACTTCACTCAGTTCAGAATTGAACCAAATTTAAAGCCGGTTCACAGAAGAAGGTAGAAGTCAGATGGTCTTCACCGTTTCCCAGAGAGAAATCCAGCTAAATGAATATGAAAACAGCCGCGTGTTTATTTTCCCTGACGACTGAACTGAGAACATCTTAGACCCGAGCCTGGTTTACATCCTGGTCAAACTACGTTTGGTTTAAACTGTCCCTGAAATTTGATTGTTTTCACTTGTAAAAATGGAAAAGACATGAAGCAGCTAAGAAGCAAACACACGGAGCAAAAAGGGAATGGACGTGCTTCTTCACGCTCAGCTCAGCGATCTGCTGTCAGCTCACTCAGACGGCTGACGGGAGGAGACGTCGTCAGTTCAGCAGGTAGATTTAAAAACTGAGATCGCGAGTTTCCTCTCATTACCTTCTGTGTTTCATCTGTCTCGTCCAATCAGACGGCCTGCCTGATCTGCTCAGCGAATCACAAGAAGGGCTTCTTTTTCTTCTTCTTCTCTCATCTGGAAACTGTTTCTTGTAAATAATCTCCTCCTCCTCTCTCTCTTTGTCGCTTCCTGTCTGTCGAAGGTGACGTGGTGTACATATGAGAACATGTTGCTGTGTGCTGGTGTGTGTCGGGCAGAGAAACACATTGGCGTTGACTGGATGTTGTGTGCTGTGGCTCAGTGTCGTGCTGATCCAATCAGAGCAGGAGGCTCTGCAGGTAACCAGCATCTGAGCCAGTGCTCCCAACAGGACAGAACAGTGCACCCAGACCTGGTCTAAGTGAGACCACAAGATTCTGGGCCGAGTCCAGGTGGACACGTCATAAACACAGAAAGGTTGGGAATCACGTGGAAGGAATCATGAACATGGAGAGTTAACTTCAGGTGGAATTAGATGAAAATCACCAAAACATTGGTTTTATTTTTGTCTTTGTCTCTGGATGTGAAATGTGAAGGTGATCTGATGAGGACTGTGGGGACAGACGCTCCTTCACCTGGACTCTGTGATGATTTCTACTTCCGACAGCACGCTGAGCATCAGCTGCTCGTGTCCGTGTCTTTTCCCTCTTTGCTGTTTCGTCCTCAGATTTTAAAGGTTCGACGTCTGTGCAGAGGCTGAGGAGCCGCTCTCAGCCCGACTGTGTATCCAAGCAATATTCACACGCACATCAGTCACTGTTGCATTGTAACTTCACACACTGAAACACACGGTGCCAGTTTGTAGACATGTAAGAAAAACACGTGTTTTTACCTCCAACATGGCTTATGCCTTTTTTTTTTTTTTTTTTTTAACACACCTGCCTTTATGTTCCTGATTTCGTCCAAACGTTTTACTGTGCGTGCCACGCCCCTGTTCCCCTGCCAGTCATCTCAAAGATGGCGGAGCTCCCATTCATACTAAACCAAGGGGCTGAACCTTCAAGGTATTTTTGTTGTGTTTTTATATCCTGGACCAGAACAGAGGGACAGGGCAAAGACGTCCTTTATTTATGACAGAGATGCACTAAATCTGATTCAGGCTTCACTCTTCCACTACAGCTTGTTTTTCTTCTTATTTCGGTGTTTTTCTTCGGGGTGGCAGCTTTTGGCGGTTTCCTCTAAACTGATGTGTGCGTCAGAAATTTGAGAATCAGTGACTGAAGTTCACAGCAGCAGAGGAAGCTCGGTACGGTCTGCTTTTCAATCAGAACAGAAAGAAACATAGATTTGCTATTTTTCATTTTCTTGAACACGAAACTAAACACGAAAGAAATGTTTGAAGACGACAAACATCCTGTGAAGCTCCAGCAGCAGCAGTTAGCATCTGTCAGCTGAGTTTAACTGATGGAACATGGACTCACTGAATCTGCTTCACTTCATCAACTTGTTCCACTGCAGTTCTTGTTTCTCTTCGTGTGTTTTGTTGTCATATGAGCTGATGTTTTCAGTTGTCTGTTAGCTGAACTGGGCTAACTGTTAGCTCAGATATCGCTGGCTTCAGATTGGATCAGCTGCAGTTTCCTGCCTGTAAATAAGCCGCGTCTGTTCTGGAGGACGCCGGGAGAACGAGGAAACTAATATCGGCGCCACCTCACCTGTACATAGACCGATTCCATGCGGTCAACCTTTGGTTTGTCTGGTTGTGTTACCTCATGTAGCCTTTACCCCCACCCCCCACCCCAAGCTCCACCCACCAGGGCTGCCCACCACATTATTTATAAACGCACCTAGCGAGGAAGACTCTGCCCCTTCAGCCTATGTTTTGTATATTTTCCTCTGACCTCTTCAGTCCATCCATGTTTTATTATTATTGTTATGATTTATCATCACATTATTGTTCTTACTGTCATTGTTATTCTAATTATTATTATTATTGTTGACTTTTGTTGGCTGTACAGTACCGTTGTTGAAAAATTTTACCTAATACAGAGTCTTCTACTGTAATGTGTCTCTTTTCAATAAAGACAAGAATAATGCTTCTTAAAATAAAATCACGTTCATGTTTTTCTTCTTGTTTTTTCATCTCAGGGAAGTTTGTAAGTTTCCTGACATGGAAACGTTTCTGTCCACAGACACATGAACTCATCACACACATCTGAGGCCAGGTTTTATCTGTCTGCTCACAGCGTTCATTTCTTCTGTTCAGTCTGAGATCAGCTCTGACACACTGACGAGTTTTGCTTTAATATCTACAGAAGCACTTTTCACTCAGGAAAATTTCTCCTGATCTTTACCTGGACTGCAGCGGTTTCACTCCTGTCTTTCCCGTGTGCTCTTTGGTTTTCTAAATTAAAATGAAATTCATGATGTTGTGTTTCGGTGCACAGAGCCAGATTATTCCACCCAGCTGAGCCTAACTTACCTTGCAGGTTTTGTTTTGGGGTTTTTGGCTTTGTCAGGATTAATGATCAGAGTTCATCTGACGCTCAGGCAGGTTGCTGTTAATGCAGTGAGGAGGGAGACTCCAAGCTGCAGAGAGGAGCCTCTGCCTCAGCTGATCCCCCTGGGTCTCATTTATCAGCCGACTGTGACGGCGCAGGCTGATTACAATTTGCAAAAAAAAAAAATTCATTTAGAGCTGCAGAGACACCCTCACGTCTCTGTTCACTCTGCAGGTTAAAGTCTCCAAATTTAGATTTGTGTCACCTCACATGTGACTCAAGTCACATTATATATGAAAATGTTGGCACACACTCTGAATACTGTAACACAGGACTGATTTGTGCTGAACTGTTCTATCAGAATTTCATAGCCAGCGTCCACGTAGAGCCAAAGGTAAAGGAAGAATCACGTTTATTATACAGGAGCATCAACAGCTGAGGCACTGGATCCTACATTTCCCACTTTTTTTTCATCACTGATTAAAGTGTGTGTTATTTTATTGATTAACAGACTGAGTCCAAAATTAAAAATGTTCATTTAACTTTTATATTAAACTGAACAAGCTGCGAATTTCGGACAGTTTTTGCTTCAAATTTTACTTTAAAGATCAATTTATTCCCAAAACAGTTGAAACAAATGAAAATTATTCTGCTCATCGACTCATTAACTCATTAACTTTACCAAATGCAGCGTTTTAAATGAAAACGTTCAGTGTAAAAATGAGATTTAAAGGAAACGCTTCTCTGAACCCGGAAGAACAAGTTTGATGCGCGTGCCTCTGCAGGTGCGTCCACCACCTGGCGCCGGAGGACCGGCAGGTATTGCTGATTAGCTGATGTCATGGAATGGCGGGAGTCCGCTGCAGATGAACTTCCAGGTGAAGGTTTGTTTTTTGTGTTTATTCTTTTTCGCTTTTTCTCAGCGTTTAAACAAAAAGACGCAAACGTTAAAACCTGTGAGTGGATGAAGATTCGCTGTGGGTTTGTTTCAGCTCGACGGTCAGAGGGAGCAGCGCTCCACCTGCCTGCACCTGCAGCAGCCAGCGAGTTTACTCTGTTTCCCCACCGGTGAGTAAAATGATGAGTTTATCTGATTAAAAGTAGAATGTGGGCGGTTAGTTGAATGTGTTGCAGCTGGTTTGTCTCCAGTAATTATAGTTTTTCTACCAAATTTAACCCGAGTTGAACCAAAAACATCACATCTCTGATAATTTAGGCTGAACCTCTTCTTCACACATTAACGGCTGTTTGACATTTTGAACATTAACAGGATACATTCGGTTAATGTTCGTTTTTCATTTCTCAAATCAGACGATTTGTGGCCTTTAAAGAATCAGGCCTCCAAAATAAAATCAAATAAATGGACTCTTATTTTTTTTTAACAATGTCTGGACACAGGCGTGTTGTTAAACTGTCATCACTAATATTCATTGTAATTTTAGTGTTTCCTGTGTTTAATTTGAGACGTGAGTCCAAACTGAAAAGTGTGATTTGTCAGATTGAAATGTTTTATTTCCGGTGGATTTAAGGTGGAAACGTTTCCAAACCGGAACAGATTGTGGATAAAGAATAAAGTGACAGGTCGTAGATCCAGAGCATGAATGGAGACTGTGCAGCTGTTAACATCTGGTCACGGTTCATCTTTTAATTCACACTTGTATATCTTCAGGAAATGTTAGTTACTTTTGCACAATTTTTATATAAATAAATTAGCAGCGTCACTTTGTCCAAAAGAAGGGAAATAAAACCAAAAAGAAGCAGAAACAGTTTGATCCAAAGAGCAGAGAGAGGAAGAGTTGTGAAACGCTTCAGTAGCACAGACACGAGCTTCGTAAAAACCCAAACTGTTTGAACAATGTTTTAAAGTAAAGCACCGTCCGTTCGTGGTGAAATCTACACGCGATGTCCTCAGTTTGGTCCCGTGTGTATTTACATGTGGGGGGAGGAGGAGTTGGTCAACGTGTTGCCGAAGCAAGATGTCACTTTGTCTCTTCATCATCCTCCTCCTCCTCAGGGCGCGTCACCGCCCGCGTCTTTACGCACAGTTTTTGGTGCCGCTCCAGAAAGATGAGGTTTTTAACTCTGCGGTTCCTCCTGCAGAGAAATGTGCAGCTGAACCAGTCACTCAGAGAATCTGTGTTTTTTAATTTCCTGTGAAGAGGAAGACAAGGGAGGAACCTGAAACCATCTTAGAAATTTAAAAGAAAAAACGGTTTAATTTCACATCCAAGCGACATTTTCAGTGATTAAAAGGAAAATTCACTGCGACACTTAAGCCATGATTCTATTCAAAGAAACGTCCAGCTCGAGTTAGTGAACCGACTGCCAAACGTCATCACTGTCAGACTCAAAAATAGATCCAAATATTTTAAAGTTTGTCTTTAACAAACAAGTTGTTGATTTTTGTTTTTAGATTCACGAGATGATTTTTGATCCTAATAAACTGATTAAAATTCTGGAAAATCCCTAAAACAAATGGCACTAATCCGTTTTTCACAAATCACTTTCTCCGAGTTTTTTTTCTTGGTTCGTGATATTTTTTATTTGAATTAAACATTTTACCTCGTGGTTTTGAACCGGAACTGAACCTCACAGATTTCAGATTAAACTCTTAGTTTGATGATAAAGGTTAAACCTGAAAAGTCTGATTCATGTCGGAATAAAAGTGAAAATAAAAAGCAAAGTAAAAGCTGAATGATTCGTTCAGAGCGAAGTGAAGGAATTTATTTCATCTGAGTTCTGCTGGAAACCGAAGACTCTGGTGTTTGTGCTGTTAAAAAAAATAAAAATAAAATAAAACCATCAACACGGGATTCGGTCACTTGAAAAGCGGCTCAGTCTGGACTCTTCTTCTTCTACGGTCTGGCCTGCTCCATCTGCTGGTGCTGACTCCTTATTGCGAAGCGGCTCACGTGCACCGGGATGGGGACGACTATTTTGGGGTTCCGGGACGGCTCCCCGGACTTGTTGTTGACGTTCCCGGCTTTGACCCGTTTCCACTTCGCGCGCCGGTTCTGGAACCAGATCTTCACCTGCACCTCGCTCAGCTTCAGCGCATGCGCGATCTGGGAGCGCTCGGTTAAGGACAGGTACTTTTTGCAGTGGAACTCCTTCTCCAGCTCCAGCAGCTGCTCGCTGGTGAACGCCGTCCGCCGCCGCCGGTTCTTGCCGCCTCCGCCGCTCCCCGCGCCGCCACCCGCCCCGGTTCCACCGCCGGTGGAGCCGTGCAAGTGTGGGCCGTCATCCAGACCTCCGCCGCCGCCGTCCCCGTCCTCCTTGTGGCACATGGAGGTGATGTTGTCATCAGAGCTGTAGTCCAGGTCACTGTCCATGGAGAAGCTCTCGTCTTTCCGGCCGCACTCGTCCTCCTTGGAGTCTTCTTTACTGTGTGCTCTGACTGGGAGGAAGCGGAGAGACGCTTTAATGTCACGGTTTCATTTTTAAGGAAAAATAAAAGTACAGAAACACAAAAAGCCGTTCTCATAAAGTCTTCCAAAAATCTAAACGAGAATCATTTTTTTTTCCAAACTGATTTTAACATTTCGATTCAAGAGATTTGATCCGGAATTAAAAAACTCGTGTTTTTCTTCTTTGCCTGTGAAAATGAAATGAGAGGCGAATTAAACTGCAGCGAAGAATTCATCCTTTAAAATCTGATTGTTCCCCAAAAGACCAAAAACATTTAAAATTGTATTTGTTATAGTAAGAGAATTAAATAAAGGCTGAGTCACGTTTTAAAATCATGATATTAAATCGATACCGAACGGAATCAGTTTTATTCTGACAGCAAATGTGTTTGTATCATCTGTGGGAGCGAACTGAAGGGAAGGGGGAGTTGGAGGGGTGCAGTGGGGTGTGGGGGGTCGTCGTCCTGTCCCGTGTCAATGTCCATCATCAGCTCAGTGTTTGGATCAGAGCGGATCACCGCGGAAAACACGCGCTCTGCAGGGATTTTTATTTTTCACGCGTAATTACGCACGGCGCGTCTCCGCGCGGCCTTTTCCTGCGCTTCAGTTTGTTTGTGAAACGGAGCTGCCGGAGACTCAGATCTGTCAGACTCAATCACAAATAACACGCTCAAAAGGAAACGTGTCTGTTTTACATCACGAACCAATAAAACCCGAAACAGGCGCCCGAGAAGCGACGACATGTCATCTGATGATGATTTATCGCTCGCAGGTCAACAAACTGTCAGTGTGTTTGTTTCAGGAATAAACATTTTTCTTCAGTAAATAAAATATTGAGGATTAAATCTAAATTCTAAGGCTGAAATTCGAAACTAAAATCTTTTTTTTTCCAAAAATATGTGAAACAAAATGCAGGTTTTTCTCTTAATGTTTCGTCTAATGAAACGTTGATTTACAGAAGATTAAAACGAATCGAGCCGCTGAGGCCTCGAGCCAGAAAACAGCACTCTGTGTCAGAGCTGTGGAAGAATTCAGGCCCAAGTTTTTACAGACGAAAAGTCGAAGACAGAGCGAAGCAGGAAAATATTTCTCACAGATATTTCAGTGCGTTAGTTTGAATAAGAACCGGAAATGAAAATAATCAAATCATCACATTTGAATATTTTACTGTTTTGAATCCACAGCTCAGACACAGAGACACACACTGGACATTTCACTGCCAAGAACATGAATAAAATGTTGTGTAAATATTAATGTAAATATATATAAAACTGAGCATCATCCACCTGTTTCTGTTCAGATCAACGCGCTTCACTTTCTTTTCTCTTGAATCGAATCGTTACTAATCATTTCTGTTTATTTGTTAAAAGAAAAAAGAAGAAAAAATAATTAAAATAACTAAAATAACGACTGTAAAATCTAAATATTTATTTCAGTTCAGCCAAAATGACAAACCCATGCCCTGACCCTCAGGTACAAATGAAGCTTCAGCGTTTGATTCATTTCAGACTGGATTTTAATTCAAACATTGTTGTGGCCCCTGTTGTTCCCCTCCACTCGTTTTTCCCGTTGGTCATCAGGAGAAGCAAGCCGCCTACCTGTGGATGTCTGCACCGACGTGTCCGTGTCGTGGAACGCCTGCAGCGCCGCGGACTCCTTCCCCTGCAGGAAACTCTTCCCGTCCTCGGTGTCCAGCCGCAGCTCCTGAGTTTTGTCGAAGACCGCGTGCAGCGCCTGGGAGCCGAACTTCCTGGCCGCCTCCTGGTGCTGCTGGGACGAGGAGAATCCGCCGGGCAGCGACGCCATGAGCGTGGAGGTGAGCGCCATGCCCTGCGTCAGGCCCTGCGCCAGACTGGAGCAGAAGCCGCTCTGCAGGCTGGGGATCTGCGGGTGCGGGTGGTGCCCGGCGGGGAGAGCCTGTTGCAGGGCTGGAGGAGGCGGAGGAGGTGGCTGGAGCACCACCGACCGGTACGGCATGAACATGGGGTAGCCGGTATAGACGAAGTGTCCCGGGCTGGGCTGCGGGGGCCCCCCGATCAGGGAGTCGATGCTGAAGGCGGTGGTGCTTCCGAGTGGCCGCTGCATCACCATGAAGGACGGACTGAACGCTGCGCTCATATGAACGACCGCTGGAGCTTCGAGGAGACCGGAGAAGAAGCGCTGTGGGCGGCTGCAAAGAGACGACAGACCCCCGGTGGAGCCGCGGGTGTCACCGCCTCTGTGAGGAAACCGGAGTTCAAAGGAGCGATAATCCGATTAAACAAAATCATTCCATTGGTGCAGCGGAGGGAAGAATGTCACAAACAGGCAATGTTAAGAAAAATCAACATTTATTCTTCCTCCCTTCGGTTTTCCCCAAAATATTTAACCATTAACGCCACACGGCTCCGGTCTGCGTCTGTCCGCCGCTCCGGTGACGCACCGTGCGCTCTTTGGAGAGCCGAGCGTCCTGGGCGACTCCACTTCAACTTGACCGGACACGGATATCACAGCAGCGGACACTTCTCCTTCACTCACTCGCTGAGACAACGTGTGTGCGTGTGTGAATATGTGTGTGTGTGTGAGAGAAGTGTTTCCGGCCCGCTCAGCGCGCGTCCAGAGACGTTTTGGATTTAAATTGCGCTCCCCTCTGTTTAATTGCGCTGTGTTCTCCTCGAGAGCGCCACCCCCCTGTCTGCGCTCTGGTTTCTCATTGGTTGACAGAGATGACGTGACAGGTCGCCTTTGGTCTCCTGGATGAATGCCAATTACACAAATTGGGACCACAGGCCATTTAAGAATGTGAAAACACATCATTGTAAATAATAAGCTGTATATATTCAGTGAATAATCGGTGTATGAACCTCTCAGCTCCTCTGTGTGTGTGTGTGTCTGTGTGTCTGTGCGCGCGCTGTTTTTCTGTTTATACCCCTACATATTTTTCAGTGAAGTGATATCATTCAAAAAAAAAAACCAAAAAATCCACAACAAAACCCAGATTTCCGTCTGAGAAAAGTTATTTTACAAACCGGAAGTAAACCAGTTATCATCAGGTCCAGTAAAGTCTTATGATCCGCAAGAATAATGCTCATATTCATTGGATTCTCTGCCTTCTCTGTTTATATTGTGGTTGTTTTGTAGCTAAGTACAGAGACCATGGCTGGTCTAAGGTCCTGTGGGGCCCCTGTTTACCTCACCACAGAAACTAACTAGTACTCTAGAGGTTCCA
Source organism: Toxotes jaculatrix (assembly GCF_017976425.1). Lineage (NCBI taxonomy): Eukaryota > Metazoa > Chordata > Actinopteri > Toxotidae > Toxotes > Toxotes jaculatrix. Next base: position 916,956 of record NC_054417.1, on the reverse strand, counting down.
TTGCTGATTGATATAAAATAGAATGGCAACAGTTTTTATAATCAGTTAATCATTCACAAAAAAAGAAACAGAAGAAGAAATGCTGGCACCAGCTTCCGAAATCTGAATATCTGTGAATTTTCTGTGACAGTAAACTCAAAATATTGGTTTATGCATCAGAGTTGGAGGCGGAGGAGGAGGAGGAGGAGGAGGTGGAGGTGGAGGTGGAGGTGGTCAGGGTGGACAGAGGCTGCTGTGAGTTCAGGGACCAGGTTCACATCCAGAGTCCCATCTGTGGTTTAGGCAGAAACACCTGAGTTAAGCTTCAGGAAAGATGGTGGTTCAGGTTGTTTCTGTATTAATCCAGAGCAGGATCCTTCTGTGTGCTGTGAGAGTCTGAACAGACTGGCTCAGATACTTGTTGCGTGTCTGTTGGTGTCTTGTAATTTCAGTTATTGTGTTTTTGTTCGTGCAGTATCACCTGAAACTGTGTAGTGTTTATTAGAAGGAAGCATGTCGGCATTTAAACGCAGCGTATTCTGAATTTGTGTTTAACTAAACGAACACAGATGCTGTTTAATCCGTGATCCATCCATCAGAGCTCCACTTGCAGCTGACCTTACAAATGAACAGACTTCAGCTTTAATTCTCAAGTAAATAAATGCATCTGTGAAGAAATCCCTTAATTCTGGGACAAATTTTAGAAGCTTCTCTGATCCCGGAGTCTTCATCTGCAGCTGAAACAAACCTCGCGTTGCGTTTCTGTGACTCATGATGAGGTTCGAAGTCGACGGCATTTGCTGGTGATTATCCCACAATTCATCTCCTCCAAAACTGCACAGCAGAGCTTTAAATCACAATATTTGCTCCTGCGCCGGCATCAAACTCCATTTTAATGAATCCTGTAATGGCTTCCTCATCTATTAATACAAACCTCGTCGATGCCACTGGCGTCGCAGCACATCATGTGTAGACAGGGAGGACGCGGGTGACCTCTGACCCTGAGTGGATCTCCCAGTGGACCCTCCCACCCCCGCTCTCCTGGGCTGAGTCAAGGGCACGCATGGATACCCCCCCGACCAACCCTCCCTCCCTCCCTCCTCCTCAGGGTCACTGGGACACGATCTCATTAAAGGCAGCCTGATCTGCAACTGCAATGCAGACATTAAATAGCAGTATTTTTCAATTAGGGCTGACAAATTCAATCAAAATTCCATAGATTAGGATGAAATGAGGCATGGGTCATTTACAAGGGAATTTAATTGCACGGCCATTAGACAAATAGTACAGCAGTCTCTGTCTCATTATCAATCATGCAGGGGCATCAATAGTAAAAGGTTGTAAGGCAGAGGAGGGGGCAGAGGGGTGTGTGAGTGTATGTGTCCGTGCACGGGGAGCGTACACGTTACAGCGCTGCCACCACCGCAGAGCAGCTAATAAATACCCTCTTTTGTACTTATAAATTATCCAGTTTAATTAACAACATGGATTATGATTGGACTATGATTTAATTAAACCTTTCCTGCATGCAAGCCGAGCACTGCGATCATCCATTATGGGCCGGGGGAAAGGCGAAGGGGGAGGGGGAGGAAGCGGGGGTGAAGGTGTGGTGGAGGTGGGGTGGGGGGGGGCAGCTGGAGTGTAACACTGCACTAAATGAAGCTTCCTCTAATAAGAGCTGCTTACCTGGTAAGATCATCAGTCTCTGCAACAAGCGGCAATAATCGGCCTGTGAATGGCTGAGGAGCGTTTACGGAAATAAACCAAGACACAGTTTGATGTTTAAAAAAAAAAAAAAGGGCCTCACTTCCCTCCCCTCGCGTTTACATCTGCAGCTAAATGGCACAGTCTCTGAGAGTTTGCTGATATTACCATTGCATGTTGTAAAGTGGAGGGGATGTGGCGGGAAAAGCAATTATGAAGCGTTCACCACAGCCGAGAAGCAGCAGGGGCAGAAACAGATGCGTGGAGGGTGGAGGGTGCAGGGGACGTCGCCCCGAGCACCGAGGCCGCCCGACACAATTCAGTCAGAGCAGAGCAGCGTGGCGGTATCAACCTTTTCATCAGCCTCTAAATGCCAGGCCACATTTAGTCACACAAACACACACTCATGAAAACACACAGCGCTGTCACACTGAGCGAGGCCTGAGCCAGAGGTGAACGGCTCACAGAAAACCCTCCGTGAGTGTTTTTCAACACATTTAACCAAACACACTTGATATTTTGAAAAGCAAATCAATTCTCTGTGAATAAAAACTGGGAGAAACAGGATGAGAGCGAGGTGTGGGAGTCCTGCTGCAGCCTGCGTCTTCTTCACGACGCTTCAAAAGAAGTTTTGGAAAAGTCTCAGGACCAGAAACTAAGCAGCATATCTGATCACGTGATGTCTCAGCACGGATGTGTTGTTTATTCCGAGAAGCTTTTCAGCTCAGCACAGTTGTACAGAGTGGTTTTGTGAGTTACTGCAGCTTTTCTGTCAGCTCCAACCAGTCTGACCTCTGACCTCTGACCTCAACAAGGTGTTTCCCTCCTCAGAGCTGCTGCTTCGCTGCGTGGTTTTTGTTTTTGCCTCCTTTCTGAGCTAAACTCTGGAGACTGTGTGGGGAAACCCCAGGAGAAAGTCACGGAGATCACGTTTCCTCAGTCACATGTTTGATGTGAACATTGACTGAAGCTCCTGACCTGAACTGCTGCCACGTGATTGGCTGATTGGATAATTACACTAACAAACAGGTGTACAGGTGTACAGGTGTTCCCAATGAGGTTCCCTCTCACGTCACCAAAATATCAGTACTTGAATTTTGTGTGTGTGTAAAACAGATAAGTGTCAAAGTCTCTGATAATAATATAAATGGAAATCTGTGGTTCAAGAGGTGAATTTTGTTTTCTTATTTGTTTTTCAGGTCTTTGATGCAGAGAGAGGCACCGACGATCCGTTCTTCAGAAACTCTGAAACTCCAGATCACAGCCTTCGGTGAGTGGAACCTATTTGTGGTCTCAGAGGAACATCCATATCAGAAGGGGGCGCCACCAGCTGGATGATGGGATATTTAAAAAATGGCCAGAGTCAGAAAAACGTCTCTTCTCTGTTGCACCAAAAGAAACACAGAGCTGACTTTAAAGATGCAGCTGCTGCCAACACGAGGCTGAGCCGTTCTGCTTTTGTCCCAAAGCTCAGAACAATTAAAGTTTAGAGCACCGATTGGATTTCTGATTATCAGAGCTGAAAGGGACTCGATTGATTGGCCGCTGAGGTTGCCCCTGCCCCTGATGATGGCTGATCCAGTGAGGAGGGGGCCTGATGGCGATTGAGTTTCTTAAGTATGTTCTGGCAGCGAGCAGGGTTAGTATTGATTGTGGCACTGCAGAAAACCTCTGTCCAAACAAGTCATTTAATCTCTGTATCGTGTCCTAAAATCAGATTTTTAACACGAGTGGAAAAATCTCTGGTGAGCTCCAGATTTGTCCGGTTTGTTTCACGTCTGATTTTTCAGGAAAATGCACAGAAATAATACAGAAAATGTTGAAATGCTGCTGGTCGTGTTATTTACTTCATCATTTATCTGTATAAATAAAGCGGTTCGTTTGATGATGGAGGATGTAGAAGGATAAGAACTGTCAGTTTTCCTCGTTATTTGGTAAATTAGAGACAGAAGACAATGCTCTTCATGCATCTGTGTTTTTACAGTGTAGGCTCGTCCTCTCCGGGCTCTTTAACGTCCCACTTCATCTGTTGTCATGTGGATCAATGAAAACAGCCGCAGCAGTGATAGCCAGGGCATTTCCTAACACATACGTTGTGTGTGCAGCTTTAATGTTGTGCGCTGATTGTTCCTGTTTGTCGATTGTTAGCAGACAGTGGTTCACTGGGACTCATCATACTGGGACATTTGGACAGCTTTGTTGGGACATTATAACACTGGGACACATAGGACATGCAGTCAGTGCACTAAAAAAGAAAAAACCTAGTAAATTAAAATGTGAACGTGACCAGAACGTTGGTGTGAGAGTTACAGGCTCGTTAAACTTACTGTAACCTGACAAAACTGTAAACCAACTTTATTGCTCACGTGATAAAAACACAGACAACATGAGGAGAGCGGACATTTATTTCAAGTCCTCAGCTCAGGAGTGTGAGTTTCATTTAAATATCACATTTTTTACAGAAACTCTTCATTTTTATGTTTGTTCTCATGAAGTTGTAAATTATTGCACCTAATCAGCAAAAAACGAGACAAAATCCAGTTTCCACCAAAAGAAAAGCTCAGTTAAAGTTGAGGCTCCTGATTCAATCAACAGTGCCCCCTGTAGGCCAGTGAAAGTGCTCTGAGAAGGCGCCTGAAGAAGAAGTAGTATCAAAACAAATATGCTGAACAGAGCAGCATCCTCTGTCACAGTCTGAGGACAGTTAGAGTTTAATAATTGCTGTGGGAGTTTGGGGAACGTCCCGTCGTCGCTTCAGGGGTTCGGGGCAGTTTTACAGAGCAGAGGGAGGAGAGGAGAGTCTGCCGCTGTGAGCTGGACCTGAAAATTCAGACAGATTAAATAGATGAAGCCCTGAGGCGAGGAACAGCACTGAGGAGTCGAGCAGGAGGGTCGCAGCCGGTTAAATACAGTTCTGGGAGTCGGGCTGTTAAAGGAGAACGCTGCCATTTTGAACCTAACCTGATTATTTGTTTTATTTGGGTGTAGACTAGAACTCTGTGGAGACAATACCTTCACTATAACCTTTAGTAGACAATAGTAGATTTCTGCTCTTTAATTACATGTAAAACCAGGTACAAATAATGTCAATTTTTAATTCAGACAGGAAAGAAGTGTGAGTTAAAGTGACTGCAGAGCAGACAGCAGCGTTAATATGGGTGTAAAATCATCTTCAGATCAGCAGGCAGGCAACGTGTTTCAACCTCAGTGCTCCTCCTCAGGCAGCAACTAAAAGCCTCATTTAAAGCTAATAATACACAACGCACTGTTTGACATGCAAAAATATGAATTAAACAAATTCTTCAGGGAGCTGAGAGAAATTAGAGCCTGAACGGGGCTGGTGCTTCAGCCGGGATGCACCTTACGTATTTATCTTTAGTCTTTCCTTCCTGTCGCTTGATTGTTGCTTGGTTGTATTTTCTTTGTGTAGTTGTTACCAAAGGGACATGGGCTGGTTCATCGCCCTTCAGTACACAGCTCTGAGGGTTCGTCAGTGTTTGAATTAGAACATTGTCCGTTTTGGTGGCTAAGTTTTCATGGTTACATAAATGTGAAAGGACACTGAAAGGACAGTGAAGTGATGCAGAGGGTTTTGCTTCAGTGGTGACGTGGAGCTCCTCGCATGCTTTCAGAAACACGGTGAAACACAGAAACAGCTGAACTTGTGCTGACAGCTGGTCGTCAGAGATGTGGGCTCTGAACACCAGGTCACAGTGCAGAGGAGTCTGCTGCAAAATCTGAGCGCGTCCATCAACGCCATCAACTTTCCAACCCTGCTCACAGCTCCGAGCAGGTGTGCCCGCAGCACGTAATGACTGTTATTACACACAGAAACCAGCCTTCCTCCCTCTTTAGGCCAATACATGTGAAGGCACACAGCTTGACCTTTGACCTCTGTCCACAAAAACATGCAGGTAAATATATGCTCCCTGCTGTGACAAACCCAGGGAATTAGAGACATCCACGGCTGAGACAGACACGGGTTCAGCGGTCCAGACGGTCAAAGAAGAAGAATCAGACGGCGAGCTTCAGACGAGCTAATTAGATCTGGCGAGATGTTCACCTCCTCTCCCACACGCAGGCTAAAAGAGACTTATTTAATTATTACAGCCTTAATTACTGCTGGTACAATCACCGAAATAGGATGCGAGGAGACGGCGGCTAAAATTGGTTTAGAGCCGCCTCGTTCTGCTGGTTTCCTCTGGGTTAACTGCGTCGGCTTCCATTAGCGACATGAAGGGTCCGTGCAAATCTGCCTGTCTGCTCGGCTGTGAGGGAAGACGAGAGCGAGTCTGAGAGGCTTCACATGAATGAACGCCTTGTCTTTTAAAAACCCCTCTCTGCCTCCGATTCTGCTTTTCTCACAAGAAACGTCTCCCTCCAGCTTCACCTGTCTTTATCACCTTCATCGGTTGTTGGTTTTCATGGTTGTTTAGAGATCTAACGTGTTGCTCTTCTTTCTTTGTCAGGGGGTAAAACCTGATTTAGTGAATCAGTTGAGGGGTGAGAGGTCAGATGAACTGTGTATTCTGTTTCTGCTTCAGTGTGACTGAGTTGTTTGATTCTGTTTACATTTAATGTCTTTGTTCTTAATTTAATTTTTTTCTTTCTTTCTTTATTACCTGAAATAATGACTCATTCTTTATGTAGTCACTTCCTTTTTTGCTTCCTTATTTTTTCCTTGTGTCCTTCTGATGGGAGCTACCTGTAGGACAGACTGTGGTGGTTTCCCACCCAGACTGTGATGCACATCTGAAACAGCCTCTGTGGGAATGAAGACTAAGCTCATTATACTGTTATATCATCAGCTAAATGGCCAAAATTCAAATTACAGCCCAGTTTTCTGGCACTTTACTGATAAAGAAAACAATTCAATTTTGTGTTTGTGCAGAAAAGTCACGTCAGAGTTTAACGTTAGAAAGATTTCAGGCTGAGCTGGTCTCTCTCTCTCTCTGGTCTGTGTCGCTGTCTGGTTTTATTCTCTCAGACGCTGGGTTGAAAGAGCTGTGACAGATAGCTGGCTGAACATCAGGCAGCATTTAGTTCTGCTTCATTGTGTCAGGTAAGAGGCTGTAATGAGGCCGACAGTCAAGGGGTTTTCAAGGCAGAAAGACAGAAGGTAGAGAGAGAAGCCGAGACCGACCGTTTGGAAAAAAGAGACAAATTTGGTGTGATCAGGAATTAAAGGAGCAGTCCCACATTTTGGAAAATCGCTCTTTTAGTTCTTTGTGTTCAGTGCACAGATGAATCCAGGCTGTGTTTAGCTTAGCACAGAGACTGGTTTTCAGATTTCAGACCTCTAATCAGTTCAGATTTTTAGGGAATCTCCGTAATTTCACATTTCTGAAATTAAAGTCTCAGACTAATCCCTCACAATTTCCGCTCAGCTCTGTGTTAACTGTTGTTGTCCTTTAACAAAACAGGAGCATGAAATACACAACTTCAATACATAACTTTAATTTGATCCTTAGTAGTTAAAGTTAAGCCCTAAATGTTGTGAGCTGAAGACACACTGAGCCGTGTGCACAGATTAAAACAGCTTTTAAAGGACTTTTTTATACACCATTGAATTAAATCGTTGCTGGATTGTTTCAGTCTTTGATTATTGTTGTTGTGTTGTGATAAAGCAGATTGTGTTCGTGTTGTAGCAGTGAAGCAGATTCTGTTTGAACACAGACTCTGGTAAATTCAGATGAATGATGGCCTGAATGTGCAAACCTGCTCTCACTTGTGCTTCATGTTAATGAGGCCGTGGTGGTTTTGATTCAGAGAGAAAATGTTAGAGAGACAGACAGAGAAGTCAACAGCCACGTTAACCCCTGGACATTCAGACGTTTGATGAAGCGGCGAGCGCCGGCCTCCCCTCTCCATGGATCCAACATCATTATCCAGGAGAGAGACAGTATGTTTCGGCCCGCACTGCCGGTAATGAGCCCTCGCCGATCATCCCTCATGCCGTAATTAGCGGCGGGCCCGGCACTCGGGCCTCCTGCTCGCTGCTAATGGAGTGAACAAGGCAGAAAACGAGCACTATTAAGGCTAGACATGAATTCCAGCTCGCCACGTGAAACCCTTGAAACATAATCGTCTTCATCATTCAGCGCTCCAACTCCGGCCTCCTCCGGATCGCTGCCTCGTCTCTGTCCCCAATCAAAGCAGGATGGATTGGAAGAACCATGACCAGATCGTGTCCCGGCTTCCTGTCTCCGTCTCCAGGTGGGAGACTTCAAATCCGAGTCTCTTTAATCCACATGTAGAAGAACCATGGTGGAATCATGTGGCTGTCTGTGCAGCTGTTTGTTGGATTTCAGTCATTTCAGTGTATTCTCATCAGTTAGAGAGGAACAGGGTGAAAGCTCTGCTTATGTGTTGGATGTAACTGTTGTATTCTCTAACTATCTAACTGTAAATGGATAAAATCGCCATTTTTACCCATAAATCTATTTTCAATAATTAATAATGAAAAATGAAAATCTGAAATCTCTCATTTACAAGAGTATTTAGACCGTTAATTGTCCTTCTGGCAGCTTCTCCGTCTCTGCAGAGGACTTCTGAAGCTCTGCTACAGGGACCGTTGGGTTCTTGGTCTCCCCCCTGACCACGGCCCTTCTTGCCTGGTTACTCAGTGACTCCTGAGTCCTGGTGGTTCCAGGCTGTGCTGAGTGTAGACTGATGGACAGAGACAGAGCCGAAGTGTCTTTGAGCAAGACACTGAACCCCCTGCCTGACCCAAACCGGTCTGAAGCTGCTGTATGGGACGTTTCTTGATCCTTTGGCTGATGGTCTGAGCCAGATGAGAGCAGCAGAGGAGCACATGTGCAAAGGTCGAAGGTCAAAGCCAAATCACCTCGATAGCGAGCGTTTGAATTGACGGAGGAATTCTGGGAAAGGCAATAAGAGGAGCATTTGTGAGCGGTCACGAGGGTGTGTTTGATTTGTTCATGGGTGTAACCTGTATGTGATGAGTGACATGGAGGTGGGGACATGTGATGGCTGTGGTTTGCAAGGTCAGGGAGGTGATTGGTCGCCTGATCATAACGGGGCAAGGGAGGGCGGGGTCAAGGTTGGAGCTGATGACGGCTGTGATGATGACAGGAGGCGATTCATGCTGTGGCTTCACCACACGCGTGTTTGTATAAATGTAAAACACTGACAGAAGCCTGCTGCCGTTTTAATGCTGAAGCTCTTAGTTTATTAGTTGATTGATTGAAAATTAACCAGCAAAAAATGAAATGATTAATCTGAGAGAAGCTGCAGCCGATGTTTGTGACTGATTTCTGAGTTTTCATAGACTCATTGATTAATCAGAAAAATAACTGGCAGATGCTGTCATTTACTGAGTGTATGTTTCAGAATTAGAACAGTCTAAAATCATTTATTCTATTTTTCCCAACAATAAAAATAAAAACAATTCATATAATTAACCAAGAAATATGCAGGGCTCTTATTTTTGAAGAGCTTAGAGAAATTAGGATTTCGCAAAAGAAAACATTTTGAGAATATTTCTTCTTTTCGTTTGATTTTCAGGAACAGGAAGCTTCTCATTTTGGGGTAATTCTTGTGGTATGGTTGTTTAAGAGCAGGTCACAACTCTCATACAGAGGCACATACACAATAACACACACACACACACACACACACACACACACACGCTGAAACACCTCCATTCTGGATCAATTACTGTTCGGGGGAATAGAGAACAATTAGCCAGCTGGCTTTTATGAAACAAAGCAATTAATGTTATGCTAATAAGTCAGATTTTGAGCAATTCCAGATCATTTGCTAATCATTCGCTAATTACTTTGACGACTCTTTAGTGCATCAAATTACGAGTGATTCATCGGACGAATCTGGATATTTAACAAACTGCTCTGAGCTGCTGCTGCAACATCAACATCTGGACCACGTCGCAGGCCGTTTGCAGGATGTCATAGATTTCACAGATCGCAGAGATGATTGTTTTTTTGGTTTTTATCGTAGTCGAGCTCCTGATTTAGTGTAAATATGAGCTGGGTGATGATTACACATCAGAGTTCTTTGGCTCTAATGTCATAAGTGAATGTTCAAGCAATAAACACTTCATATTCAATAATATCAGCAGTCAAAGATGATAAACATTATGAAGAGCTGCAGTGATGAACAACATTCTCTGCTTAAACTCTGCTGAAAAACTCTGTGGACTGTTGGTCAGATCAGAGATTTGAAGACATCGCTCAACTAAAATTTTATAGATGAAATGATTGGTCATCAGCAGCAGCAGATAAACATGAAACAAGACTAAATTAAAACAGGTTGATAAATCAGGTCATTCGTCTCCTTAATGTAAAACACTGTGTCCTTATTATTGTCAGCTCGGTTTATTGTCCCAGTAAATGTGCTAATGCTGCCTCCCTCTGGGGGTCAACTGAGGTCGGTGTTGAAATTCAGATGAGTCTCCCCCACCCTCCCTCATCCTCACCCAAACAGCCTGATCTGACAGGTGAAGCTTCTGCCGGGTCCGATCCTCCTCTTCCTCCCCCCTCACAGAACTAAGCTTCATCTCAGCAAGGCTTTAAACTTCAGATTCCATTCAGATGTCAGAGCCTTCAGGTTCTTGGTCTAAAGTCTGACAGAACAAACATTAAAACCATGAACAGGTTAAAAAGCACAGAAACTCAGTGCTGAGATGCCCAAACTGAGGTTAGATGGTGGATTACACTATTAGAGATTTCTTTTTTGTCCTTCAGCATATTAAAAACATCTGTTTGTACCTCATTGGTCAACTGGTCTGGAGCGGGAGTATCCAGCAGAGCAGTTAGACCCTCTTAAACACCTGAAGTTCCCCACTGGGCTGCTGAGCAAGTCCAGCTGAAAACAGGTGAAGGTGCCATTAAAAGGCAGCTGTTGTCCCCCTCAATTGCAGCTCGCCGAGCTGCAGCTAATTGGCGTCCCCGGCCAGCGAAGGTCAGAGCTGATGGCTAATCACAGACCCTGCTGGGCAGGGGAGGGTCGGAGGTTTTAAGTTGACAGCGAGCGAGTTTATGGGCTCCTCCGAAAACAGAAGCCCAGGTCATTAGTCACATAGCTGCCTTCACTCCTCCCACACATATAGCTCCACACAGCTAGAAGAGTCAGCCTCTTCATTCATAACTTCGTCTACGCTGGAGAAAATCAGAAGCAAGCTGTAAAAGCACAGGCCAAACAGAGCTCGTATTTAAAGGGAAATTCCAGCATTTTCAGCCTGGGTTTTAGCACCGCTCATACAGAACAAAGCAATGTGAGGTACAGTCACTGATCCAGAGTAACAGTAAAAATCAGAGCGACTCGCTGTAACATCTCTCACAGCTGTCACCACTGGGACTGAACCGCATCTCTCTGCTGTTTATAATGCAGTGCGATGAAACGTCCCTGAACTGAAGGCCGCTGTGTGTCACGGTAACTACACACCCAGCCAATCTATCTGCCTCCTCTGAAACCCACAGTACAGGAGGGTCTGAAGCTCTGTCGGGCTGTTCACCACAGGTGGACTCCACTCAGGAGAGTCAGAGCAAACAGGACACACCTGAAGGCTCTGAATACTCTGAGCACCACTTCAGGTCATGATTGTTTTTACTTGTGTAGTTTTACATGTAGCTGCATGTTTCTGAGAGCAGGAAATATTTAACAGGTCCTTCAGAGAGCCGTGTTGTGTTCGATGTGACGGTCACAGAGTGGGAGATCCCTCTGAGGATTCAACCCGTGGACTTGATGTCAGTCCACCCCCCCACCCAGCCCCCAGCTACACTTGCTCTGTAAATGAGGTTGTTAGAGACAAAGCTGAGGGGGGTGACACAACAACATAAACACACAACTCAACTCCAACAAACCCCACAGGGCAGAGAAAACCAAAAGTCCAGAGGCTGTAGAAGGAGAGGGACGACCCACAGGCTGATCATCTGGGACTGAAGTCTCTGAGAGAGACACTGTGAATGTATAATCTAAATATTAATGCACGGCTGTACACTCATATTTCTTGAGGACGATTTAAAAGAATGCTTATATAATAAAACAGATCATACAGAGGAGTAGAGATCAGATCAGAGCAAGATGTGAATAAATAGTTTTGATAAAATATAGTGGCAAACAAAACTGTCTTCAGCCCCGGTTTAAAGAACCAGCTGAACTAATGATGTTTCAGTAGAAAGAAGGGAAAATAGACGTTGTTAGTTCGATAATTAATTCCAGTTACACGTCACCCACAGATTCTGCAGGTTCAACATTTAAAACTGCAAGATTGTTAGCACCCTGTACAATTCAACTTATTGTTTATGTAGAGCTACGCTTCCAATAATAAAAAGAAATTAATAAATGTTTAGTTTATGTTCTTTTCCAAAGAATCATAGAATAAATAATTTTCCCCCCCAAATTAAATCTTTTAAGACCCATAAAAGCTTCTGTCCTTTTATGTCCACTGTGTTTTTCTGTTGAATGTGTTATGTATGTGAGCAGAGAGGATTCAGGGCTCAGGGACGCTCAAGAAAAATATTAGAATTTTAAAAATGTCCTTCAGCAAAACGCTGAATCTGTAGCAGTTAAATATTTGTACTAACCTCTTAATGGAAGACAGAGACTTTTTCCTTCAGGGATCAATAATGTTCTACATGAATATCACATACATACAATTAAATACATAAACGTGTAGACATGACATTAGAGCAGGAGGCAGATGAACAGGAGAAAACAAAGAGCTCAGAGGGCTGTGAAGTGATGAGTGTGTCTGCATCCACTAATTATCACTTCATTTGGATATCTGTGTGTGTGTGTGTGTGTGTGTGTGTGTTCATCCGGCCCCTGTGGGACCACAACTGGAGCAAACACAGCGCGGCGTCTTCGTGCTCGGGGGCCTTTTTCTTGGGCGAATAAGGCGGCGGTCCGGACACTTTGTGAATAATTGGATTAACAGCGAGAAGCAGAAAAGGTGACAGAGTTTATTCCGCTCTGTGAACCCACCTGGGCTGAAACAGACAGAGGAAAGACTGTGTTCCAGTTATAATATGGATTTACAGTAATTTGGCTCAGACCTGCCATCAACGTTTGCTTTTAGCAACCAAAACCACAACCTTTCCATAAGTGTAATCAAATATTTAGGCAGCATTTCTCTTTCATAACCGTAATCTTTCTCTGACTGTAGCTGTTGGTCTCCTCCTCAGACAGCTGTGGTGTGGAGAGGCTGATCAGATCTGATCGCTTACAAACAGAAAGACCTGCTGGAAGAGGTTTGGGTGGTTCCTCCTGTTGTCCAGCAGCCTCAGGCTTTTCCCTCTTTCGATCTGAAAATAAAATAAGCAATCACATAATTGAGAGTTAGTCATAATTCTGAATGAGTCAAGTTTACCACCTCTGCACCGCGAGGCAGAGCTGTGAATGTGAGAGGTCGACATAGTGTGATATCTGCTCACATTCACATCCAGCTGATGTTAACTGAACTCTGAACTGCAAAGAATTATTTCCCATCCTTATGAATGGAATTTGCTGAATTTCTGTTTTGTTTCAGTCCTGTTTTGGTTATATTTGTCTCTTTGTTTTAACCAGGGGTCACGCTTCCAGCAGTCTTGTATCAGAGACCACATGTCCTGCTTAGCATACACACAAAAACTGTAGGAGGATCAGACACATGGAGGGAGAGGCGCTGGCTGCAGCCACAACATATAGTAAGTGATCAGAAATGTTAGAACATAGACCTAAAAATGTGATTTTATAATATGACATAAAAAATGTCATGGTGTAGTACACAGTAGGTTAGTCCCTGGGGACCTCCTTTGGGAAGTGGGTCAATCGCTTGGCAGGGCAGGCTTACTTGTTAGTATGGAGTGTAAACACACACACACACACCTCAGCCCTTCTGGCTGTAACCGGCGACAATGCAAATTACACGCAGGCTAATTAGCAGTTCCTTGGCACAGGCAGGAATCTAGGTGTGTGTCTGAGTGTGTGTTTTCATCATTAAGGTTAGTTTAAGACAGCCAACTGCAGCGAGTTTTACCAGCTCAGCACTACATGAATTTAATCATCTTCCCCAGGTTAGAACAATGCTTCAGCTCCTTTCGTTATATCCAGGTAACTCGTCTTCACCTTGTCTCATTAATGAAGCTGTTGACTGTGCTGGTTTTTGCAGCTCTTGCACCACAGCAGTGAGTGTGAATGAGTCAGACTGCAGAGGCAGAGCGTCCTCTGGTGGCTGCTTTGATGAACTGTATTTAATAAATGTTGACGCTTTGGTGGTTTTCTTGACCAGCACCCCATCCCCATATCATACCCCACGCTACTATGAGCAGTAAGAGGTCCAAGTAGTAGTATTCATTTTTCATACACATTACACAAGTCATAGGCATTTTATCCAGTGTAACTGGATAAGGCAGATTCACTGCCTGCACGGTTACTGAAGGATAAAAACCAGCTTTAATTCTGAAACACAGACACTTAGAATGTTTTAAAAAATAATTCAATTCAATTGAATTCAATTTAATATTTCTTTCTTTCTTTGTTCTTTCTTTATTTATTATTAGTGGAACCTTTGACCACGCGCTGTTGTTTCACGTCGGCGTCACAATCGGTGGCTCTCAGCAGCACCGGGCGGCGGAGCTGCATCTCCCGTAGCAATCGTTGGTACATTTTATATTTCATCATGTCTGTGGATGTGTTATAAGATGCTGCGGCAGAATAATGACCGAACAGCTTTTAGATGTGGCGGTCAAAGTCACAGCGGCAGAAAGCAAAGCAAAGCTCACGTCCCTTGTCAATTTCTTCCGCATAGAATTGAAGAATTGTGAGGAAAAGTTGGTATTTCTTGAATAAAAACGGCTTCTTGTGTTAGTGAGATGGTCACCGAGTTGAAGAATAGCTCCTTCAAATGTAGTCACGATTTGCCATCTTAAGCTATTTCATAACTATATTTGTTTTTAAGCAAGGAAACGTTAAAATTCAGAGATTTGTAAATTGAGTTTGGTATGATTTGCCGTCACCCTTCTTCTGTCTTGAATTAGCGAGATTATTGCCAGCTGCGTTCCAAAACCAGAATTTCTTTTTAAATACAGAAGATATATAAGTTTGTACTCATGTCTGTACTGCTACTGTTTGTTTGTGTTTGTCTTTGTCTTTGTCTTTGTTTGTTTGTGTTTGTTTGTTTTGTTTGTTTGTTTGTCTTTGTTTGTCTTTGTTTTTGCTTCTAGGTATAAAAGAAGCGGTTCATAGTGAACTTTAAATTCAGAAATTTATGAATGGAGTTTGGCGTGACGCTCTCGGAGCGTGTCAGGACTACATCCTGCCCTGATACCCTCTGACCGCTGGCATCCGTGTTCAGCTTTGTCTGGCTGTATATTGCAGTTATAAAGTTACTGATTTGGTATTTTTGTGATTTCTAAATTGGCATGAGTCACTCCTGAAACGTTCACTGTGTTTCAAATGGCCACTGACGAGAAATACCTCTTTTCCTTCCCAGAAAACAGCCCCATTACAGATCAGCAGACAGGAGCCGGTAACCCGCACTGTGGTCTCCCCGGGGCAAGGTGGTGATTATGCGGCCAGGACGGCGTCTGTAACGCGGCTTTAACAGATCTCAGTCCAGGCTTTGGTGGTGCATTCCTTGGAGGTGAATGATTAGGGGAAAAAAAACAAAACATGTTTGATAAAAAAGAAAATGACACCAGACCCACCGTTACACCAAACCCACATCCAGAACCAGTCTCTCCGTGTTGTAAATATCAGTGTATCTGTTCTCTGTACCTACTGTAAAATAGATTGATTAATCGATTGGTTGTTTTGTCTATTTTGTTTGTTCTTGTCTTCTAACAATGTGATCCGGATCTCTTTTCTGCTTAGTGTGTCCGTTCCATACTTCCTGCTACGATGGAGGTCAGCGGAGCCCCCGGTGACGTCCTCCTCCAGTGTCCCTGGCTTCCTGTGACCATCAGCGGCTGCCAGTTCCTCGCGAAGGTCTGGTTTGGAGACTCAGCATATCACATCCTGCTGACTGACATGGCCTGTGTGTGGGAGGAGAGGATGGACTCAGCTGCCATACAGAGCCGAGCACAGGTACGCAGAAGGCAGAGCAGAGGCTCGAGTTTTATTTGGGCTCGTGGTTATGAAATTACAAATGAGATCTCTTTTCTCCCACCAGGAGCTGAACAGGCGTTTACGAGCCAAAGTCAGAGCTTTCTTTTCCCACCTGTGTGAGGTGGTTCAGCCCTGTCTGTCAGGAAGCGGGGAGCGAGCTGGTAGTGAGGCTCAGATCTCCCTGACGCATCAGGAGGACGGCAGCATCAGCATGAAGCTGAAGAGTGAGCTAGCAGGGCTGCCCTTCTACTGGGAGTTTCACTGCACCCCTGCCCCCGTCACACTGGTACAGTCCACATTTCAGATGATTTGAAGTTTTGTGATTGGCCACAATCAACCAACCTCTGGGGGAGCATTTTGACCCCAGAGGTTGGTTGTTAAAAGGGATGGGATGAAACTGAGGATGTGCAGTTAAAACCCCACAGTCCTCTGTGTGACCATACCACGTTTTTTTTTTCAGGTGTGTGTTCAGCTGGTGCGCCCCCTGCTGGCAATGAGCCGCCTCTTGCAGCGGCAGGTGGAGCAGCTGGGAGGTCTGCTGGTGAAGAAGGACGCAGAGATCCAGGACTACAGGGAGAACGGAGCCACGCTCAGCAGAGGTGCACACACACTTTTAACACGCCTAAAACATAGTTCACAGAGGCAGAGCTACTGCAACAACTGAAGTTTATCTTCCAAAAAGAATGTTTAGAAATCTGGATCATTTAGACTGAAATAACTTTCAGTGAGTGAGAGAGTGCACAGGTCCTGCTGACTCACCTGTCCACAGGTGTTCAGGTGTCCACAGCTCTGTCTTTAACAGTAAAATTCTTTATGTGGGTCCTTATCACAGGTTATGGCCTTGATGTGATGTTATTCACAGTTCAGAGGAATTTCTGTAACATGTGTGAACACGTTTCTCTTTTTCATGTTTAATCGTCCTGTTTGTGCGTGTTTGAACCCAGAGCGGCTGCAGACGGACGTGTTTGAGGAGCAGACCTACAGAGAGGACTTCATGGCAAAGGTGAGAGGTCAGCAACACACACACACACACACCACAGCCCTTGCAGCCTGTTGTTTGGGTCTGTTTTTACCGTTCGCTCTGCTCCGTTCCCGACCGTTAACCAGCTGTGGCGAGCGCGGCGAGAACCACATGATAAAACACTGCGGGCGCTGGAACGAGCAGCGCTCCGTCTGACTGAAACACGAGCCTCCGTGGCACGCTTTAAAGTTGCTGCACATTTCTGTCAGCCAATCAGGACGAGACAAGCTGAGGTTTTTCATTTTTCTCCATCTGTGCGCGTGTGTGTATGTTTACTGTGTGTTTAAGGTGTGGAATTTCTCATCCCTGACTGTGCTGACCCCTGACCCCTGACTCCTACTCTGTGTGTGTGTGTGAGTGAGTGAGAGAGAGACTGATTGACTGACGAGGCATTTCAGATCTACCTGTGGAATTTGGAAGTTATACGTAGACTTCACTGAGGTTTTGGAAGTTTTAATTTTTTTTAAGCGTCTTTTTATTCCTGTTCAGTCTTTTACTCTTTTTATTCAGCTCTGCATTGAATGACATCAGTTCAGGTTATGGCTGATTCCTGAGGCCGATCTTTGATCTTTGATATTCAGATAATGACAGATCAGCCAGTCAGAATCTTTTTTTATTTTTACAGAAGCACATATTCCACTTTTTTGTGGAAATGGAGGGAGTGAAAAATGTTTTTTGTCCATCAGACAGACTGAGACATGTTAACGTTCCTTTTTGGGAAAAACTGTGACGACAGAAAAAAAGTCATCTGAGCCTCAGCCCGTGCGCTCCTCAGCTGTTAGCAGCTCCTGGTTGCAGGCTGCTAATGGATGTACAGCATCTGTTTTTCTGTGATTTCCCAACAGATTCATGGAGTCACTTCATGTTAGGTGGCTGTTTCTTCTTGGTTTGTCCTGCTGGATTTCTGTAATTTTGAAAACCCGTCCTGGACGATGAGTTAAATTAGCAGGGACCACAGGGACTATTTTATCCACCACCTTACGTCATGATTTTAATCCTGTCCAAATGGAGCTTTAGCTTTATGTGATCATCCTGACGAACTCGTCACAGCTGGTGTACAGCAGAGAGCAGGTTCAGACTTTACTTCATTGTTGGACGTTATATTGTGAGATTGTGATTTCTTTATAAATATAAAAACTAAAATTAGCTGAACTTCTGTTCCCCTTTGCTCTTTGAGTTTCCCTCAGAAAAGAGACATTGTTCTAAAAACTAAATCTGATTTCATGTGAAGGCCACGCATGTTGTGGAATGTTTGAAAGGTGAACATCAGAGAAGCTGATTGTTGGGAAATTTCCCCTCGCAGGTGACTTAGCAGGAACACACTGTAAGATAATTCACAGTTAGTTTGACTCATCAGTTGCATCATGGGGTGGTTTTCAGGGAGGAAACCAGCCTGTTTGTTGATGCTGTTTGTCTAAAAGGACAAACCAGGAAAGAATCACATTTTTAGGTGGTGGAAAGGCTCCAGCTCAGGCACAAGGAGTCATGGAAAGTTACATCAGGGTCACAGTGGCAGCTCTGTTTTCAGCTCTTTGGTGATCATACGATGGTTGAGGAGGGTGAGCAGACAGTCAGAGACCACAGAAGAAGAAGAAGAGAAACGCTGCAGTGGATCAAAGTCTTCTCTCTCCTGGCAAATTCCACCGGGCTGCGAGGAGGCCGCCTTCAGACCAAAGTCCAACCTGAAATAAAAGGTTTCTGGGAAAAATGTCACCGGAATGCGTCAAACAGAGAATCGCACACACCGGATGGACCACTGTGTGTGCGTGTGTGTGTGTGCGTGTGTGTGTGTGTGTGTGTGTGTGCGTGTGTGTGTGTGTGTGTGTGTGCGCGTGTGTGGGTGTGTGTGTACATCAGAGAAAGGCTAAAGGCGTTTGGCATGTGTGTGTAATATTTATCTATCAGGGTAGGGCCTTTGCATGCTTGTGTGTGTGTGTGTGTGTGTGCTGTGACTTCTGTTTGCATCACCTGTGTCCATGGCGAATGTTGCCATGGAGTCCGACTCTTTTCACTGTTTTCTGATAGATTAAATGACTGATCAGGTAGCTGCAGGGAGAATCACCACTTTTACCAATAATGAAACCATCAGTGGTTACAGCCCTCGTGTGAACGCCCGGTTAGCTTGTGGTCTCTTGTGTCCAGATAAAATCACTGGACAAGCTTTGTCTTCTGATTTGATCTGTGCAAAGCAGTTTAAGGTTGGCATTTCACTGCAGCAGCTGTTGACACATAACTGTTTCAGAGCAGCCCGAGACACATGAAGTGACTAAGTGTGAATGTGGTCTTTATGTTTTCTAGTGTGGTGCCAAACCTCTGAATCACAGTCCACATCTCAGATTGTTTTCAGCAGTTCAAGTGGGCCTTTTGTGCTCCTCTGGTTGGAAAAACCCAGTTAGTGTTTGTCGGTGCTTTCTAAAACTGTTGTAAAAATTATTCTTGGGTTCTTTTGCTGATCTGCTGCAGTTATGGCAAAGGTTTGGTTACGTTTAGGCACCAAAAAGTACTTGGTTAAGACGAAGGAAAGGTCATGTTCATGCTCACAGGACACCAGAGTTGACTGTCGGTGGGAGGCGGGATGCAAACAACGTCCTCCGGTGTTTGTTTTATGGTGATATTGTCAGGAAAACACACATGTAGGTCGCTTTATGTCTTTGAACGTCTTTAGTCCAGCATATTGTCATTTTCACACTTTTGCTTTTGTGCAGATTTAATGGTGAAGGTGTGCTGTGAGCAGTTCAGTGAGCATTAGAGGTGCTGTTTCCCCATTTCCAGGCTTTATTCTAAGCTCTGCTCGCCACCTTTTCCAAAAAGAAATCCAGAAAATGAATAAGCTTATTTCCCAGAAACTGTTGCTTTAAAGTCAAATAAGTAAATGACTAACAATCAGATCAGAGCCACAGGTACAACACAGAGTCTGCATGTGTCTCCTGTTCCTGTAAAACCCGCCCAGCTTCAGTTTCTACTTCAGCTTCTCCCTGAACTTGAACTTCTTTGACATTTGACGTTTACGTGTTAAGTGCCAAATGACAGAGCAGACAAATATCTGCCTCATCACCCCCTCTTTGACCGGTACACAGGCTTGTGTTTGTCCCTGTGCCATTTGCGGCCTTTGTGTCCCACACCGAGGGGAATGAAGGGCAGAGGGACGGTGGAAGGAAGACGATGATGACAGCAGCAGGAGCTTTTATTTTCTCCTGCAGCTTTCCATGGAAGCCCCTCCCCACCCGGTCACCACACAAACACCCCACCCAGCTCAGGTCAACATTTACATGGGTGGAATTAGCCTGTGCTTCCCACTGATACACACACACACACACACTCCAGATTGTCCAAAGGGAAGCTGATGTGATCCTAAAAGGATTCGAAATTTTTTTTTCATCCTTCAGCTCAGTTTTAGCCTGTACCCAATTTAAATGTGTGTGTGTGTGTGTGTGTGGTGTGTGTGGTGGCAGCAGCAGCTCATGACCTGGCAGAGGGGAGTGTCTGCTTATCCACACAGAGCAGGCTGTGACGCATGCTGTTGGTTTTTTAGAGCTGAGTGTTGGTGTGTGTGTCACTGAGGCTGTTTTTGTGTGTGTGCGTGTGTGTGTGTGTGTGTGCGTGTGCGTGTGCGTGCCGTAGTGATGCATGCTTCGCAGTTTTCTACGCAGCGTCACAGCTGTCAGCTCTGAATTGAATTGTCACTGTTTGGGAACGTCGCCCACTTCCTGTCTCAGGAGACGGCAGCTTCACAGCCCCACAGCGACCGCGCTGCAGCGTAACGACGTCTGACAATTAGTGGCCATTCTGACCAAAAACACCTCACCTCACTTGAGCTGCACAAAATCACATAATTGAGTCAAAATGTTGTGGCTTCCAAATTTGGCGTTCCTTACACCAGATTCACTGGTTTTCTTGCTTAAATTGAAGGTTTTCCTGGTCAGGTTTTGTGTTGAGTGAGCTTGAAACTGCTTAAAAACAAAATGGGAATCAATAAGAAGCTATTTTGTTCTTCTTTACAGTCTAGAGATGTGCAGTTTTCCGTCTCCAGTAAAAGCGGCTGTAATGATTATGTGCTGGGTGAAGAAATTATCCTTAAATGCTACGTAGCTCTCCACGTGAAGGCCTGCGCTGGCACAACAGGAGGAGTCAAATCCTAATATCTGTCTGCTTCAACCAGAGGCTCTAAGTTAGGAGCAGAGCAGGAAGCTGTGACCACAGCAGCTGATGGAGTCCAGAATACACACTTTGACTCTGCGCAGCCAAACGTGACCTAAAGAATAAAGAAGCAGCAGATATTGATCGATTTCATGTCTGATGAAGAAGAAAATTTAAACAAAAACAACATAAAGATGCTGTGGTCGCTGTTTTCTTAGTGACACCCGGTCTGCTGCTCACAAATGTCCTCTCTTTCCAAGGATCAGTGGGTCACATGGTGTCATGTGCGAGGATACGTCCCGTTTTAAGGCAGAGGATAAATGAGGGAGTGGGAGGAAAGGGAAAGAACAAGGATACCAGAGAGGAGAGGAAGGTGGGAAAGGTGGCAGCCTCTTCTTCTTCTTCTTTGTTCCCCCTCTGCGCAGTAAATCATTGACTCTCAGACAGAGAGAGCAGCTCTTTATCTCACGTAGCTAAGGAATTCAGGGCCTGGGTGCTAAGTAGGCGAGGCTGATACGAGCGAGGGCTGCACACATCAGCACGAACGTGATGTTGAACTCGGAATATTCAGCTTCCTGGGCAGGACATTCAGCCTGGTGTTCTCAGCCATCAAGAAACTGCATTTGCAGATACATGTAAAAAAAAAAACAAAAAAACAAAGTTAGTTATATATTTATGTTGCATTGCTCTGACATGCTGATTCAGCTAAATGCAGGGACACGTATTAGGGCTGTTGTGGCTGCTTTTTTTTTTACAGGAATCACAGGAATTTACATATTTTATAGATTAAATTCTTCATAAAATAATAATGAAAGTGATCATTAGTTGTAGTTTCTGCTCTCTAAGGAGTAAACGATGGCAAAACAAAAACATCTTCGTACAGTAGCTCTTCCTCCGCCTCCTCCTGTGCCTTCTGTCAGTTGCACACAGTTTCCACAGGGTTGTCCCCGGTCTGGGTCTGTAATTAGGCCCTCTGCGGCCTGGCTGCTCCCCCCTCTTCAGCTGCTGGTCTCTGGGCCGAGCCCCATCCTGGACTGGCCGAGTGCGGCGTCCCGCAAAGACATCATGAGACTGTGAGCAACATGAGAGCAGCAACACAAAACACGGCAGCGGCGATTGTCGGCACGTGAACACGCCGGGCGCAGTTTGAAAGAACCGCCTCCTGGAGCAGTGTATTTTATCTGTCACACTGCCCGTTACACTGTGTTTTTACAACACTGATGTTCAGCTGTTTATTATGTTTTATTTATTGATTAGTAGTTGCACTGAGCATTGAAACATTTATCGTTCACTCTCTTGGCTTTGGTTTCTCAGGTCCAGATCATACTTTGTGTGTGTGCTGGTTTTAATCCTTAAAAGTCAACCGACCAATCAGGATCAGGGAATCAGACGTAAAGCTGTAATTCTAATGTTCTCCAGACGTCATCGCTCCACATCCTGTCAGCCCCGTCGTTCTCCTGCTCCAGCTGTGCACCTCGGCCTCCTCCTTCGTCCTCCAGTTATTTATTTATGTATTTATTTTGAGAGGACGTGACCCGGAGACCTCAGGGTTCAGATGGAAACACACTGGTCTCGGGTTGGGGACGGGAAGCTGAGGTCACATGGAGAGAAAACGAGGTGGAGAGGAGTGAGGGGGAGTAAACATGAGGTCAACAACAGAGACGAGGATGAGGGAAAGTGAGTGTGAGACTCGCCGGCACCAGACCCCCGCTTAAAAAACAACAACAACAACAACAACAGCAGCAGCAGCAGCAGCAGCAGCAGCAGCAGCAGAGTCTAAAATCAGAGCTGTTTACCTGCTAATAATAGAGAAACAGCAACACGCTGCCAACTCTCCCCTTTTGCTCTCATCACCTTCCCCACACACGATGCTTTACTGTGGGGCAGGAGGTTTGGAGGTGTGGCCGCCAGGTGAGCGCTCCTCCTCCTCCTCCTCCTCCTCCTCCTCCCTGCTTGCTTCCTCTGTGGTTAGAGGACTTTGTTCTGTCACAAGAGCAGGGAGGAACTTTCCAGAACATTACTCAGCTCGACAAAACGGGCGCAAGGTTATTGACCTGCTGTAATCACCTTTTTATTCCTCGTCCGGCATTTCATTTCTGGTCAGCGGCAGCAGATAACAATCCTGTGTTATCTGCTGCGGCTGTGTTCACGCCCTCTGGACGCTTTCGTACCTTTCCTAAAATACAGAGACGTGTGGAAGCTGAGTTCTGCCCAGAAAAGAGTAAAAATACACTCAGTCTTGATCAACGTCTTTAAAAAAAGATTTACGACAGTAAAAAAAAATCATGAGCTACTAACTCTTGTGATTTCATGCTGCTCACAGATCCAGTGGTTTTCCACACAACAGCTGGACACAGGAAAGTTATCGGACGTGTGCGGCTCTTCATCTGAGATCTGCTGTGGCTGCTCCTCATCCTCCGTTACACCCTGATCCTCTGTCAGAAAAAGCCCAAAATGATCACTTCCTGTGACTGCTTTGCAATAAAAGCCACCACATGTTTCATCAGCTGAATGCTTTTAATGTGAAGCAGCAGCAGCAGGAAGAGCAGTGTCAGCATTAGCAGTAATTTAACACAGACCTGATGGGATACAGATTTGTATGAGTGAGTGAGTGAGTGAGTGAGGTGGGTGGGGGGGTGAGAAGAGAGAATAAGGATTGGCTTTCTGTTGCTTTCTCTCCCCTCAGCACATTGGTTTCTCTGTGCCCAAAGCAGAACTAAGCCTCACCAGAGCATACATACATTTATTTTTACGATATTTAAACAAACAAATAACAAAAATAAATCAATGCCAAACCTCGAACCCTGACCAAAGTGTGTTTAGGAGCCCCTCTGCCCTGACAGCGAGCGGGAGACCACCAATTTCTCCTGGTCAATATTTGAGGAGCTAATTTGGAGAGTTTGTCCTCTCCATCAGGAAAAAAGAAGGATTTAGTGAATAGTGTGTGTTTTTCTATGCGTTGGCTGCGTGTTCACATAATGTCGCATGAGTTTACATGCACCCTTATCTGTCAGACATGGGGTTTACAAAGCTGCTGTGTGTGTTTCAGTTGTTCCTGCTCACAGGTCTACCTGTGCTCAGCTGTGCCAATAATGCAGCTTTGATTAGAGGCTTATCACAGCCCCGCCCTTTATCACACCTCAGACATGTGACTCCCACTGCAGGGCCATAAAACAAGCAAACCCAAAGGCACCGCATGTTCAAATCATGTTTGTGGTTCATGCATCGGATGATTTTTTATTTTTCATGGATTTATTGGCTTTAAGGCTGCAGAACTGAGCAGACCAATGAGAAAATAGTGCAGGTTTAGACGTAGAAAAATATTTGACAGGTCAGGGAACATGATGTAAACAAGTTTCTGCAGATTGTCAGTAGGTTCAAACGGTTTGTTTCCAGCCTGTCTGATCAGCTGACAGCTCGTGCGCCATCGCTCTGTGTTTCCTGTTTGAGAGATTCTGTTCTTCATCCTTCGTCGCTCACCTTTTCCACCTCTCTGCCTCCTGTCTCTCCTCCCATCAGGCTCTTCCCCTGGTATGCTCTGAGCAGCAGGAAACTCTGGGCTTTGACACCGACCTGCAGCACCTGTACGCCTCCATCGCCGCTCACGGAAACACACACGCACAGAAACGCAAACTGTCACAGGAGGGCCCTGTGGAGGAGTCCCAGCCTGCCACCGAGGACCCTGACCTCACTCCATCTTTAGGTGCGTTTGGTTTGAAGTCTAAGAAGCTCGGTGCTGACTACTGAGAGCTTCACAGTTAGAAATCAAACTTTTCAGATGGTGTAGTTTTTAATTAGAGGAAAAGTTGTTTCTTATCACAGCCTCCCATTCTGACACAATATTTAAAACTGCACAACAAACAAACCTGCAGGACTTCAACCAAACAGAACAAACATTTCGTGTTTGTGTCCTCTGTAGTGTGTTTGATTGTCTTTGTCCTCGTCCTTCAGGTGATGGATCTGTGAGTCGTCAAACAGCTGAGAGGGACAGAGGACAGAGCCACAGCGGTCAGACAGATGCAGCTGGATCCACGATGGCCGACAGAGCCGCGGCACCACAGGTACTGTGGGAAGAAGACATCGTCTTTGTTCACATTAATCTCTTGTAATGGTCTTTACAATCTCAGAAGAGCCAGTATATAAAAAAGAGAATTAAAGAATGTATGAAGTATTAAAACCAAATATCCCTCCTCTCCTTTCTGTCCTCCACAGTCTCTGTGTGTCACGTCTGACCCTGCGGAGCGACCGTCCTCCAAACCAAAGAAGAAGAAAGTCGTTGGACTGTTCAGATAAGCCCAAGCAGCAGGACACACACACAATTGAGAACTTCATTAGAAAAAGTACTCTTTTTATTAACTCGGAGAAAAACAGAAAGCGAGTGTCTGCCTTTAAAACTATTTAACTTCAAACTTCTACTCTGACAAAGGACGCTTTAGTAGTTTGAGAAACTTTAGGTTTTAATTTAGTTTAGATTTGATCATATGAACTGCTTTTAGATTAGACATTTAAATGAAATAAATATTTTTTCGATTTTAAATCATTTTGTGATCTGCGACGTGAGGCTTGGTTTTAGCTCTGTATTAAAATTTTCCACTTATGTGATTGCTATCACACTTGCTGCGTTTTGGTCACAATATTAAAAATATAGATATAAATTTCTTTCTGCCTGAGCTCAGACAAACAGGGTGTAATGGGTTTACAGCCATGCTGAGGGACCAACTCAGACATGCAGACAGTTTCTAATCTGATTTATTTAGGATTTCTTGCCTTTTCTATATTGTGATGTAGTAAACTTTACGAAAATTCAATTAACAGACCTTTGAAGGGCAAATGAACCCGATGGGATTATGAATTAAATACCTGATCTACGTTTCCTGTAAACACTGTAAACAATAACATCAGTACGAATGAAAGGGATTCTGGGAAATGTAGGAAAGTCACTAAGAGCCACCAACTGAGACCGAAAAGCAGGTTCAAGGAATGTAGCTTATTTCAATACTTCACTACAAAATAATACCGAGTGAGAGATTTTTCTCTTGAGGTTGTTGTTTTTCCAAACTGGGGTCCTGGGGCCTCTCGGCGGTCCCTGAGGGTTGTTGCAGGTGTTCCCCAGCAGGTGAGGGCAGGCTGAACGTCCGTGTAAGGCCTCTGCAGGATGACAGAACAGGTCTGGTTTATGGTCAGAGGCTTGTTACTTCCTCACCTACAGCACAGACTGTTATGTCACTCTGGAAATGGTCTAAAATTTTACAAGGGGGGGTGAGAACGTTTTTTTCATGTGTTAGCGTGCGCACCTGCGCACCGGCTCATGCGTCTAGACTCGAAGACAAGGGTTCAAAGGACAGAGTGAGCGCGCGCCAGCCCGGACAGTCTCGTGGCTCGGTGTTTGTCTGTCCTCTTGGCTAAAGCCCTAGCTGACAATAAACAGATGAAGGCGGCCGCGGGGCCTGTGCCACCCCGATGGGAGGAGAGGACGGAGCAGAGGGCAGGTCCAGCAGGGCGCGGTCTTCTTCTTCTCCCGCGGCACCTCATCTGTACTGTAGTAGGATCTCTTCCATTTCCATTTCTGCCAACAGCCCTGTGCCACAGGGACGCATTGAGAACAAACCCGAGAGGCAGAAACCGCTGCGGGGACACCCTTTGACCGCCGTGCCCAACAGCCTACGCACCGCGCGCCTCCGTGTCTGTCTGTAGCCCGTTTCTCACAGCTCCGACACAGAGAGACCGCTTTGAACCTGCCTGCCAAGATAAACTCACCTCGCCTATTTATGCCCCTGCCTCTGCGTGCAATCGGGACAGGGGAGTGTCAGCAGCGCAGAGGACAGGTTCAGCAGCTCGTCTCCACCGGCGCACTGGCCACTTTTACGCGCCGGGAATGGCCACTTTTGGGGACTCGGGGATGAGTCCTGCTCCGTTACCTCCACTCTAAAATTATCAAGGAGGAACTCACGGGAGGGGACACTTCAAAAGAAATACAGCGGTGACATTTTGGCCACCCGCTGGGGGGTGGGTTGACACACCGGCCCCGGGGCGGAATGCTTCTCCCGACGCTGGTAACGTGCCTCGCCGGATGCGCGTTTCTCCTCTCGCCGGTCAGCGAGGGCTGTGGACCGGGTAGAGGCTATGGCAAGAGGCGGTCACCGCGGAAGCTCGTGCCGCTCGCCTACAAACAGTTCAGCCCCAACGTGGCCGAGAAGACTTTAGGGGCCAGCGGGAGATACGAAGGGAAAATAACCCGGAACTCTGAGCGCTTCAAGGAGCTCACCCCGAACTACAACCCCGACATCATCTTCAAGGATGAGGAGAACACAGGTGCAGACCGCATGATGACTCAGGTAACTCTCCCTCCTGCCGTAGTGCCTTTTAGCCAGGGTCTCTCAGCTAGGG
The DNA here is from genome assembly GCF_017976425.1 of Toxotes jaculatrix. Classification (NCBI taxonomy): domain Eukaryota; kingdom Metazoa; phylum Chordata; class Actinopteri; family Toxotidae; genus Toxotes; species Toxotes jaculatrix. The sequence goes on along the minus strand of NC_054417.1, from coordinate 889,658 downwards.
CATGTTTATTAAGGTGGTTTTCAGAGTATTACCTGGTGCACTTTGCCCAGTCTTTAAACGCGTGGACGTTGTTATCTTTAAACGCAGTTCTTGTTGACTCAAGGCTCCTCACTGCAAAAAGACACTAAAGTCAAGTTTAACAGGCTGTTCTTTAAAAATCTACTCAAACATGTGTCGCTTTAATGTTGAAGTAATGTTCCCTGAATTGATTCAGAGATGTTTCTTCCAGTGCTGCTCTTTGGAAACACTGATTACAAAACCTCTCTGTTTGCACAGCTCATTCTCAGTTCTTTAAAAAAAACGCAGTTACTGACACAGCTTGTGAATTGTGGAGGTGACCGGTCTGAATCAGAGCTCTCCTCCTGCGCCACATGAAGTTTCAGAGGTTCACTGTGGGCCGGTCATGCGTAAAAGAGGGCGACCCCGCGTCTAAAAATGTATGGAAAAGCGGTCGCTCTTAATTAAAACACTATGTCCTCTGTTTTGCATCATGTTTTTTGGTGGAAAAACAGCCAAAAGTCGTATTTGGTTAGAGCCCGGGTCAAGCGTGTTCTGATGTTTACCGTTTTCGTTTTTAGCCCGACTGGCCAGAGTTAACAGTCGCCTTTTGGACTGTCAAAAATTTTTACGACACCGTCATTGATGTGGCCCCGGGTGGAATTTATTTGACTCCCAATTTCCCCAGGAATAAAGTATTTATATCTGGCTCTTGTGACCGCGGGCTTCCTCCCCGAGCGGCAGCGTTTATGTCCACAGACCCACGTGGGGAATGAAAGCGCGCACTCCAGTCTGGAGCTGTCACCTCTCAGCGCGCACTGCAAGAAATGTCCGCCGGAGCGAGACACTGCTGCTCGGTTTAAGTGACTTTACGTGCAAGGGACAAAATCTGACAGTGGGAACGAGTCTCTTCAGAATGTCTTTAGAGAAAATAAAAGTGATTGAAGAGTTTTACCTTCCACCATCCTTATTCGCTGTATTATCTGCTCTTTGCTCAGGAAAAGCAAGAAACATCCCAGCAGCTCACCTGAACTTTGTTTATTAAAGAGAAAAACCTCAGACAGCTCAGATGAGAGACGTCTCCTCCAAACAGGATATTTTTTGCAGCGCGCCCTGAGCTGCGTCAACGGCGGTGACCTGCGTACAATTTATGGGCTCCAAGCCGCAGGAGACAGCCTCCTGTTTGTCTTTTGCTATTCCGTGTTACTTTTTGTTTGTTTTCGCAGCGCGCATGTGTAAAAATAGCCCGCTTCACTTGTGCTGGAGTCTTAATTATACGGATTTTTTTTCGCCTCTTTAGTTTTTATTCGCTTTTTCCTGGGCGCCCCGCGCCTCATACAGACGCGCCTGTTCAGGCGCGAAAACACTGCAAAAAGTGTCATTCTTCACATTTAACCTGGACTTTTAATGAATTGGCTTTTCTTTTTCAAAGCTCGCGCAAAGGAAAGCAACAAGTGCAAGATTTATTTACTCGTGTGCAACACACGTTCACTAATTTCGTGCGTTTCTGGACGCGGTGCACAAAGATCGCTCCAGAGAAAAGGCAGATAGCTCCACTTTCAGCGAACCATAGCTTTTAAATTCGGAAAACGCTCAAAGACCTCGGGTTTTTGCTGATTTGGTCCCAGCATTCAGAGAAAACGAGCCTGTAGTCGCCACATTGAACTGAACGATCCGCTCAGAGGGACACTTCTTGCAGCGCAGAGGTGCGCACAGGCGCGTGTTGTCAGCCTGTGCGTCCAATGTTTGTGCAGCCAGCGGTTTAGTGCTAAAACCGCTCCTACAGAAACCCCCGTCGATCCGTATACCTTGAAAGGAAAACCAACAAAATATATCGTCTGATTTATGAAGTCCAGCTCGTTGCTCTGACCGCAGAGAGAAAACATAAGACGTTAAAATCCACAGTGAACACTGTGAAAAGGCATCTGTGGCCACTGAGCCACGAGCTATTCTTATCACAGCCAACATGGAAAAAGACATTTATAGGGTTTAATCCCAGTTTTCAGCCTTAAACGAGAGAGATTCAGGAAACGTTGCATCACTGAGACATGCATTCAGAGGCTGCTGCAGAACTACCTGCAGTCACGCTGCCTGGGTTTAATAAGACTTTAACAGGCTAACTGCAATTTAGATTTCTTTCATTCTGATTTGTGAGTCATTTGGAATAAAACCAACAGAGAAAACTGTAAAACAGTTTCAGCCTTTATCTGTGAGGAAGTGAACAAACTTAGTTTAGACTTTTTCAAGTTTGCCTTTTTGACCTTTTACTGTAGTGTTCAGTGTTTTAATGAACATTTTACAAATGGAATAAAGATGCCTGAGCCCAGGGGCAGTGCATGTAATGCATGCATGATATATCAAAATCAATAATAAGATTTGACCTGCAGTTGCAGCCTTTATTCATACAGCTGGGCGAGAAAACACGTCAAACTTTATCTGTTCAGGCTCCATGTGGGTAAACAGTTTGGTTATGTTCCATCTGAAACCAGACTCATTATGTCCTGAAATATACTTTAACATTTTTAAACACAGCATCCGTTAATGAATTCTTACCTCACGATTTCTTATAAATCATTTCAAAATCATACCAGGTGTATCTCAAAGGTCACCTGAGATGTTAAGATTGACTCCCCCACCCAACCCCCAACCCCTCCCAGCCGCCCTGACAATGCAGCCTGGGCGTGGACCAGATAAACGGGGCAGAGCAGAGGATTTATTTGCGTCAGACGGAGCATGAGGGAGTTGAACAAGTCCTTCAATGGGCTCTCTCACCTTCTGTTTGCTCACCCTGACCAGACTCCAGGTTTAGAGGGACGCTGAGGATCTCTTGTTCATGTAGCTGCCACTCGCGTCACCCCCCACCACCACCACCACCCTATAACCTCACAGTCCCCCCTTCAACCCCACAGCCCCCCCCCCCATCCCTAACATAGCCTCCTGGCTCCCTTTGCTCGCCACAGAGAGCAAACATCAGGCTGAGCTGGGACAGCAGGGGTGCAGTGTGGGAGGCTGAAGCCACAGACGAGAGGGGAGAGGGGAGAGGGGAGAGGGGTGACAGGGGTTTGATGAAGTGGATGGATGCAGGCAGAATGGATCTTTGTAAAGAGTTGTTTCTGAGTTGGTTTTAAAGTTCAGGCTCTGAGTGCAGCAGTAGAGGGCGGGGCTTTGACTTCTAAATCAGCATCAATTTCAAACAGAAGAAAGGTCAAGGGTCAGGTCTGCAGTCCGTGACGACACTGCTCTGAGCGTACAGACAGATAATGTGGCAGGAGTAGAGCCTGAGAGACCAGAGGAAGAAGAGCTGACGGCTCAGAATTTGGTTTTTTATTTTTTATTTTTTATTTTTAGATGAAGTGATCACAAAACAATACATGACATGATTTGGTGCTTTGATCCAGAGCAACTTTAAAAACAGTATAAATTAACTGTAGCTGTTAACGTGAAATCCAGAGAAGATGAACTTTGAGTCTGGACGAGCATCTGCAACATGAAGCATGAATGTAAACAGAGAGGTTCCCACACAGCCGTCACTCAGAGGTCCATTATTAGTTAGTTTGACCCGTCTACTCCAAAAACAGCTGTTATTAATCCTTAATAATTAATAATGGACATGTATTATATCTGGATGCAGTATTAGTGTCTATGTCTGTCTCTATGTAAATATAGAATAACATTTATTTGGACATATAAGACAGGAAGAATAATCAGCTGTGTCTCCTCCACCACAGCGTTGCAAAGACAAGCTGAACTCTCTGGCCATATCGGTGATGAACCTGTGGCCCGGGGTCCGGTTGCGGGTCACTGAGGGCTGGGACGAGGACGGCCACCACTCAGAGGAGTCGCTGCACTACGAGGGACGGGCGGTGGACATCACCACCTCGGACCGGGACAGGAATAAGTACGCCATGCTGGCACGACTGGCAGTGGAGGCCGGGTTCGACTGGGTCTACTATGAGTCCAAAGCCCACATCCACTGCAGCGTGAAGTCAGGTGAGAGACCACAGGTTCTTAAAGTGCACTTATATATGACCCACTGTCCTTTTCAGGTCACATGATGAGCTCGCTGTTTTTTTTTTTATAAGGGAAAGGTTTTCCAGGTTTAGTCTCAGCCCTGCCTACTCTCACACAACCACAGTCGGACTCTTGTTGAATTGTGTATTTTGGAAAGTGACAAAAAAATCAAATCAAATCAAATCTGGTTCCCTCTTGATTTTGTTGTCAGAAAAAGAGTTTGAAACATTACACAACCTGGCAAACACTTCTGCTGAAGCACGCCGAGGCCTTCCAGCTTTCATTGCATTCACACTAAAGAAGTCTTTACATGGACAGTACAAACGAAAGCAGGATGTTTCAAAGTGTCTTATATTTAAGTTCAACACGTGGCTTTGACCTTTCTTCAGTGGTGCTGGCAAAAAATGAACAAAGGCACCTTTTCTGCTGATACACGTCGAACCAGGTCAGCACCGGTGCCTCCTGCCTCCAGGAGAAAACCACAGCCTCGTGATCGGAGTTGGACAAAAAAAAAAAATCCAAAAAACTAATCACATTACACAGATTTTCCTCAGTGCTGAATTTAGTTCTGCTTTGAGGTCGTAAAACTTTAAATGTCCAACAGTCAGAGAAGCACTGAACTGATTTCAGTGTTCAGGTGCAGCAGCTTTTAACGGGAACGGCTTCTGCTGCCTGTTTTTGTTTCCCTCTTCCACCTCTGATCACTAACTCTCCTCCTGCTTGCATCTGAACTAAGTGGGCTCTGGCCAACTCTTATGTTTCCCCTCTCCTTCCCCTCTCTCCTTGGCCGCCCATGTTTCCTCAGGTTAGGCCATGTTCTGCATCACATCTACCTCACAGGTCTGTGGCTTTCTCGCTTTCCTCACACAGAAGCAGGCTCATCTATACTGCATACAGCCAAAGGATCAGAATACAAAAACTCTGCACAGAAGATTAGCCTGTAGACCCAGCACTTAGCAGACCTGCGCCCTGTCTCGTGTACTTCACGTGTCGGCGTGTGCCTGGAAAACTTGGCTGTGTGACTTCACCAGGAGGTTTTTCTCTGTTACTGGGGAAGGAAAAGCATTTGTTCAGACTGGGTGGAGCTACCCCAGCGTTCCTGTGATACAGGTGGAGAGGGAGGAGAAACGAGAAGACCTCCTCGGTCGTGTTAGTGCAGTATTCCAACATGGCTCCCCCCAGCTTCAGCCTGGTAGTCACACATACATGGCTTGGATTGGCTGTTTACTTTAACAAGTTAAACCAGATTCAAACTGAGCAGCAAACTGACTGAATTCGAGTTAATATTGGATCTTGTTTAGGTTTAAGTGTGTAGACGGAGGCTTTCTGTAGTTTGCTGTTTGTATTTTTTCCAGGTTTGAATATTTTGGCTCCGGTCAGATTCCTGATCGATGAGACTCCCAAACGTTTTCCCAGTGCTTTAGCTCATCCAGCCCCGCTGGTTATTTAAACCTGCATTCACATCAGTTTGCCCTGATCCGGATAAGATTTACCAATCAGGATTGCGTGTTGTGACTCGCTGGGGACAGAGCAGCTGCTGAGGTTTGTCGATGCTGGAAAACCAACACACAGCGTGTTAGGAAAATGTGCAGTTAGCATGAAAAGTAACACAAAAGTGTGATTCAGAAGTGGACACATACACACACACACACACACACACACACACACACACACACACACACACACACACGTGCTGAAAATCACACACACTTGTAAAAAATGCATCAGAATTTAAACACCCACTTAAACACCCCCTGACACATTTTACACTGAGTGGTAATGAGATTTTCCTTTTTCCTGCTTTATCTCTCTTTTCCCTTCCTGCTCCTCCTCCTCCTCCTCCTCTCTCCTTCCCTTCCAGATCGGGTTGCGAGGGCCCAGTCCTTGACTTGATCAGAAGGGCAACCAATCAAGTTGGTATTTTTTTTGTTTTTGATTTCTCCTTTTTTATATTCTCCTGTTTTTCTTCAAAATTCCTCAAACAAGACAAAGTAAAGAAATCGTTCTTGGGAAGATAAATCCACCCATCTGAGGAAAAGTGACTGACTAGCTCTCCAACAACAAAGCCCCTGAAATACAGAGGGGGCAGCTGGACTGTAGTCAGCACGAGGAAACAACCACTAGGGGGCAGAAGAGCACCAGGACCCTGTAGATGGACTGGACTGAAAAAAGGGGGAGACTGAGGGGGAGCGTGAGAAAAGGAGGAAACACAGGGATTAATAATCAGCACATTTCACCTCAGACTTCTGCTGCTTCACATCAACAAGCTGAGAAACATTACAGTGGTCACAGCAGGACCAGAGATAGGAAGGTAATATTCTGACCGATCACACTTTCACATTTCCAAATGAGCATGAAAAGTAAAAAAAAAAAAGAAAGATGGAAGACGCATGTATTGAACGTGTGACCTGGAGTCATGTGACTGTGTCGGCCTGTCAGATCATTAACCTGCTTCCTGAGTTTCCTCTGCTCCTTCCTCCTTCACCTGACTTATCTTATCACCTGGCCTTGGCTTTCCCGCCTTCCCCAAATATTTATCCCCAGATAGACTTAAGACCGTCTTCAAGTGTCATTTTCAAGCGCCTGGACACATTGTCACCAACACAATCCTGCCTGGACACACATGTATACACACACACACACAGTCATTATCCGGAGCTGCAAACAGGAGCCTTTATCTGGCTCAGTTATTGTTCTTTTATGTCCAGCAGAGGAAAGAATAAAGTCAATATTTAGCTAAAGGGGGTTGGAAAGATTTTTTATGTGAGCATGTTTTCTACAGAGGTTCATTCTGTTCAGTAATAATAATGATGATGATAAATTTAAAGTTATGGGACACTAAGGCAGAAGCTGACCTGGTCGTAGTAGAAAGTTTTAATTTCCAAAATTCCTCATCATTTCTGACTGAGGTGTTTTTATTTTCATGAGTTCACCTTTAACCTTCCTGTCTCTCTGTCCTTCAGACCACTCTGTGGCAGCCAAGTCTGGAGGTTGTTTCCCCGGCGAGGCTTTGGTCACGCTGGAGAGCGGCGGTCAGAAGTCCATCAGTGACCTGCTGCCCGGTGAACAAGTCCTGGCCTCTTCGGGCAGCGGTCAGCTGGTTTACAGCGAAGTCTTGACTTTCCTGGACCGTGACCCCATGACCTGGAAACTCTTCTATACCCTGCAGACAGAATCCGGGGCACAACTCTCTCTCACCGCCGCCCACCTGGTATTTGTGTCCCAGGGGAACTGCTCAGAGGGGGCGGTGCCGGCCAGTGGCGCTCTCAGGACTGTGTACGCCAGCGATGCTCGGCCGGGACAGTGTGTGCTGGTGTCAGAGGGTAACCCAGCACAGAGGCACGGAGAGGGACGTCTGTCCCGCATCACGCGTGTCAGACTGAGGGAGAGGAGGGGCGTGTTCGCACCGCTGACCCAGCAGGGGACAGTGGTGGTGGACGGGGTGGTGGCATCCTGCTATGCCGTGGTGGACCAGCACTCCCTGGCCCACTGGGCCTTCTCCCCGCTGAGGCTGATATACAGCTGGACTGGCACCACTGGTTGCCATGGTGATGGGATCCACTGGTACTCTCAGCTTTTACACTGGCTGGGGAGGATGCTGCTGGACTCAGGACGCCTCCACCCGCTGGGCGTGGCCAAGGACGACAGGTGAGGGAAGGAAAACAAACAGAACCTGAACCCGTCGCCTTGTAACGGGCACGGACCCCAAACACAAGCCTGAGCTGGGCAGGACCATTATGAAGCACCTGACAGGATGTGAGACGTTTGGGTTCCTGCTGAGGCCTGATGGGAATTTTTCTACTGGGGAAAAAAGAGGAAAGAAGAAACTGTGAACCGACACAGATGGATTCTCCCAAAATAAACAAAGGCAGCGAATATATAAGAGCACTGCGAGTCCGAGCGACCCACAAACGTTTCTACGACAACTTTGTGTCCTGAAACACTATGAAACAGTGATTTCACCTCAGAAAACTCAGCGGTTTGGTACAGGAGCCTGAGGTCCTCTCATTTATCCATTAATCTGATATGTTGTTCACAAGTTCTTTACCTTTGAAGGGGCGGGTGACTTTCTCAGGGATTTTGGTTTATGTAGCTCTCAGGTGTTTTCAGGTGTTGTTTGGTCAGTTTGAAATACCTGAATACAGAGTGAGAATCCCTTCAAATCTCATTCATTTGCACCTGAACATGAACCAAAATCCCAACATGAAAAACACCTTAAATTTTTCTCATATTTAAAAATTCATAAGCAAGTTATCAGGAAGTTATTGGCAGGTTTACCTCTTAAAGCCCTTCAACCACAGATAATCCATTAGGAATTGTATGATATTCATTAAAATCCTTTATTAAAAACTTTTTATAATATTATAATTCTTAATATTAATGAGTAAATGAATGGCAGTTTAAGGCAAACACATGAAGGGGTTTAGTTTAACAGTGTCCACAGAGATGTTGTGCTCTTTGTATGTAACATTACTGCTTTAATACAGAGATTTTAGAATAAGTGATAGAGTGTATTTAAGTGTTATATTAAAAAGATTTATTTTTGAAATTAAATTATATGGAAGCGAGCTGTGTGCCGCTTCATTCTTCCGTCTGAGCGGATAATTACCGTCTGATGAAGGTGTTGGTGACCTGTTGGCACGTGAGCGCACCTTTACTGACATCTGCTGGTTTTTACTGACGAAGCGCGAGCCCTGTGCTTTGTGTCTGTCATTATATATCTGCAGCAGATGAATGCTGGGGGGCGAGGCGGGGTAGGACTGATTTAGCCCTCACGTCTGACTGGAAGTCGCTCTGTGCGCATAAATAAAGCCGTGCGTAAAGACCGCAGCGCACCAGTTGCACGAATGCAACAGTTGTCTGCTAATAATAACAACCTGCTGCGCCTTTAAGAGGATGACTGAGGAGGAAACCTAATATCTCTCCATATCGAGCTCAAGTCTCCATCAATTAACAGTAAGAGCCGAGAACAGGACGATTTCTGAATCTGTCCCTGTGCGCTTTTCACCAGACTCCACCTGCTTTTTGTTGTTGTTGTTTTTTTCGTTTTTTCACACATAACCCGGATTAAATTTCGCATTGCACCTTTAAGAAGCTGTCACCGGGATTAGAGTTACGCGCAGCAAGCCAAGTCTCTCCGGAGGGGTTTTACGCACCGTCGGCATCCAGGGGAGGCTCTCCTTCAGCGACATTTCTCCCTCTGCCCCTCTTCTTCCCAGCTGGTCCTGACACTAACAGGGGAGCCCTCCACACCGCACGACATGGCCGAAATAGGAAAAGGGGTCACCGCCGGGAAACTGGCCATCAACGTCCAGAAGAGACTCACCAGAGCGCAGGAGAAGGTGAGAGTGGGGAACTTTTCATTCAGCCGACCAGCAGAGGCTCGCATGGCAGCAGGACACAGTGTCCTACTGCCTCTGTGAAACTGGATCCCTCAAGATTTTACCTTCACAAACTCCTTCATCCACCGTGTAATGATGAGACCAGTCCCAGACGGTACTTCAGCGCGTTTTCATGGCGTTTCTGAATGAATTTAGAGGAAAAGTCTCCCTAAAACTTAAACGCACCATTGTCTGAACCCATGAGGGGTCAGTGTCATTTAACAAGCAACAAACCCGCCTGAATTTACACCTGAATTTTACAGCTTTAAAAGCTTTAAAGCTTAAAACCCATTAACACCTTAAACTGATGCAATTAAATGTCCCAACACAAATCCCTCAATTTACCTTAAACATTTCCTTTGATGGTTTGTAATGAACCGAACTGGAAGGATTGAAGGTGTTTTAGTGGGTAAAACAGCTGAATAATAGAAGCTAATAATAATTCATGAATGTAAAGTCCTTTGTTTTTCAGTCATGATGAAATTCTGTTTGTATTACGATCATTTCACTGTGTCCAGATCCCTGAAGAGTCGCGTTAAAAACCCTTTCATTGACCCTTTAATGATGATTCAAGTATTTTAATGTGATAATCACTGGTTAACGATTCAGCACGTTGTTGTGGGTCAAACTGCCTTGAGCTTACAGTGATGTGGAGGGTTTTTCAGATTAAAGTGAGGAGGTGGTGATTAACTGTTTTTGTCCTTTCAAATTAAGGGAACTTTGGCTCAGCTCACTGCTGAAGTGCCCCTGAGCAAGACACTGAACCTGCAACCAGCTGCAGGGTTCAGGCTTTCCACTAGAGGGGGCAATGAAAATAGTTTGCATTATCATAGAATTAAAATCCAGAATGATCATGCATTCATGCACTGCTGCAGCACTGTCACCATCAGTCCTGCTTCCTAAGCTGTGAAGAGCAGAGTTCATTGTAGCTGCTGGGGGATGAGATCAGATGCAGAAGCAAAGAAAGGAAAGAAAGGTTCCCTATAACTCCTTAGATTGTGTTTAACGTGGGCAGAGACACAGGATTTATTACATGACAACAGCCGCTGTTACGACACATTTAAAGCAAGATGCTCATCTGCAAACGAACCAGTAACCGCAGAGTGAAAGCTGAGTTATGGCTCAGACGTGAGGCTGCAGGAGGAGCTGTGGAAGCGTCAAAGTGAAACCTGATCACCGGCCCGAGTCCAGCTCTCTGTCTCTCTCTGAGTTATTATTGTCCTAATCACTCCTGCTGCTTAAGCCTGCTGAGGTTTTACCCTCTAATCACCTCAGTACAACAGCAGGAGTGCTGTCAGTCAGTCAGAGAGGTGTATGTTTGTTCCTGTGTTTCCAGTTTAAACCACAGACATGACCTGTGGCTGCTCTCTAAAGCTTTAGCTTTAGCTTAGCTTCAGCTTAGCTAAGTCCAGGTGTTGTAAGGGTCCAGGTGTTGGGGTGTAGGACTGCAGACTGTATGTAGCCTGCTCCTCGTCTCCCGGGTCCAGCACCACCATAACACACCTGAATCTGCACAGTCCAGTGAATTGAGAGGAGTCGGTGCTGGGTTTTGATGTGTAAGAGGAATGTGTCTGGTTCAGCTGCGTCAATATCAACCTCTTTAATCTGTCCATCGCACGACACTGTCACAGGAGTGCAGTGCTAACTCTGTGTTTGGCCAGAGGCAGGCTGTGTGACATCCATCAGATTTCCAACAGTTCAGTGTTTTACAGACAGAAGTGGTTTAATATGATGTTTGCAGTGAAGAACTTCCTGCTGTTTCAGTCTGTCGAGCCCATTGATCATTTCAGGAGCACTTGAATGAACTTTAAATAGCAGCTGCTGCCACTGTGGCTCACTGCTGAATGAAATAGCATCCATGTCCCACGTCCCTCATGTCTGCATGTGAGAGTGCATGTAGGATTCCTGCAGGACGTTTTCCAGAGTTATGGAATTCTTTGTGCTTCAGGGAAGAATAATACCCAATCAGGAAAGAGGAATGTGCCGATGTCATAAAGAACAACGAAAAAAGCCACAGCAACCCTGGTTGCAGAGGTCAGAGGTCGTTACTCAGATTCAAATTCTCAGGATTAGCCAGAGGTCAAGGAAAATAGTCCCTGCAATGATTTTGAAGTGTAGGTAGAAGAAGAGATTCACAGAAAATACAACTCATTAGCAAAATAAATAACTAGAATGTGAAATTCTAGCAGAAAATCTCCTTCTGCTGGAATTTAGATTCATGACCTCAGTGTTTGAAAGTCTGTGGGATGTTTCCCATTTTAACAGGCACTGACATGTATCACAAAACCCTGAAATTCAGGAATCATAAACAAAGAATTCAGGGTTTTTGATTTTGAAGCCAGCCTGACGAACCTTCCTGTTATACTGAGGCTTTCAGTCGAGCGCTGGCAGAGTGGAGGAAGGTCAGAGTATCATCTTCCCTCTGAGGGCCGGTGGAGGTGGAGGTGGAGGAGGGGAGGGCCGGCTTCAGCTGCCTGTCTGCTGGCACGCTGCCCTCCACCCCTCACCTCAACCAACTCTACACTCACTGTCTGTACGTCGTTCCGCGTCTGTGACTGAGCAGGACGAGGTTCAGAATGGTAAAATGAGATGAAACGCTTTTTTGGAACATGACACCAGAAAGCAGCACGACCATGTTTACTGACCTGTGAGCCGCAGGCTTCATGACTCTCTGAAAACTTACTGGCATGTTTCATATTTTCTTAAAGCTTAATGTCACTTGTGTTGTCACGACCTGGAGCAGCAGCGTGCTCCAGTAATGTGATTACTTTTTGCAGTAGTGAAGCTGTAACAGATTACACTGAATGACAGGATGAGTAATTAATGATATTTGTGTTGGTGGTAATTTCACTGTAAGTTATAGTTTGATTCAGAGCAGCTGGAATGATCCCCAGCCTCTGCTGGGTGAAAATTTCCCTCAGAGGAATGGAGATGAGTGGACAACAAGGAGGTGGTGGGGCAAAGAGGGTCAAAGAGGCAGGATCCCATGACACTAAGCCCCCCCAGCACCCACAGTCTCACCCCACCTCGATCCCCTAAAATCCCCACCTGAGCTCCTCCTAGATGTGACAGTCTGAGACCTGCAGACCAAAAGTACAGAAAGACAATTAATAAAATAAATTACACAAGTGTATGAATAAAAAAGCTCATCAGCATAATGAATCAGATTTTATGATAAACAAACACTTTGTCAAAATGTCTGTTTGAAAGTTGTTAGAATCAACACTCAAACATAAGATCTGTTTACAGCTCGCTCAGATTAGCAACTCGAATCCAAAGTTATCAAACCTCGAAGTTGCCCTGCTTGGCCTGAACACCTGTCCCTCCCTCCCAGGACTCCCAGCATGCCTCACTGCTGTGGGCAGGGCTCAGATATGTGTGTGTGTGTGTGTGTGTGTGTAGGAAGGGGGGCTGTATCTATCTATAGCCACCCCAGCCTCCATCGCTCTTAATACCCCACAAACTGCCTGAGTGTGTGCTGTGGGGGTATTTTTGGGGGGTTGAAACTGAACACCCATGGTTACGGCCTCTTGTGAACACACTCACACACAGTTACAGTGGCACACTCCAGTATGTTCCACTACACCTGAATTTACAGTATAAATAACATATTCCCTCCACACAGGAAACACACAGCACACGTGATCTTTCCCGACTATAGGAGGATCACCTGAACGCACCACGAAACATCAGACTGGGACACGCTGAACAGACGGACGCTGAAGGCACCAGTGTCGTCCAAAAATAACCTTTGATGATTGGATGATCACCAAAGCTGATCAATAACAACAATAACTTTTATTTCTTTACAAAGGGATTCACAGCTGAAGCAGAAACAGAGCTCAGATCAGTTGTTATTGATCTCACAGAAACATACACACACCTGAGCCTGTGTGCACAGGTGTTAGGTATGAAGTGATATATGATAAAACATCAGTCACAGGGTCGTACTTTAAACTGAGGATACTCGGGGGGAGGTTGATGTGTTTCCTGTGAGAGCTATAAACAGATAAAAGCTGGCAGAGAGTGTGTGTGCGTGTGTGTGTGTGTGTGTGTGTGTGTGTGTTGCAGCATTGGGGAAGTCCCCTCCGTCGTGTTGATGGTGGTTTGTGTATCCGTCACAGGATTAGGGTGGCAGGTGGTGGTGTTGGAGGCTCGTCCATGTGCTCACAGTCAGTCATCTGATCAGATTAGCCACCGTGACCTTGTCCACCAACAACAACTAAACCCGCGTCGTGATTTGTCCTGTTTCTGTGACGGACGTTCAGACGCACAGATGCAGTGGAAACAGACGCGATGATTAAAACTGGTTCAGTATCACGTGAAACTGAACTGGAAAGTGCTGGAAAAACAGCTGATGTCACTGACGTCACAGTAAAATCAGCTGGAGAAGGTAAATACCTGTAGCTCAGAGACGACGTTTGTCAGTTGTACGTCCTGAAATGACTTGATGACGTTGTGTTGTTGTTAGTTGTCAGATGGAAACACTCAGACTCACTTATTGTGTTGCTAAAGGCCAGTGCAGCAGTGCAGAGGTGTTCACACCCATGTTCTCAGTTTGTGTTAGAGTCTGATCAAAGTGCTGCTTCACAGTCTCAGGATTCTGTGTCACAGTTGTGTTGTAGCGTTGGAGCATGACCGATGGATTTCACTGTCACACTGTCTGTGCTGCTTCACATGTCACTGAGGCTTTGACCTTTGACCTGCTCAGCGGAGACTCATGGTTTTGACATGAAAACAGATGAATACATGCCTCCAGTTATGGACCCGGGACTTCTGTCTCCTCTGCAGGTCTTGCAGAAGCTCGGCAAAGCGGACGAGACCCGAGACGCTGTCTTTGAGGAGATGGTGGCCAACTTCAACAAGCAGATGGTGAGGAGTCGTTTTCCATCTTCACTGGTCTCTTTAATCTTTATTTGAGTTTTGAAAATCATTTTCTTATCAAAGCAGGTGAAGAAATTATCTCAAAGTATCTTTTAAGACCACGTGAAATTACAATATTCAAATGTTATGCTAATGCCAGTCCTTCATTCTCTCCCTCAAACTCTCATTTTCTTCTCTCGTTCAGGCCGAAGGCACCAAACTGCAGAAAGACCTGAAAGCCTACGTGACAGCAGTGAAAAGTAAGTGTGTCTGTGATCCTTTCTGTATGAGGACAGTCTGCTCCCAGTGTGTCACAGCACAACAAACGTTTCGTCTGGGTCCATCATCTTTCTGCTCGTTCCACCAGCAGCAGTTAATAAACAATGGGAAGGTGTCACTGTCTGTCAGTTCCTCTGTAACTGTGGCATAAAGAGATGCTGCTCTACATGGAAGCAGATGTGATGTGCTGTGGCAAACATCTTTTTGTGAGTCATTGTGTGTTTGTCCGCATGTCAGCTCTGCACGATGCGTCGCGGCGGCTGCAGGACTGTCTGGCCGACATGTACGAGCCCGACTGGTTTGGCAAAGAGGAGATGGACGCGCTGGCAGAGGTGAGACCAGGAAACACAAGTGACCGTTTGCTTTTTCTTCTTTCCTCTGAACATGAAGCTGCTCACTGTAACTCTGTCTGTAATGTGTGAAGAGGCTCGTTCTCCAGTGTCTTTTCCTTCTTTTCCACCTGCTAACACTTTCTTTGTGTTGACTGCATGCGTCTCTCCTTCCGCCCTGAAGGAGATGATAGAGAAGGAGATGGACAATAACTTGGAGGTAAAATGGAGAAAGCTTCCAGTGCATCCCACTGATTAAAGACACAAAGAAATGTAGAACATTGATTTGAACTCAGACTGTGCAGCTGTCGCCGAGGGGGCGACCAAGCACATGGACAGACAGCAGAGTTTTTCTGCTGGTTACTGTTTGCATGTCGGCCTCATGTGGGAAACACTGGTTCAGCTGTGCAGTAGAGGACGTAGACGTGTTAGTCTGGTTTTAGAGCAGACGTTTTGTCTTCACTGTGGAGCTGTGTAGTAGATGTTGAAAGGTGCAGCTGACAGACATCAGGTGGTTTTCACACTGATGGACATCAGTTTGTTTACAGAGAAAACAGAAGTGTGAGCTGGAGTCCAGCAACGCTTCAGGCAGCGACAGGTTCAGGCTGTTTCTCTTCAGCAGGAGATTCGATGAATGAATCTTTGAAAACTGGTTTATAATGTTATATTAAATGTAAGAGATCATGGGAAAATAATGTTAGCTGCTTTCAAATCATTAAATAAAAATTTGATCAGATCTGTGGATAAACATAAACATTATGCTTTGAAAATACAGTTTAAAGAAATGTGTGATTTTATTGGTAAAACGATGGTTTTATAAATTGTGTTGTTGAGTTTGTATGTGTGTGTTTTTCAGGACACAGACACTCTGTGGTTAGACTACCACCAGAACATCACGGACAAATCTTTGAACTGCATGGACACGTACCTGACTCACTTTCCTGAAATTAAGGTGTGTACACTTCTGTTTTCTGTCTGTGTGTATGAAAATCCACAGATATGTTTTATAAAATAATCTTATGTTTATCATCTAAATTTCTAAATGACAAATCTGTTCGGTAAAGACTCAATCCAGAAACTGGCAGCCACAGCATTATGAGTGATGATAAAACTACATTTCCCAGTGAACCCCACAGCTGTGCGCTTCTTTAGTCAGACCTTTGTTTTTTTTACAGAGCTCAGGAGGATTGAAATATTAGAATGTATGAAACGTGAAGTCTATGCACAGTTCTTCAGTCAGAGCAGTTTAAATAAAGCTTTATTGTTTGGGATTGTTTTGAGGTGAGTGCGGCTCTTCTAACCTGAGCTCACCTGCAGGCTCGCATAGCGAAGCGCGACAGGAAGATGGTGGACTTTGACAGCGCCAGGCATCACTTCGCCTCCTTACAGAAAGGAAAGAAGAAGGACGAGGCCAAGATCGCCAAGGTAACCACCAGCGTGTGTGTGTGTGTCCCCATTTGTGTAATTCTAATTAATTGTGTGTGTGCTGTAGATACTAAATTTTAAAGGAATAGTTCTGAGATTTTTGGACTTAAGGTGGTATTGCTTATTATTGGTGCAGGAACAATTCATACCACCTTAAACATTTCGTTCTGTTTGCTGGTTCATGTCTGTAGTGGTTAAGCTGGTAGCTGAAAGTGTTTCCTCACACTGACTAAATGCTCATTAACATTTTTGCGTTTGTCTTGAATTGTTGTTGTTTGCTCTTTGTTTTTTTTCTCTCTCTCTTCTCTGTTCTATCACATCTTCCTTTTTTCCCCACTTTTTTCTGGTCTCCACCTCTTCTTCCTCCTCCTCCTCCTCTTCCTCCTCTCTTTCCTCTCTCTCTCCCTCTTGCATGGGTGTGTGTGGTTAGCCAGCAGCCCTGTTGGAGATGGCGGCTCCCAGCTGGGCTCAGGGTTTGATATCAGCCCACCAGGTGGCTCAGACTAACCTCTCCTACAACCAGGTGAAACTCTGGTTCATCACTGACTCCTCCCGGTCCCCCACAGGCTCCCTACACATGATCAGCGCTATGAGCGGTGGTAACAAGTGAAGCCTTATTTACTTCAGGGATTCACTCGCTCCTCTCTGGCTCTAAACCGGTTCTGCTGCTGCTGCTCATGTGTAGAGGGCCTCGCTATAATTTGATCCCCAGTCCAAACTATTGCTTACATTGTTTTTGTGTCATAGCTACCCATGTGTATTTGACAGAATCACCCTTTATTTGCTGTTCATCGCTGTCATTTGAATGCCTCACAGCATTCACATGTCTGTCGTTATTAAACCCTGTATGTGTTTGTCTGCATGAACGTGTGCTCATGGAAAACTGCCCCTCTGAAAGCATTTGGATCACACACACACGGCAGATGAATAACTTAATATCCACTGTGTGTGTGTGTGTGTGTGTGTGTGTGCGTGTGTGTGCGTGCGTGTGTGTGTGTGCGCGTGTGTGCAGGCGGAGGAAGACCTGGGTCGAGCCCAGAAGATTTTCGAGGAGCTGAACGTGGAGTTACAAGACGAGCTTCCATCACTGTGGGACAGGTGAGACGCTTCTTCCACATTCATTTCAAAGTGAAGTACTACTGCAATTTTAAAACGTGTGTGTGTGTGTGCGTGTGTGTGTGCAGTCGTGTTGGCGTCTATGTTAACACATTCCAGAGCCTGGCAGGTCATCAGGAGAAGTTCCACAGAGAAATGAGCAAGGTGAGTCAAACTCTGCGTCTCTGTGATCAGTCAAGCTGATAGAGCTGATTATTGATTATTTGATCAGTGAGTAATATTCATCTGCGCCGTGTGTCTCCTCAGCTCAGCCAAAACCTGAACGACATCATGACCAAACTGGAGGAGCAGCGACAGCTCAAGTGAGTTTGTAGTTAAAACCATGGACGGTCTCTGAGACAGCAGGCACAGACACGTCTGTCCCAGTCCTGTTCAATAATCCTTCCATAGTTAAAACACTTGAGATTTCAAAGATTCATGTAAAGCAAATGTGAGTAATGTCCCTCACACCCCCCCCTACTGCAGAAAAGGTGGTACTGCATCAGCCAAGACAGGAGATGGTGGGAAGAGGTAAAATGTTCTGCACTCTGATCGTCCTAACGTCCACGTTGACAGAGCATGTTTGCTTTTCACTCAGCACTTTGCTTCACTTTTATCTCAACTGAAAAAATCTAATTGGACAAGAATAAAGTCATAAACATTCAAGAATAAAATCCTGTCTTTATGCTGTGAAAGCTGTGATATGACAGAAATAAGGTTATAGCCACTATGTGAGTAAACTTTGTTGCTATAAGTTGCTATAACCTTATTTCTGTAACATCACAGCTGACAGTAACACTCTGTGCATGCTGGCATCTGCATGTTTTGCTCTGGGTGTGTGAGGGTGATGCCGTGTTCGACATGTTTCAGGTTTTTTGTCACCCTCATGTGGAGCTGAGATCGTTCCTCTCCTTCACCGTCATCCGTTCGTTTTCCACTCACTCGCTTTCTTTTGTCTCTTTTTTCTTTCTCTCTTCTCGTGTCCGCCCTCGTTTTTCTTCCTCTTTCCTTTTTCTGTCTGCCAGTGATGAAGCAAACCACAGTGAATCAGCCAGCTCAGCACCAAAGGTAAGAGAAGTAATAACACACTGACCACCTGCTTCTGACCTGCCTGAAAGCTGATGATACTAATAAAACGTGGCAGTTTTTGATGAGGGGAAGTTTTGCAGGAAAAGTTTCAGGAGCAGCACAAACTGTCAGAGCTTCTTAAACTTTCAGGTGTGAATATAAATTAGTTGGTTTGCTAATTTCCTTAAATTTTCCAAACTTTAAAGCCACGCAACACTGAAAATCTCCTCGCCTGTCATGTTGTGTGTACTAATGTGTCTGTCTCCCTCACTGCTCTGCATGTGCACACGTGTGCGCTGTGTGGTTTTGATTTAATCCTCCTGGTGGTGCTGAGACCCGGCCCCCCTCCCAGCCGGCCTCCCCCCAGACCGACGGCGTCTCCGGACCAGAGACAGCAGCATGACGCAAACACAGGCGCCACTACCGCAACGACAGAGCAGGTCAGACCGACCGACCACCTCCATGTCTTAGTCTGTAATGGAAAGATCTTCCTGCGTGACTGTGATCATCTGCAGAGGGACAGAGTTTCTCTAGTCAAAGATTTAGTCTATTCAGTCTTTCAATGACTCTCACAGTTAATTTCCATTTTGTTATTTTCATCTCGCCTGACGTTGATAAACTTCCTCCAAAGTGATGCAGAATTTAAAAATGAAGAATCTAAGAACGTCTGAGAGTTAAAGCAGAACCCAGCTCCGTCCAGTGTTTACACATCTGAAAACCTTTTCCCACATAGTAAATCCTCCTGACTTCCTGTGTGTGTACATATGTGTGTGTGTGTGTGTGTGTGTGTGTGTGTGTGTGTGTGTGTGTGTGTGTGTGTGTGTGTGTGTGTGTGTGTGTGTGTGTGTGTGTGTGTGTGTGTGTGAAGCAGTGTGAGCCCTGGTCAGGGGTGAACCTGCTGGACTGGGATGTGGAGGTATTACAGCCCGTCACATGTCCTGCTCCTGAGGTGGGTGTGATCTGTCGAGGACAAAGTCAGAGACTGTGTTCACATCCAGGTTAATAAACCAGTTTATTACAAACCAGTTTATTACAAACCAGTTTTACTCCCTTTATCAAACTTATCTTTTCTGTGCCACCTGAACTATTCATGATGAAACAGTTTCTGAGTATCGCTCACACTGTAAAAATCAACTAATCTCATTTTATTCTGCATGTAAACACAGTCTGGGGCTGTGTGTGTGGGTGTGTGTGTGTGTGTGTGTGTGTGTTGTGTTGTGTGTGTATTCTAATTGGAACAGATCCACTGCATGGCTTTGCACGTTCACGCCCATTCAGCCTCACTTTGCATGTTTGTTTTGCTTGATGCTCAGTAGCTGATCAGATTTATTGATGATAGTGATTGATAAGGTTTGTATTTAAAGGGACAGAGGAGGGACGCCCAAAAAAGTTCATGAACTGAAGTCTTTTTCTTTGGTGTGAAGCGTGAACCCCCTCAGATGGTCTTATTATTATTAGTATTGGTATTAGATATTACAGCATCCCTGATACTGAAGTTCAAAATTTCACACTTTCACCTCACAAGTTGTCTTGTCTCTTGTACTGCCCCATGGAAGGTGCCATCGTGGGACTCATGGGTAAGCATGGGTTCATCTGGTTTAACAGACAAAGTCGACTCTTTCTTCTTCTCTTCTCTTTTCTCATGATGATCGTATAAAGCAGAAAACCACAACTACTCTTCTTTCTATATTTTTGCGTATTCATGGACTGTGAGATAAACTCTGCAACTGCATCTTTTTTTTTATCAAACCTTCTACCCTTCACTTCCCTGGGTCGTGACCTTTATTGTGCACCTTCAACCTTTGCCAACCCCACTTTCTACAAAACGACCTCCTCCCACCCCTCTATCTGCCCTCCCTCTTGCTTCTAAACCCACCGCAATGCTCCACAACCCCTGACCCTGCAGCAAGAACATACTGCCGCAGAGCAGGAGCCCCAGCATGAGGAAGTCCAGTACCCAGAAGAGGCCCAGGGTGACTGGGATTATGACGAACGCACCACCCAGAGCTACACTCAGCCCGGTTGGGACAATGAAGACACGGCTCAGGGTCAGGAAAGCTGGAGCAACGACGGAGGCTATGCTGCCCAGTCATACACAGAGCCCAGCTGGGATGATGATGATGATGGTGCCAATGTGGGACAGGGTGACTGGGGCGATGATGAAGAGGCCCAGGTAGAGTTGGGTGTATAGGGAGGCAGGTGGTGCCTCAGTGGGGTCTTAAAACGATCACAGGCTAAAGCCTGAAAGTCCAGGATCACTCAGTCTGGTGAAAGTCACACAAACCTCCTCCTCTCTGAGGTTTTCTCTTCTTTTTTTCCACATTGAATTCTCTTCTTTAATCCTTCAGATTTTCTTCATTATGTCTTTGACCTATAATAATCTCCCTGGATTCTTCTTGTGTTTTGGTATAGAGCGCGGTGACCAATGGCTCTGATGGTGAACTCCCTCCAGGATTCCTCTACAAGGTGAGATTCTACTGTGCACTTTCTAATGAGAGTCTTTATTATTGGGTTCATACAGTAAACAGGGTCCATATTCAATCAAAGCCTTTATTTTGGCCTCTGGCTCGATTTTGTTTTGCTCCAGGTAAAAGCGATACACGAATACGCCGCCACCGACGGCGATGAGCTGGAACTGAATACCGGAGATGTTGTGCTGGTTTTGGCCTTTGACAACCCAGAGGAGCAGGTCAGTGAGTCTGCCTGACATCTCCATGTATATTTGCTTCCTTTTGTCATTAACTTAAATTATTTTGTAAAGACATTGATGTTAGACCTGGTCCCAAATGAGAAAAGTCCCCTCCTCTCTGTAGTCTGTCTTTAGAAGCTTTTATTTTTTTATTTTATCCTGGCCACCACTTTGAGAATGTAAGCCAGCCTTGTACACTTGTTAGTTACTCATTTGTCATTAGATATTTTTGCAGTGGTTTGTGTTCTGTCGTTCTGCAGGACGATGGCTGGCTCATGGGCCTGAAGGAGTCTCACTGGGTGCAGAACAAAGATATTTCAGCCAAAGGTGTTTTCCCTGAAAACTTTACCCAGAAAGTTTGAAACTTATGCCACCTAAAGATTCTGTCCCCAACTCCTCACGTGTTACCTGAGACAGACAAAGTCAAAATGTCATTAAATGTCCACACATCAAAATAAACTGTTGCATCTGAATTAGAAATGTGCATCAAAATACGAGAACATCTCAGTGGCTATGACACCGAACGTGTCAGTTTGTACTCATCACTGATTTATACAAAACAAATTAAACAAATGTCAAAGTTAAACGATGATAAAGTGGGAGCCTAAAGGATGCACAAATATCTCAAATCTTTAGATCTCAAATTAAAAACAAAAATAACATTTTCCTAATCCTAAATTATTAATATTTTGCTGAACTCAAGTGAAACACAAAACAGCGTGTTATGAATATTTTAAAAGGAGAAATAAGTCATGGATGTACTGTATGAATGTCAACGTATTTATGTTGTTCACTGTCAGCAGTTTTTGAAACGTGTACGCTCTGACAGTTCCTTTGCATGAAGCATTTGATTGTCATTTATTTATGTCATTTATTTTGTAACACAAACACTGTGACACCAGGTAAGATTGCTCTATGAAATATGGCTGTGCAGGTGTCCTAGACTAGAGCCCTGGAAAACACTGCAGATATAAACAGTACGTTTGCAGGGCTTTGCCTTGCATTAGTAAAATCTATTACAGTTTTTTGGGCTTGTAGGATTTTCAGAGGGAACAGCAGCTTTTCATTTATTTTACTGGACATTTTGAGGACATGATTTGACGTGTGGCTTAAATTTTCTAATGCGCATATGGTTTTATTTTGACTTTTCAATGATATTTTCATTGAAGCATGAGGTGCTTGAAATGCAAAACCTCATCATCAAACTCAGCTGCTGATTTTGTCCTTCATTTTCTTTAGTTACCAGTGTTGATGACTATTTACCACCAGTTTAGATGCAAACCTTGTTTCCCAGTATTGGAAGACATATATACTGCATACTTTGAGTCCATTGCTCCAGTGCTCCAGTGCAACAGCTAAATGAGGTTAAAACATTAAAACACGAACCTTTGTTTGGTTCAAAATGAGGAGCCTGTCATCCAAAGTAGTTCTGACCAAACATCCTGCAAAGAGCAAAGTCGAACCCATGCAAAAGGTATTTTTATACTGTGTGGAATTAATGAACGTGGTAACTAATGCATCATCTGTTGGATCAAATCAGTCATTAAAGATGAATGAAAGAACATGTTACCACTGAGTTTCACTTTCACTTGATTCTGATTCTGTAGGATGAGACCTTGTTTTCTTGTGAAGTTTTTTTTCAGCTGAGCTCGTTCTGGGTTCTCTGCTGAAAAACTGTTTTTCCTTTCTACAACAGCAGGTGGTGCTGTGGTCAGCATTCAGTTCAGTCCATTCATCAACAACAGCCACTTTTTGTGTGAGCTCTTTTTCTGAAAACACAAGTAACATGAGAACAAAACCTTTTCTCTCAGAGTTTTTGGTTTTAAATACAAGTGATGCTTAGAAATCTGCAAAGAAAACATTTTAGTATAATCAAATTTTAAAAGGCTTCATATTATGTAAGCTACTTATTCTGAACTTGGTTTGTGTATTTATGTACAATATTTAGTATCTGTTTCTGTTTTAGTATCTGTTATCTATACTGCATATCAGGCCATGGCTGTGTTGTTCTATAACTCTACACTGTTGCTGACATTTGAGCTTCACACCGGCAACAGCAGTGTGACCTTCCATGCTTCTGTAACAACAGGACACGCAGTCATGTGGAAAACACAACAGAGCAGCCCAGCCAGGCCTCTTGGTGGTGGAGGAGGGGGGCTTCCTCTACTGCAACAATGGATCAAACGAGGGAGGGAATAGGACATCAGATCAATTTGTATTTTTTTGTATTTGTGTTCTGTCTCCTTTGGTGATTTCCTTTGGGGTTTGAGAGATGCTTGGAGTTTGCACCTGGCTTTAAGAGTTTCATTCTGAATAGGATTATTATTACTCTGTTCATACACTATGAGAAGAAATCCAGGTTTTTCTGGATGTAAATATGTGGGGATATTACTGAGTATCCTTGACTGACCCCATGAAGATCTCCATCGAGATCTCAGGCCCCCACAGAGCCTTGGGTTCATTAATCCTGGTGCACTCCACAAACACTGAAACAATGCACTGTTTGCTTTGTTGCCTGTGGCTTCAGTGAGTTCAGTGTGCCTGACATACGTGGGGGTCAGGGTTATACATTATCTTGGTGCAGGACTAATGTGGTTTGCACATTGTGTTCCACAGCTGAACTATTGGCTTTTCCCCTCTGCTAAACCCAGTTAACCCCCCATTTATCGACAACAAAGTTCGTTACCATAGAGTTTGGAGGAACTATAAGTGCTAGACAAATCTTAGCAGACACACCGACAGCAGATTTCCCCTACAGATCCTCAACATCAGCAGCCGGAGTTTAAAACCATGGTAAGGCTTTTTGCTTTATTACCTGTAAAGAACATTCACAAACTGCAATGTGCAATTTTAAAGATGTGTTGCTGAAATGGCTACCACTAACTTTACCTATTTTCTTTGCCCCTCCAGCGGGAATGCCTCTCTGTCCATGTTGGTCAGGCCGGTGTCCAAATGGGCAATGCATGCTGGGAGCTGTACTGTCTGGAGCACGGCATCCAGCCGGACGGTCAGATGCCCAGCGACAAGACCATCGGAGGAGGAGACGACTCCTTCGACACCTTCTTCAGTGAGACTGGAGCTGGCAAACATGTTCCCAGAGCTGTGTTTGTGGACTTGGAGCCGACAGTCATAGGTGAGATTATTTTTTTAATGGCAGTTTGTTCTGTAGGTTGAAATGGATTTTGGAAGTTTATTCTGTCCTTTCTATTTACAGATGAGGTCCGTACAGGCACCTACCGCCAGCTCTTCCATCCCGAGCAGCTAATCACTGGAAAGGAAGATGCAGCAAACAACTATGCTCGTGGTCACTACACCATCGGCAAGGAGATCATCAACCTGGTTCTGGACAGGATTCGAAAACTGGTGAGTTTGCTGCAAAACTTTCAGATTAGAGCTGAGAGTGAAATCAGGTATGGGAGGAATTCTGATGTTTTGTTTTCCTGCAGGCTGACCAGTGCACCGGGCTCCAAGGTTTCCTCATCTTCCACTCCTTTGGAGGAGGAACCGGCTCTGGCTTCACCTCTCTGCTGATGGAGCGTCTCTCTGTGGACTACGGCAAAAAGTCCAAGCTGGAGTTTGCCATCTATCCAGCCCCCCAGGTGTCCACAGCCGTGGTGGAGCCCTACAACTCCATCCTGACCACCCACACCACCCTGGAGCACTCTGACTGCGCCTTCATGGTGGACAACGAGGCCATCTATGACATCTGCCGCAGGAACCTGGACATCGAGCGTCCCACCTACACCAACCTCAACAGGCTGATCGGACAGATCGTCTCCTCCATCACCGCCTCCCTGCGCTTCGACGGTGCTTTGAACGTGGACCTGACGGAGTTCCAGACCAACCTGGTGCCCTACCCTCGTATCCACTTCCCTCTGGCCACCTACGCCCCGGTGATCTCAGCAGAGAAAGCCTATCATGAGCAGTTATCAGTAGCAGAGATCACCAACGCCTGCTTCGAGCCAGCCAATCAGATGGTGAAATGCGACCCTCGTCACGGCAAGTACATGGCCTGCTGCCTCCTGTACCGTGGAGACGTGGTTCCCAAAGAAGTGAACGCTGCCATCGCCACCATCAAGACAAAGCGCACCATCCAGTTTGTGGACTGGTGTCCCACAGGCTTCAAGGTTGGCATCAACTACCAGCCTCCCACTGTGGTTCCTGGAGGAGACCTGGCCAAGGTGCAGAGGGCCGTGTGCATGCTGAGCAACACCACCGCCATCGCCGAGGCCTGGGCTCGACTGGACCACAAGTTCGACCTCATGTACGCCAAGAGGGCCTTTGTCCACTGGTACGTCGGAGAGGGAATGGAGGAGGGAGAGTTCTCAGAGGCCAGAGAGGACATGGCCGCTCTGGAGAAGGATTATGAAGAGGTGGGAACCGACAGCATCGGGGACGAAGGAGAGGAAGAGGGGGAGGAATATTAAGAGCTTAACACAAAGTGTTCAGTGTATTCATGCGTTTAAGCCACAATTATGTTTCAGTTGTCACAGAATTGCAAAAATATCACATTGACTTAACACTTCAAACCATGAACACTAAAGTGAATTTAAAGCAAAACTTTGTTTTATTTGTTAGTTGATAGAAAATATAATAAATTCTGCAACAATGA
Source organism: Toxotes jaculatrix (assembly GCF_017976425.1). NCBI lineage: Eukaryota > Metazoa > Chordata > Actinopteri > Toxotidae > Toxotes > Toxotes jaculatrix. Next base: position 863,909 of record NC_054417.1, on the reverse strand, counting down.
GAGGCCTCGCAGGAACACAGCAACCTCCTCCTCCCTATTGTGTGTTCCTCCCTCGAGCTCTGTGCGTACTCCAGCAATGAGACTGTATGCTTTGAACCACTGCCTCGCCTGTTAGGATCAGCTGACATCTGAGAACAAAGAAGACCTGAGAAAGGAGTAACTGGGGAAACTAAATAGGAGCATGTTCTGGCAACACTCCTTTCTTGGCAGATGCAAGCAGTTTGTCATTATGTCCCTAAGGTTACCTTCAGATGCAGAGGTAACATGTAGGAGCCTGTTTCAGCTCATACAGTAGAGTGCACTGATAGAAGCGCTGTCATTTTTGCCACAGACCAGAATTTCCTGAAAGGTTCTCACTCTTGTTAGGAAGTAAAGTGTACTGTGACCAGGTCTTTACCTTAAAATGATGTTTATTCTTATTCTTATACAGTGGAGTTCTTTCAGGGCTAGTAGCTTTCTAAATCACTTTAATCAACTCATACCCTTTCAGCAGCTGGGGAGGATCTGCCAACAGCAACATGAAATGCCTCTGGAGAAATCATAAACCACTGGCTTTAAATGTTGCATGCATCCAGCCAACTTAATAATACCACCATGCACCTGTTATCTTTCTTTGGTGTAATAAAACTCAGTGGAAATATTTATCATGTTCATCAATGCTCTGCAACCTGCTGTAAAACACAGTAATCTCAAATGTCACCTGCCTGAGAGAAGCGTGCTCCAGTGTTTTCCCCAGGTAGACAGCCGCCTTTGCATTGCAAATGAATCTCAAACAAAGTGGTGACGCAACAGTGATCTGTAACAAAAGCCTGTTCTGGTCCCTGTGGGGAGGTATTTGTTTTCCCTCCTCAGTGAGATTAGAACACAGCAGCTACAAATGTGTTGTAGTTACAGGACTGAGTTTTAACTTGAAGATTTCTCCATTAGAGACATTTTTTTTTTCAGATACACAAGTTTTTTTGCCTGGTAACTGAAGAGTCATGAGTTTCAAACAGCTTGTTTAAATATCCTTTAGCAAGTTTGAGCCCCTGCCTGTTCAGTGCCCTGTAACGACTAACAAGTCTTAAATCTGAAATGTGAAATTTGAGGAGAGGGCAAACAGTTATGGGTCAGATTTTGTTGGTAGTTACTCATCTGTGTAACAACAGCTGTTGTTCCTCAGATCTGTGCAGGGGAGCATAGCAGTAGCTTTTCTTTTTTGTGCTCTAACTCCTCATCTTTCATCGAAGGAGATGGTGTTTGCTTCTCCAGCTCCTCCAGTTACCACAACATGCCAGGCTGTTGCCTAGTGATGCTGCTCTATAAAGCAGCTTCTTGCACTCATACCTGACACAACATCCCCAGCCACTCATCTCAGGTGAACACGGGACTGCTTCAAGAGACGAAAACATGGTGAGGACTTCTTTAATTTTATGTTTTAGTTACACACACGAGTTACAGTATATGAATTATGGGACAAAACACCTCAGAGAGATAGACACCGCAGCCTCGTTTATCAATAAATTGTGTTCAGTCATTATAGCTAAAGAGACAGTGTGTGACAGAGAAAATAAAACACCTGCAGTGAATATTAATGTTTGGGATTTTGCGACAGCACTGCTCTTTCTGTTTGCTGTAAGAAGCTAGTTGGACACGTTTGATTTTAAAGCTGCAAACATGATCTCACCATGGCCTTCTGTAATACAGTAAGGTCCCTCCATGGCATAAGTGGATGGTGAGGGATTTTAAATGTTTCTTCTAATTACCTAAAGTGAGACAAACTCTTTGATGTCTTTTTAAAATGTTCATGCAACCAAAAGTGAACATACTGTACTCCAAATTGTGGGATCACTCTAGTTTGGCTCAGTCACATGTCATCAAGTAACAGTCCTCTCTTAGGGAAATACATCCTAACACAAGGTTTAACACATGATAAAAATATATAAATATAAAAAAATCTGTAAACTTTGTGGAGTGGACTGGGATAATTTTTTATTTAAAAAAAAGGTTTACATGTAGTTGTTGACATCTGAACCACTGGCTCTTGCAGCGTGAGTGTATCTCTGTCCATGTTGGCCAAGCTGGAGCACAGATAGGCAATGCATGCTGGGAGCTGTACTGTCTGGAGCACGGCATCCAGCCGGACGGTCAGATGCCCAGCGACAAGACCATCGGAGGAGGAGATGACTCCTTCAACACCTTCTTCAGTGAGACTGGAGCTGGCAAACATGTTCCCAGAGCTGTGTTTGTGGACTTGGAGCCGACAGTCATAGGTGAGATTATTATTTTTTTAATGGCAGTTTGTTCTGTAGGTTGAAATGGATTTTGGAAGTTTATTGTGTCCTTTCCATTTACAGATGAGGTCCGTACAGGCACCTACCGCCAGCTCTTCCATCCCGAGCAGCTGATCACTGGAAAGGAAGATGCAGCAAACAACTATGCTCGTGGTCACTACACCATCGGCAAGGAGATCATCGACCTGGTTCTGGACAGGATTCGAAAACTGGTGAGTTTGCTGCAAAACTTTCAGATTAGAGTTGAGAGTGAAATCAGGTATGGGAGGAATTCTGATGTTTTGTTTTCCTGCAGGCTGACCAGTGCACCGGGCTCCAAGGCTTCCTCATCTTCCACTCCTTTGGAGGAGGAACCGGCTCTGGCTTCACCTCTCTGCTGATGGAGCGTCTCTCTGTGGACTACGGCAAAAAGTCCAAGCTGGAGTTTGCCATCTATCCAGCCCCCCAGGTGTCCACAGCCGTGGTGGAGCCCTACAACTCCATCCTGACCACCCACACCACCCTGGAGCACTCTGACTGCGCCTTCATGGTGGACAACGAGGCCATCTATGACATCTGCCGCAGGAACCTGGACATCGAGCGTCCCACCTACACCAACCTCAACAGGCTGATCGGACAGATCGTCTCCTCCATCACCGCCTCCCTGCGCTTCGATGGTGCTTTGAACGTGGACCTGACGGAGTTCCAGACCAACCTGGTGCCCTACCCTCGTATCCACTTCCCTCTGGCCACCTACGCCCCGGTGATCTCAGCAGAGAAAGCCTATCATGAGCAGTTATCAGTAGCAGAGATCACCAACGCCTGCTTCGAGCCAGCCAATCAGATGGTGAAGTGCGACCCTCGTCACGGCAAGTACATGGCCTGCTGCCTCCTGTACCGTGGAGACGTGGTTCCCAAAGATGTCAACTCTGCCATCGCCACCATCAAGACAAAGCGCACCATCCAGTTTGTGGACTGGTGTCCCACAGGCTTCAAGGTGGGCATCAACTACCAGCCTCCCACTGTGGTTCCTGGAGGAGACCTGGCCAAGGTGCAGAGGGCCGTGTGCATGCTGAGCAACACCACCGCCATCGCCGAGGCCTGGGCTCGACTGGACCACAAGTTTGACCTCATGTACGCCAAGAGGGCCTTCGTCCACTGGTACGTCGGAGAGGGAATGGAGGAGGGAGAGTTCTCAGAGGCCAGAGAGGACATGGCCGCTCTGGAGAAGGATTATGAAGAGGTGGGAACCGACAGCATCGGGGACGAAGGAGAGGAAGAGGGGGAGGAATATTAGATTTGGAATAAAAAAACAAAAGTAGCGTTCACTTATGTTCATTATTTTGTGGCATCTGGTTTGTAAAAAATAAAATACATTTCCTAAACTTTTAAAGGTTATTTTTTCCTTGTGTGAAAAACCCCTGGTCTAGTTGGTAGCAACTGTGACATTTAGCTTCTGTTAAAATACGAATTCATGCTGTGACTGCAGGTGCTAAATGTCTCGTATAGGCTAGTAAGAGCAGAGTCTGATCAATTGAGTGGTATGGAAAAGCCACATTCCTTGCCATCTGGGCAAGGATTTGGGAATTTTATGATATTCTATATTAGACAGGTTTTTATACACATCGAAATTCTTGTCATTACCAGTGTCAGCATATGGTCTTTCATCTGTGTCTTTCTCTTGAAACAATAACTATTAATAAAATAATAATAAATAATAATAAAATAGTTTTTCTGTGAGTCTCTGATAACAGAACACAGCTTCATTCACTCACTCCACCTCCTTGATAAGCCCTGAACATTGAAGTCTTATTCGTCCTCTCAGTCATGTGCAATGTACTTAGATAACAGATGTACATCAGGATTATAGCACAATTTATCTCAGTTTGGGCCTGTGAGAGAAAAGTCTTGTTTCTCAGTAGTTGATGTGTGAAACGCTTCTTTCTTACTGATGTGCTCCACTTATCTCTGCTACTCTCAACACAGAGACACTGAGGAACCAGACGACCAGAAACTAAACCCAAACCCAGGATACAGAGGTTCAGTGAAAGTGGTGCTGAAGGTGTAGAGGTGGATCAGTGAGTCAGAGGAGACTCTGTAGAAAGACAGAGAGCCAGCAGGACAGTCCACATACACTGATACTCTGTGAGAGACAGAGGACGACGAGGACACAGATGTCACTCTGTTATTGTGCCAAACAGAGTAACCATAAACATCAGAGCAGAACAGACTCCAGGACTGATCGTTCCTTCCAAACAAAAAGTCGTTTGTGTTTCCTTTTCTACTGATTCCTCTGTAACTCACTGATAAATAAACCTCTCCTCTCCACTCGACCTCCCAGTAACAGCGACCAGTCAGACCATTACTACACAGCAGCTGAGGCCAGTGGTCAAATTGATCTGCATGATCAGGATATGACTGATCCTCCTCCACGTGTGTCGCCTTCCTGTTGTTGTCAGACAGTTTGATCTTTGTGTTTACAGTGTTTTTGTCGATGGTGAGTTCACAGAAATCTGATGGAGAGAAGAAGACACAACACAGCTGCAGTTATTGATCTATCACCTGATCATTGATCGACACTGTGAAGATGGTTGGATGTGAGCTGCTTTGTTTTCAGGAGTCAAATGAAAACCACACTTACACTTCCTCAGACCTGGTCTCAACCATCGGACTCCACCAGGCTCCACCCTGAAAGGAGGAGGGGGGTCAGACCAGCACGCTCCCTCTCAGCAAACATGGACATTACATGGCTCTCTCACACACACTTTGATTATTCTGCTCATTCAGCAACGACACAAAGGACCTGGAGGACAAAATGTCTCCAGCTCTTCCTCCTCTATCACACACTGTCTGTGGCCGCAGCAGGCCTCTCCATACCTGAGGGTGTCCAGGCTCCAGTGTGGATCCTCCAGTCCAGCAGCCAGTAGCTTCCCTCCTGAGTCTCCTGGATGATTGTAGCTCAGGTCCAGCTCTCTCAGATGGGAGGGGTTGGAGCTCAGAGCTGAGCCCAGAGAAGCACAGCCTTCCTCTGTGATCAGACAGCCTGACAGCCTGCAGACACACATGAGACTGATCCTCATATCCTGGACTGAGATTAGAGGGCTGAATAATAGATCGAATACAATTCAGTGACTGATTAAATTACACAGGGGACAGTTTGTCTGTTTGACATTCATAAAGCAGAGTAAACCAAAAACATTTTGTGTTGAAGTGTTACCATAAGTGTGCTAAATCCTGACCTGAGAGTCTCCAGGGTACAGTGTGGACTCTTCAGTCCAGCAGACAGAAGCTTCACCCCTGAATCCTGCAGGTCGTTGTCACTCAGGTCCAGGTGTCTCAGACTACAGGACTGGGAGCTGAGAACTGAGGACAGAGCCTCACAGCTTCTCTCTGAGAGGTTACAGCTGCTCAGTCTGAAGAGATGATGAGAAGGAATTAAAGGAGAGAGGAATTTATTTTCCCTCCTGTTGAAAAACAGCAGAGTCTTTATACAGTGATGAATAAATCCAACTATGGACACACTTACAGAGCTTTGTTAGAGGCTTTGACCACTGGCAGCAGCCTCAGAAGAGCCTCCTCTGAAGCAGAGTATTTCTTCAGCTCAAACACGTCCAGATCTTTTTCTGATGACAGTAAGATGAAGACCAGAGCGGACCACTGAGCAGGAGACAGTTCATCTGTGGACAGACGTCCTGAACTCAGGGACTGTTGGATCTGCTCCACCAGAGAACGATCATTCAGTTCATTCAGACAGTGGAACAGGTTGATGCTTTGCTCTGCAGAGGGAGTCTCTTCAATCTTCTTCTTGATGTACTGGACTGTTTCCTGATTGGACTGTGAGACACTTCCTGTCTGTGTCAGCAGACCTCGTAGGAGACTCTGATTGGTCTGCAGTGAAAGACCCAGGAGGAAGCGGAGGAACAGGTCCAGGTGTCCATTTGGACTCTGTAAGGCCTTGTCCACAGCCCTCTGGTAGAAGGCTGCAGATTTACCTGTTATCATTGCGAATCTTTGGGAGGTTGTTTTCTTTTTTGACAGCAGATTGACTCCAGAGCTGATGAAGGTCAGATGGACATGAAGAGCAGCCAGAAACTCCTGAACACTCAGATGGACGAAGCAGAACACCCTGTCCTGGTACAGTCCTCTCTCCTCCTTAAAGACCTGTGTGAACACTCCTGAGTAAACTGAGGCTGCTCTGATATCGATGCCACACTCTGTCAGGTCTGATTCATAGAAGATCAGGTTTCCTTTCTGCAGCTGCTCAAAAGCCAGTTTTCCCAGAGACTCCATCATCTTCCTGGTCTCTGGACTCCAGTGTGGATCTGTCTCAGCTCCTCCATCATACTTGACTGTCTTCAGTTTGGACTGAACTACCAGGAAGTGGATGTACATCTCAGTCAGGGTCTGGGGCAGCCCTCCTACCTCTCTGCTTTCCAACACATCCTCCAGAACTGTAGCAGTGATCCAGCAGAAGACCGGGATGTGGCACATGATGTGGAGGCTTTGTGAAGTCTTGATGTGGGAGATGATCCTTCTGGCCTGCTCCTCATCTCTGAACCTCTTCCTGAAGTAGTCCTCCTTCTGTGGGTCAGTGAACCCTCTGACCTCTGTCACCATGTCAACACACTCCGGAGGGATCTGATTGGCTGCTGTAGGTCGTGTGGTTATCCAGAGGCGAGCGGAGGGAAGCAGTTTCCCTCTGATGAGGTTTGTCAGCAGCACATCCACTGAGGTGGACTCTGTAGCATCAGTCAGGACCTCAGTGTTGTGGAAGTCCAGAGGAGGTCGACACTCATCCAGACCGTCAAAGATGAACAGAACCTGGACGTCTTCAAACCTGCAGAGCCCTGCTTCTTTGGTTTCAGGAAAGAAGTGATGAACAAGTTCCACCAAGCTGAACTTTTTCTCTTTCAGCACATTCAGCTCTCTGAACGTGAATGGAAATGTGAAGTGTATGTCCTGGTTGGCTTTGTCTTCAGCCCAGTCCAGAGTCAACTTCTGTGTTAAGACTGTTTTCCCAATGCCAGCCACTCCCTTTGTCATCACTCTTCTGACTGGTCCGTCTCGTCCAGGTGAGGCTTTAAAGATGTCTTCTTGTCTGATGGTAGTTTCTGGTCTGGCTGGTTTCCTGGATGCTGTTTGAATCTGTCTGACCTCATGTTGATCGTTGACCTCTCCAGTCCCTCCCTCTGTGATGTAGAGCTCTGTGTAGATCTGATTCAGGAGGGTTGGCTGTCCTGCTTTAGAGATCCCCTCAAACACACACTGGAACTTCTTCTTCAGAGTAGATTTGAGTTTATGTTGACAAATTGGAGCAACGTGTCCTGAGTGAACAAACAAGAAACAACATCAATGACTGATTCATAAAGAAAACATGACATGTTCATCCCCCTAAAGGACACACATGAACATATGTCCCTCCATGTGTTGAGACGTTAGTAAATGTCCCATTTGTCCATCATGTTGAATCTTTAGAGAAATCCTCTTACTGCTGTGCAGACAGTCAGCCAGCTCCTCCTGCTTCATTCTCCTCAGGAAGTTCACTGTGATCTTCACCAAAGCCTCTCTGCTGCTCCACCTCTGCTCTTCATCCTCACCGTCCAACACCTCCTCATCCTCCCTCTGACTCTCATCTGGACCCAGAACCTTCTGGATCTCCTTCAGCTCCTTCTTCACAAAAGTCACAATGTTCTTCTCCAGCAGCTGGAACACAAAACGATATGAATGACACAACCAAAGTAAAACCATGGAGCCAAACATCACATCCATGTTGGACACTCTGACAATCCACTGGTCTAAAAAGTGCAGCATGGACATTATTGTGAACACAACAGATGTCAAAGTGGTTCTTGTCCATGTACAGACCATAAATATGGAGTCCAGCTGTGTTGGATGCTGCTGGACAGACTGAGCACTGGGAACCTCTGAGCTCTCCTTGTCCACTCTGTGGAGGAATCAGGAAGAATTAGCTCACATTATGTCTGTCCACACTGAGACACTCACAAGGTCGAGGTCCATGAAGTCATATGTGGATGTGAACAGCGAATCAGACGACTTCCTTTACCAGTAAAGGTTTACTAGTACTGCTGATCCCACTGAGAATCAACAGCTCAGTCTCCTTGTAGCAGTAGTAAGACTTTTTACTTTCCATCAAACAAATCTATTATTCACACAGTGTTTCCATGGTAATGATGAAAACATGAAATCAGTGGCAGCTCACTTCTTTGCCGCAGAGTGAGGTTGTCCTCTAAAATTAATGATGCGACTTAGGGACCAGTCACTCTTCATAGACACAGCGCTGGGTTCAGGTTCAGGAGCATCTGGTCTCTGGTGGATCCTGGAAACCCAAAGACAATCAGTATTAGCACCTAACAGATCTGACAGACCTGGTTACTGCCCAGGTTCCATTCACCATCAAAGTTTTACTGCTATATTGCACAGAAACTGAAGGCAAGTTCACATCCTGTGTGTCCTGTGTTGTTAGGTTCAGGTTCAGGAAAGAGGGTGGTTTGAGTTAAAGACTGAACAAGTAAACGAGTCCTGTCACGTACCTCAGGTCAGTGTCTTTGTCTGAATATTAAATACTTATGTTTCCTGATGCAACGCAAATTAGTTCTATATGAAAAGATTTGATCAGATTTAATGAACTAAAGTGTGAAATGTTCAACAAACCTTTTCATGTTCAGAATAATCTGCTCCACACTCAAACCAGGAGAGAGATTTAACACAGTTCAAACATCTCACTGACACAGAAGACTTTAAAACAATATGTCAAATTATTTCTATACAGTATTTCTTCTGTCCGTTGAAACTCTCACCTTCCATCATCAGATTGGCTGAAATCAGGAGGATGAGACAATGACCTCTCACTCTTCAAGGACACACAGCGGGGTCCAGGTCCAGGTCCAGCAGAGTCTGGTCTGTGAGTGTGAATAATGATGGTGCAGTGATGTGAGTGCTGAGCTCTGACATGGAGAAGAGTCACGGACAGTTAGAGATCCTCATCTCACCTCTGAGCTTCGGTCTGGGTCTCATGGTCCCACCACTGACTGGTTTTACGGGGACGGACTCCCTTGTCTCTGTCCTCACACTGATCCATGCTGCTGAACTCACATCCACATCAGCTCACACACACTTCACCTGGAGAGGAAACAGATCGTTCTTCTGCATATCAAATGAAACCATCCTCTCCATCATGTGTTGTGTAGAAATATCAGCTGCTCCTCCACCGATCGGTTCCTCTTTCATGTCAGCTGACTGTAGTCACACAGTCAACTGTGAAGCTGCCGCTGTTTAGGATGAGAAGGAAAATGAGAAGCTCAGCAGCAGACTGCTGAGCAAAGCAGAAAACTCTGTTCTCTGAAATGTTGATGTTCTGAGTTTGGATTACTTTAGATATGTTTTATTTAGACCAGATTTTTATAATATTTTATCTTGTTTGTCATTTGTTTAGTTTTATTATTTGCTTCTGTAGCATGTTTAGTTTTGGTAAATTAGTGTTTTATATATTTTTGTAAATTGGGTAATGCTGTTTGACCCCGGGTGTTTTTTATACTAAATGTTGGATTTCATTTCCCTTTTTTTTTCTTTTCCTGCTCACACACACACAGAAAAAAACAGAAGTATGTGAAATATGCTGTAGAACACTCGTGATGAACCAGTTTCTCCAGCTAAAATCACTGGAGTAACTAGAGTTGTCGCTGTCAACGTTTTCCACAAAGAAGACAAATCAAACCAATCAGAAGCTCCACTTATTCAACTTTTCCCATGAGCTTCATCCCTCTTCAGCTCTCTCCTGTCAGTGCAGGAAAGGAGCTCATTGTGTGTGTGTGTGTGTGTGTGTGTGTGTGTGTGTGTGTGTGTGTACACTTTAACTGAAACACCATAAAACAATACAACAACACCACAGTAACTCTATATAACTTCCGAAACCTCAGGTAACAACAGAGAGTGTTAACTAGTAAAACATTAAAAGACATTTACCTTCAGAGAGAAAATGCTCTGCGCCACAGTTTGGTCAATGTGAAACTAAACTCCAAGGAAATGTGCAGAGAGAGGTGTGTATGTGAGTGAGTGAGTGAGTGTGTGTGTGTGTGTGTGTGTGTGTGTGTGTGTGTGTGTGTGTGTGTGTGTGTGTGTGTGTGTGTGTGTGTGTGTGTGTGTGTGAGTGAGTGAATGAGTGTGTGTGTTTCAGTCAGGCTGAAGTTCACATACTGAAGTGTTGAAACATGATCAGTTGAATCATTTGAGCTCTAAGGGAACTAAATTCTGCATGAACTGTGAAGGACTCTGATTATTAGGATCAATACGTACCAATCAGTATTGATGACGTCAGTAGGAAGATGAGGACTTTTCTGTACATGCTTCAACATGCTAGCTAAGGATGCAGAGTCTTTGCCGTCTCCTGCATCTTCTCTCACTTGTTAATATCTCAGCGCAGAACTTCGGTGACCTTCCTGTAGGTGGCGGTAACGCGGCGCTGAGGCGATGAGCTGCGCTTAAACCTCAGAGACGAAGAAGAAGAGTCGCTAACGATGGCAGCTATCTCAGAGTAACGGGTGGATCACCTGCCTTCAGACCCGCTGCTGCACGTTCTGTCCTACCTGAGCTTCAGGGACCTGTTCCAGTAAGTATCCGACACCAGAACCCGGAGACTCAGACGCACACATTTTACTCTGTTTTTACAAAACTGACGTTCAGAAGCTGCCGGACGGAGCAGGCTAACGGCTGCTGCTGCTAACAACAACAACAACAACCTGCAGCAAGGACTTTCTCACGCTCAGGAATCCAACTGAGATGCTGACCGGCTGAGACTTGTGCATTTATGCTGCAGCAGAACCAATAGTTGTAATGACACAATTTTTCAAATGTAATAATCTGTCTATCTTTTAATAGAAGAGATTTTCATGACAATAGAATAGAAAAATATAGGCTTTTGATGGGATGTAGGTAGACAGAGCAAAGGACAGTTTTTTTCAGCAATTTTTAACCTGGTTGTTTCAGATTTAATTGGATATTTTCTATATATTATTTGCCTGTAGATCCCTCTTGTGGCACTACTCTCCACTTCCACTCTCTCTCTCTTTTCTCTTTCACATTAGCTTTTTCTGAGAGACAAGCATCATATTTCATGGCATCGCATCTACAGTACAAACCAAGATCAGGCTGATGAAGTGAAGATTAATGTGAGTGTGAACCCACACTTTTTATTTTTGCAGCAATTAAATTGTATTTTCATGTTTTATGATAAACTGCATGAAACCTATAGATTATATGTTCTTTTTCTGCTATGTGTGATGTGTTTGTCTGCCTACGTGTCTATAATATAGCTGGAGATGAACAAAGAAGGAAGACAGGAGAAAATATTTCATTTTGTAATGATAAAAAAAAGACTCAGCTCTTTCACCCAGATTCACTTTGGTCTTCACCAAACGAGCAGATTTCAGGTTAATTAATAAAAAATCGGACTTGTTGTGTAACATGCTGCTAAAGGAAAGCAGAGCAGCTGCAGACTTTAGATGTAACTGTCACAGCAAAACATATAAAACAAAACACACAGAGATAATGTTAATGTGATGAGCTGCGTCTACCCCTGGCAATCAGATTGTTCAGTTATGATTTTGTCCCTGAAGCTTTCTTTAAAATGTGAGTTGTGTTTTTTCACGTTTCACAGGTCACATAAGGTTGGAGGTGGGCATATCTAGTCCTGCACAACAAAACTGGATGGATCACATCAGAGGGAACAGGAAACAGAGCGATGTTACACGTACAAATAAAAAAAACCAATGTTATCCCAGATGATAAAACATGCACATAATTGTAATCATTTTCTGCATAAAAAGTCACCCAAATGCCTGAACTGTGTATACACATCTGAAAACTGTTTTTTTAAACATATTTTTTTTTAGAAAAGGACAAATGAAATCCTTAACACAAATACGTCTTGGAAGAAGAAAAACAGACATATTTTACACAATACCATCCATTTTTTGGCTTTTTTGAATGAAGTACTGGGTGTTTTAATCTTGTAAAGACTTTTAGAGTATTCAAATGAAACAATTCCCAAGCCAAAAAGGTCAACGTGAACCACTGTGTTATATTGTTGGGTCGTTTGAACAACAAAGATATTATATTAGCTTTTCATCTGTTTTATTTTCAAAGTATCAGAGCAGTATTTGAGAGCTCGACTTAAATGCAACAGCGTCTTTTATTTTGAAAGGGTCTGGAGTCGGAAGTGTTGCAGGTGTTGTTGAACCCGGTTGCGGCACTTCAAAGATGTCTGCCGGCAAGGAGACGCTTTATGCTTCTTTATCAAATCTTCTTTATCAACGGAAAAAAAGGTATGTTCAGCTTTTGTGACTTATTATTTAACAATTTGTGGTCATGTAGCTGTTTTTTGTGAGTAATTAGTTCGTTTAAGCCTATGTATGCCACAAATGTATAATGTCAAACGTTTTCGAGATTAAAACAAAAATTTCCCTGTCACCAAATTCTCCCTAAGCTAACAAAACGGTATCAGAGACTTTGACAGTTTAAACAGTAAAGTCAATTAAACAAAAACTGGTAAAAAAAATGTTTAAAATAAACTGAAAGTCTGTGACTTGTCAGTTTGTTTGAAGGAAAGGGCCGCCGGGCTAACCAAACAAAAGCACCATCGAACACAATTGTAAAAATGATAATTCGCCGTTTTTGCTAGCTTAAACCCCCCCCCCCTCAAAAACAGTATGTGGTCAACTTTTAAAAAGTTTATGGTCAGGCCACTGAATTGGTTAATTTGGAGAACATATCTTTAAAAAAAAGGTTGTACATTCTTCAAGTAAAGTCATTAATTTTATTTAATAATTTTAATAAGTGTGTCGGTCCTATTAGTCGAAGACAGCGGCCATTTTGTAGAATCTGGCCGCAGCGGCGGGAATTTATTAAAAGCATATTAGAATGATTTTTTCTTTCTCTTTTCCATAGTTTTTCAGCAGTTTATAGTCAGGCCACTGAATTTGTTGATTTGGAGAACATATTTTGTTTAAAAAAACGTTGTATGTTCATTCTTCAAGTAAAGTCATTTTATTTAATCATTTTAATGAGTGTGTAGGTCCTATTAGTCGAAGACAGCGGCCATTTTGTAGAATCTGGCCGCAGCAGCGGGAATTTATTAAAAACATATTAGAATGATTTTTTCTTTCTCTTTGCCATAGTTTTTCAGCAGTTTATAGTCAGGCCGCTGAATTTGTTGATTTGCATAACATATTTTGTTTAAAAAAACGTTGTATGTTCATTCTTCAAGTAAAGTCATTTTATTTAATCATTTTAATAAGTGTATCGGTCCTATTAGTCGAAGACAGCGGCCATTTTGTAAAATATGGCAGCAGTGGAATTTATTGAAGTCATATTAGAAGGCTTTTTTCTCTCTGCCACAATTTTTCAACAACTTTTATTTTCTTTCTTTATAAATTAATTACAGTACACTGAATAATTTTGCAGTTTGGCATATTGGTTAGACAAAAGAAGCAATTTTAATTTCTTACTCCAGAGGTTAGTAGTTTGATTTCAGTTAATTAATTTAAGCAGTAAGTAACAACAATAATTTACATGCAACAAATACTTACATGCTTCTAAATGAATTTCAGTCAGATCTTACATTTTGTATTAATCCTTTTCATGCATTTCCTCTTGATTTTCTTCCTGTCTTTCTGTTTCCTCCTTTTTTCCATCTCAGATTGAAGGAGCGTTCATGCAGGGTTTGGGTCTCTACACTGTGGAAGAGTTGAAGTTTTCCCCCTCGGGGCTCTTGTACACTCGAGGTCCATCTCAGTATAAGATCCCTGCGGTGTGCGACGTGCCACTCGGATTCATCGTCTATCTGCTGTCAGATTTCCACAACCCCCATGCTGTCTACTCTTCAAAGGTCAGAGGTCATCTTGTACACATGTACACCTTTTCTTTTTTTCCCCCCTTCTTTAACATGTTTAAAGGAGTGCACTTATTCCCAAGATATTTAAAAACAGACATAACATGTGGCATAGAATTGAACAGTAGATTCCTGCTGCGATTGCATCAAACTCCACAGGTGACATTCCCCATAATCCTTTGGCTCTGCAGGGTATTGGAGAACCCGTCCTCTTCCTGGGCAGTTCAGTGTTCTTCGCCATCAAAGATGCTGTGGCTGATGTTCTGACTCAGTAAGTTCGGTGGTAAATATTGTACAAGTGTTTGTGTTTTATCAGCACCATGCTATGATTTGCCCAACGTGGATTTTGCCAGTAGTTGACATTTTTGTTAACAGAAAAATCACGTGGAAGAAAACTCCTGAGGCAGCATCTAGACCTTTAGAAAACACTCTCCACTACTGATAGGAAGTTCTAAAAATGACCAGCGTGCCTTTGCTGTTAATATGTAGGTTGATGTTTGTTTTATTTCCAGATTCCAGGCAGCAAACCAGGATCTTTTAAACTGTGTACAAATTGAAATTCTGTGTGTTTTCCTTTCTTCAGTGTTCAAATTAAATCTAATCTGACTGTGAACTAATTTGAACTAACAATAATTAACTAATACAGTTATTTTACTCAACCATTCAAGGATTCAAGGGGTTTATTGTCATTTCTATTACACATTTACATGTGAATAAAAAGGAAATAGATACTAATCCTTTATGAACTATTTTTAAAGGTTAATTTAAATAAAACATTTTACTGACACCATATTGAACATCTGTTCTCATTCTGTACCATGTAAATGTGAAATAAATACATTATTTTACAGCACATTTGAAAGTTTTTGCTTATGCATTTGTCTTACAGGATCATTTTCAACAACAGAATGAATAATTGGACGAATACTGAATACATAAAAAAAATCAGATGAAATTAAGAAATGACATTCTATAACAAGTGATTTTATCTTTAGTACAAAGACTTTAAGTGTCACAGTAGAGACATAAGCCATAATAAAAACTGGAAAAATAACACTGATTTGTCTTCTTGTGGACTGAAGATGATCACACATGGATGCACCACGGGGTCGCAGTCCCATCCGTCGGAGATGAAGCCTGCAAGAGCGACAGGAAAGGCTGCTGATCAGATGTTTGCCAGGCAGAGGATAGGAGAAAGAAAGCCAAATTCAGGATTTCAGTAATCAAGTAATCAGTTAATATGTCTTTTTATGTTTTTTTATGATGTGTTATTTTATGTCTGACATTGATTTATACAGAAATGAAATGTCATTAGTAGTTGACGAAGTAGTTAAGAAATTACATTTAACTCAAAAGCTCCTGAAACTGTTAGACCAAAAATGTGAGTTGATGGTGGTGTTGTACATGTACCTGTCCAATGTCCAAAGCAGACATCCATCACGGTGTCGGTGCTAATGTTCTGCAAAACAAAACAGGATTCGCTTTGCTATCAGAGGGCTGGTGAGCGGCAGAGGAGGTAAGGCAGAAGCAAATGGCCAGTAGGTTTGTGGATTCAACAAGTAATCACTTAATATGTGTTTTTTATGGTGTCTTATTTTATGTCTGACATCCAGTGTCCATAGAGCAATTCATACTTCTTCCGACATCCATCACGATGTCCGTCCCAATGTTCTGCCAAACAAAACACAATTGTCTTTTCTATTCAAATACAAGATGTATCTGTATTATATCTCATTTTATATATTTAATAATATGCATGTAAAACATGTCTTATCCTATTCTAATGGCTGTTTGAAGGCAACTGGACTTCTTGCTTGAAGCTTGAAGATGTTTCACCTCTCATCTGAGAAACATCTTCAGTTCTGGAGACTGGTTAGACAGTCCAGGCTTTTAAACTCCTCCCTATCTCACCTAGTGGGTGCTACCTCTGGGAGCAATAGATACCACTGAGTGGAACGTTCACGGCTTGAGTGGCTCCCGCTGGGCTGTCTCAAGTGGAGTCGTTAGCACCTGAGGATACTTAGGTGAGCGCAGAAACTAAGCATCACGTGAGTCGCTAGAGTCACGTGAGCCCAGATGTGAATGTGTTAGTCGTTTGGGGAGGGATCTCAAAAATTGCGTCATAGATAGGTGGCAGCTGGTGTCTTAGACCGCCCCCTCTATCCAGTGATGGATGTTCTAGTTTGACATGGATGGCCTCCTTAACTCTTCTCTCAAACCATCTATGTTCCCGGTCCAGAATGGGGACATCGCTCTCTTCAGAGGAGTGTCCTCTCTCCTTGAAATGCAGGTGAAGGGCCGGGGTTTGACCGGAGGAGTGAGCTCGTCTGTGCTGGGTCATGCGTTTGTGGAGCGGCTGTTTAGTCTCCCCTGTGTACAGGTGGGAGCGCCGCTCGCTGACTTAGACCGCACAGACGACATGGCTTAGTTGGTTTTTGGGAGTTTTGTCTTTGAGGTGTAGCTGTTTCTGTCTCAGAGTGTTACAGGGTCTGAAATGAACTGGAATGTTGTGTTTGGAGAAAATCCTCCTCAGTTTCTCTGACACTCCAACAAGTTGTGGTTTGTGGTGTCCTCCCCGTTGGTGGTGTAGGGTTCTGGTTTGTGTTTGTGGTTTCTGGTTAGTGTGTGTCGGTTTGCGGTTTCTGTCTGTAAAAGCCGTCGTTGTTGTTGAAGTAGGTCGTGGTGAGGCAGAGGTCTAAAAGAGTGCAGATCTGGTCCGGTGTGAGACTGGTACGGTCGTTGAGGGAGTGTCAGAGAAAGTCTGTGCGGTCAAAGTCAGCCTGCAGTGCTCCCATCTATATATAGGGGAGACTAAGCAGCCGCTCCACAAACGCATGGCTCAGCATAGACGAGCTCACTCCTCCGGTTAGAACTCAGCCGCTCACTTGCATCTCAAGGAGAAAGGACACTCCTTTGAGGACAGTGATGTCTGCATTTTGGACCGGGAACATAGATGGTTTGAGAGAAGAGTTAAGGAGGCCATCCGTGTCAAAATAGAACATCCGTCACTGAATACAGGGGGTGGTCTACGGCACCAGCTGTCACCTATCTATGACGCAGTTTTGAGATCCCTCCCCAAGCGACTAACACATTCACATCTGGGCTCACGTGACTGTAACGACTCACATGATGCTTAGTTTCTGCGCTCACCTGAGTATCCTCAGGTGCTAACGACTCCACTTGAGGCAGCCCAGCAGGAGCCACTCAAGGTGTGAACGTTCCACTCAGTGCTTTCTATTGCTCCCAGAGGTAGCACCCACTAGGTGAGATAGGGAGGAGTTTAAAAGTTTGGACTCTAACCAGTCTCCAGAACTGAAGAAGCTTCTCGGATGAGAGGTCAAACGTCTTCAAGCTTCAAGCAAGAAGTCCAGTTGCCTTCAATCAACCTTTAGGATACAATGACCTGTAACACACACACACACAGTACATTCAACACACACGCTTAACTTTATAGTAAGAAAATATAAAACAAACAGAGAGAGATACAGAACAGCAAAGTCTCTTCATCACCCTCTTGCTGTCTGTTTAAAGCTACCTCAGACTCTACTAGTTATCCTGCTATCTCTTCTCTCTTTCTCTCCTCAGACCCACTCTCATATTTATTAACCTTTATTACATGCCATTAACTCTGTGTCCTCTCTCTCCCGTAGTCCTGTGCTTGTCTCTCTCTGGTCTCTCTTTCTCTGTACCGTCTGCAGGTGTCTCTGGCTCCGGAGCTGCATGTTCTCTGTCCGCGGTCCTGGCTCCACCGACCTGCCGCCATTTATTGTCTACAGCTATCCATTTTGAACACATTATTATGTTTAATGCATCAACACTTGACGCAAAGCAGAAGCAGAGGAGGCAAGGCAGAAGAAGAGGAGGCAAGGCAGAAGCAGATTTGGAGAACATATTTAAAAAAAAAAAAAAAAAAAAAAACGTTGTATGCTCATTCTTCAAGTAAAGTCATTACTTTTATTTAATCATTTTAATAAGTGTATCGGTCCTATTAGTCGAAGACAGCGGCCATTTTGTAAAATATGGCAGCAGTGGAATTTATTAAAGTCATATTAGAAGGCTTTTTTTTCTCTGCCACAATTTTTCAACTACTTTTATTTTCTTTCTTTATAAATTAATTACAGTACACTGAATAATTTTGTAGTTTGGCATATTGGTTAGACAAAAGAAGCAATTTAAAGGTGAACGTTTTTCTTTTTACACAGTAAACAATTACTCAATAAAGAAATTATCGGTAATGAAAATACTCATTAGTTAATGTAATAATATATAATATTAACTTGTATCTATCAAGTACTTTCTTGATACTTACATACTAATGATGGTTACACATTTTTTAAGTGATAGTTTCCATGCAGTGGTGGATTATATTTATGTTGTATTCTTACTCCAAAGGTTAGTAGTAGTTTTAATTTTAGTTAATTAATTTAAGCAGTAAGTAACAACAATAATTTACATGCAACAAATACTTACATGCTTCTAAATGAATTTCAGTCAGATCTTACATTTTGTATTAATCCTTTTCATGCATTTCCTCTTGATTTTCTTCCTGTCTTTCTGTTTCCTCCTTTTTTCCATCTCAGATTGAAGGAGCGTTCATGCAGGGTTTGGGTCTCTACACTCTAGGTACGCTATCTACTCTTCAAAGGTCAGAGGTCATCTTGTACACATGTACACCTTTTCTTTTTTTCCCCCCTTCTTTAACATGTTTAAAGGAGTGCACTTATTATTATACGTATTATTTTACTCAACCATTCAAGGATTCAAGGGGTTTATTGTCATTTCTATTACACATTTACTCGTGAATAAAAAGGAAATAGATTCTAATCCTTTATGAACAATTTAACAAACAAATCAAGCGTTTTACTGACACCATATTGAGCATCTGTTCTCATTCTGTACCATGTAAATGTGAAATAAATACATTATTTTACAGCACATTTGAAAGTTTTTGCTTATGCATTTGTCTTACAGGATCATTTTCAACAACAGAATGAATAATTGGACGAATACTGAATACATAAAAAAAATCAGATGAAATTAAGAAATGACATTCTATAACAAGTGATTTTATCTTTAGTACAAAGACTTTAAGTGTCACAGTAGAGACATAAGCCATAATAAAAACTGGAAAAATAACTGATTTGTCTTCTTGTGGACTGAAGATGATCACACATGGATGCACCACGGGGTCGCAGTCCCATCCGTCGGAGATGAAGCCTGCAAGAGCGACAGGAAAGGCTGCTGATCAGATGTTTGCCAGGCAGAGGATAGGAGAAAGAAAGCCAAATTCAGGATTTCAGTAATCAAGTAATCAGTTAATATGTCTTTTTATGTTTTTTTATGATGTGTTATTTTATGTCTGACATTGATTTATACAGAAATGAAATGTCATTAGTAGTTGACGAAGTAGTTAAGAAATTACATTTAACTCAAAAGCTCCTGAAACTGTTAGACCAAAAATGTGAGTTGATGGTGTTGTACATGTACCTGTCCAATGTCCAAAGCAGACATCCATCACGGTGTCGGTGCTAATGTTCTGCAAAACAAAACAGGATTCGCTTTGCTATCAGAGGGATGGTGAGCGGCAGAGGAGGTAAGGCAGAAGCAAATGGCCAGTAGGTTTGTGGATTCAACAAGTAATCACTTAATATGTGTTTTTTATGGTGTCTTATTTTATGTCTGACATCCAGTGTCCAAAGCACAACTCATACTTCTCCTGACATCCATCACGATGTCCGTCCCAATGTTCTGCCAAACAAAACACAATTCTCTTTGCTATTCAAATACAAGATGTATCTGTATTATGTCTCATTTTATATATTTAATAATATGCATGTAAAACATGTCTTATCCTATTCTAATGGCTGTTTGAAGGCAACTGGACTTCTTGCTTGAAGCTTGAAGATGTTTCACCTCTCATCTGAGAAACGTCTTCAGTTCTGGAGACTGGTTAGACAGTCCAGGTTTTTAAACTCCTCCCTATCTCACCTAGTGGGTGCTACCTCTGGGAGCAATAGATACCACTGAGTGGAACGTTCACGGCTTGAGTGGCTCCCGCTGGGCTGTCTCAAGTGGAGTCGTTAGCACCTGAGGATACTCAGGTGAGCGTAGAAACTAAGCATCATGTGAGTCGCTAGAGTCACGTGAGCCCAGATGTGAATGTGTTAGTCGTTTGGGGAGGGATCTCAAAACTGCGTCATAGATAGGTGGCAGCTGGTGTCTTAGACCGCCCCCTGTATTCAGTGATGGATGTTCTAGTTTGACATGGATGGCCTCCTTAACTCTTCTCTCAAACCATCTATGTTCCCGGTCCAGAATGGGGACATCGCTCTCTTCAGAGGAGTGTCCTCTCTCCTTGAAATGCAGGTGAAGGGCCGGGTTCTGACCAGAGGAGTGAGCTCGTCTGTGCTGGGTCATGCGTTTGTGGAGCGGCTGTTTAGTCTCCCCTGTGTACAGGTGGGAGCGCCGCTCGCTGACTTAGACCGCACAGACGACATGGCTTAGTTGGTTTTTGGGAGTTTTGTCTTTGAGGTGTAGCTGTTTCTGTCTCAGAGTGTTACAGGGTCTGAAATGAACTGGAATGTTGTGTTTGGAGAAAATCCTCCTCAGTTTCTCTGACACTCCAACAAGTTGTGGTTTGTGGTGTCCTCCCCGTTGGTGGTGTAGGGTTCTGGTTTGTGTTTGTGGTTTCTGGTTAGTGTGTGTCGGTTTGCGGTCTCTGTCTGTAAAAGCCGTCGTTGTTGTTGAAGTAGGTCGTGGTGAGGCAGAGGTCTAAAAGAGTGCAGATCTGGTCCGGTGTGAGACTGGTACGGTCGTTGAGGGAGTGTCAGAGAAAGTCTGTGCGGTCAAAGTCAGCCTGCAGTGCTCCCATCTATATATAGGGGAGACTAAGCAGCCGCTCCACAAACGCATGGCTCAGCATAGACGAGCTCACTCCTCCGGTCAGAACTCAGCCGCTCACTTGCATCTCAAGGAGAAAGGACATTCCTTTGAGGACAGTGATGTCTGCATTTTGGACCGGGAACATAGATGGTTTGAGAGAAGAGTTAAGGAGGCCATCCGTGTCAAAATAGAACATCCGTCACTGAATACAGGGGGCGGTCTACGGCACCAGCTGTCACCTATCTATGACGCAGTTTTGAGATCCCTCCCCAAGCGACTAACACATTCACATCTGGGCTCACGTGACTGTAACGACTCACATGATGCTTAGTTTCTGCGCTCACCTGAGTATCCTCAGGCGCTAACGACTCCACTTGAGGCAGCCCAGCAGGAGCCACTCAAGGTGTGAACGTTCCACTCAGTGCTTTCTATTGCTCCCAGAGGTAGCACCCACTAGGTGAGATAGGGAGGAGTTTAAAAGTTTGGACTCTAACCAGTCTCCAGAACTGAAGACGTTTCTCAGATGAGAGGTGAAACATCTTCAAGCTTCAAGCAAGAAGTCCAGTTGCCTTCAATCAACCTTTAGGATACAATGACCTGTAACACACACACACACAGTACATTCAACACACATGCTTAACTTTAAAGTAAGAAAATATAAAACAAACAGAGAGAGATACAGAACAGCAAAGTCTCTTAATAATCCTCTTGCTGTCTGTTTAAAGCTACCTCAGTCTCTACTAGTTATCCTGCTATCTCTTCTCTCTTTCTCTCCTCAGACCCACTCTCATATTTATTAACCTTTATTACATGCCATTAACTCTGTGTCCTCTCTCTCCCGTAGTCCTGTGCTTGTCTCTCTCTGGTCTCTCTTTCTCTGTACCTTCTTTAGGTGTCTCTGGCTCCGGAGCTGCATGTTCTCTGTCCGCGGTCCTGGCTCTTATTATGTTTAATGCGTCAACGCTTGACGCAAAGCAGAAGCAGAGGACGCAAGGCAGAAGAAGAGGACGCAAGGCAGAAGATTCAAGGCAGAAGAAGAGGAGGCAAAGCAGAAGAAGAGGAGGCAAGGCAGAAGCAGAGGAGGCAAGGCAGAAGAAGAGGAGGCAAGTCAGAAGAAGAGGAGGCAAGGCAGAAGCAGAGGAGGCAAGGCAGAAGCAGAGGAGGCAAGTCAGAAGAAGAGGAGGCAAGGCAGAAACAGAGGAGGCAAAGCAGAAGAAGAGGAGGCAAGGCAGAGGAGTCAAGGCAGAAGAAGAGGAGTCAAGGCAGAAGAAGAGGAGGCAAGGCAGAAGCAGAGGAGGCAAGGCAGAAGCAGAGGACGCAAGGCAGAAGAAGAGGAGGCAAGTCAGAAGAAGAGGAGGCAAGGCAGAAACAGAGGAGGCAAGGCAGAAGCAGAGGAGGCAAAGCAGAAGAAGAGGAGGCAAGGCAGAGGAGTCAAGGCAGAAGAAGAGGAGGCAAGGCAGAAGAAGAGGAGGCAAGGCAGAGGAGTCAAGGCAGAAGAAGAGGAGTCAAGGCAGAAGAAGAGGAGGCAAGGCAGAAGCAGAGGAAGCAAGGCAGAAGCAGAGGAAGCAAGGCAGAAGAAGAGGAGGCAAGGCAGAAGAAGAGGAGGCAAGGCAGAAGAAGAGGAGTCAAGGCAGAAGAAGAGGAGGCAAGACAGAGGAGTCAAGGCAGAAGAAGAGGAGGCAAGGCAGAAGAAGAGGAGGTAAGACAGAGGAATCAAGGCAGAAGCAGAGGAAGCAAGGCAGAAGCAGAGGAGGCAAGGCAGAAGCAGAGGAGGCAAGGCAGAAGAAGAGGAGGCAAGACAGAGGAGTCAAGGCAGAAGAAGAGGAGGCAAGGCAGAAGAAGAGGAGGCAAGACAGAGGAGTCAAGGCAGAAGAAGAGGAGGCAAGGCAGAAGCAGAGGAAGCAAGGCAGAAGCAGAGGAGGCAAGGCAGAAGAAGAGGAGGCAAGACAGAGGAGTCAAGGCAGAAGAAGAGGAGGCAAGGCAGAAGAAGAGGAGGCAAGACAGAGGAGTCAAGGCAGAAGAAGAGGAGGCAAGGCAGAAGCAGAGGAAGCAAGTCAGAAACAGAGGAGGCAAGGCAGAGGAGGCAAGGCAGAAGAAGAGGAGGCAAAGCAGAAGAAGAGGAGGCAAGGCAGAGGAGGCAAAGCAGAAGAAGAGGAGGCAAGACAGAGGAGTCAAGGCAGAAGAAGAGGAGGCAAGGCAGAGGAGTCAAGGCAGAAGAACACGAGGCAAGGCAGAAGAAGAGGACGCAAGACAGAGGAGGCAAGGCAGAGGAGGCAAGGCAGAAGCAGAGGAGGCAAGGCAAAAGAAGAGGAGGCAAGGCAGAAGCAGAGGAAGCAAGGCAGAAGCAGAGGAGGCAAGGCAGAAGAAGAGGAGGCAAGACAGAGGAGTCAAGGCAGAAGAAGAGGAGACAAGACAGAGGAGTCAAAGCAGAAGCAGAGGAAGCAAGGCAGAAGCAGAGGAGGCAAGGCAGAAGAAGAGGAGGCAAAGCAGAAGAAGAGGAGGCAAGGCAGAGGAGGCAAAGCAGAAGAAGAGGAGGCAAGGCAGAGGAGTCAAGGCAGAAGAAGAGGACGCAAGGCAGAGGAGTCAAGGCAGAAGAAGACGAGGCAAGGCAGAAGAAGAGGACGCAAGGCATAAGAAGAGGAGGCAAGGCAGAAGAAGAGGAAGCAAGGCAGAAGCAGAGGAAGCAAGGCAGAAGCAGAGGAGGCAAGACAGAAGAAGAGGAGGCAAGACAGAGGAGTCAAGGTAGAAGAAGAGGAGGCAAGGCAGAAGAAGAGGAGGCAAGACAGAGGAGTCAAGGCAGAAGCAGAGGAGGCAAGGCAAAAGAAGAGGAGGCAAGACAGAGGAGTCAAGGCAGAAGAAGAGGAGGCAAGGCAGAAGAAGAGGAGGCAAGACAGAGGAGTCAAGGCAGAAGAAGAGGAGGCAAAGCAGAAGAAGAGGAGGCAAAGCAGAGGAGGCAAAGCAGAAGAAGAGGAGGCAAGGCAGAGGAGTCAAGGCAGAAGAAGAGGACGCAAGGCAGAGGAGTCAAGGCAGAAGAAGAGGAGGCAAGGCAGAAGAAGAGGAGGCAAGTCAGAAGCAGAGGAGGCAACACAAAAGAAGAGGAGGCAAGGCAGAAGAAGAGGAAGCAAGGCAGAAGCAGAGGAAGCAAGGCAGAAGCAGAGGAAGCAAGGCAGAAGCAGAGGAGGCAAGACAGAAGAAGAGGAGGCAAGACAGAGGAGTTAAGGCAGAAGAAGAGGAGGCAAGGCAGAAGAAGAGGAGGCAAGACAGAGGAGTCAAGGCAGAAGAAGAGGAGGCAAGGCAGAAGAAGAGGACGCAAGACAGAGGAGGCAAGGCAGAGGAGGCAAGGCAGAAGCAGAGGAGGCAAGGCAAAAGAAGAGGAGGCAAGGCAGAAGCAGAGGAAGCAAGGCAGAAGCAGAGGAGGCAAGGCAGAAGAAGAGGAGGCAAGACAGAGGAGTCAAGGCAGAAGAAGAGGAGACAAGACAGAGGAGTCAAAGCAGAAGCAGAGGAAGCAAGGCAGAAGCAGAGGAGGCAAGGCAGAAGAAGAGGAGGCAAGACAGAGGAGTCAAGGCAGAAGAAGAGGAGGCAAGGCAGAAGCAGAGGAGGCAAGGCAGAAGAAGAGGAGGCAAGGCAGAGGAGTCAAGGCAGAAGAAGAGGAGGCAAGACAGGAGTCAAGGCAGAAGAAGAGGAGGCAAGGCAGAAGAAGAGGAGGCAAGTCAGAAGCAGAGGAGGCAACACAAAAGAAGAGGAGGCAAGGCAGAAGAAGAAGAGGCAAGGCAGAAGAAGAGGAGGCAAGGCAGAGGAGTCAAGGCAGAAGAAGAGGAGGCAAGGCAGAGGAGTCAATGCAGAAGAAGAGGAGGCAAGACAGAGGAGTCAAGGCAGAAGAAGAGGAGGCAAGGCAGAAGCAGAGGAGGCAAGGCAAAAGAAGAGGAGGCAAGGCAGAAGCAGAGGTGGCAAGGCAGAAGCAGAGGAGGCAAGGCAAAAGAAGAGGAGGCAAGGCAGAAGCAGAGGAAGCAAGGCAGAAGCAGAGGAAGCAAGGCAGAAGAAGAGGAGTAAGGCAGAAGCAAATGGCCAGTATGTTTTTGGATTCATCAAATAATCAGTTAATATGTCTTTATCTGTTTTTATGCTGTTTTTTTTTTCTTGTTTCCAGGGACCAACAATCAGAGGGCTGGTGAGCGAGACAGGAGACTGGACACGTGGAGCAGGAACAACACTTGAGGAGGCAAAGCAGAAGAAAAGGAGGCAAGGCAGAAGAAAAGGAGGCAAAGCAGAGGAGGCAAGGCAGAACAATACACAGGTAAAGACAAAGATGCAGACTCAGATACGGACACAGACACAGATGCAGATTTCCAGGGACCAGCAATCAGAGGGATGGTGAGCGGCAGAGGAGGTAAGGCAGAAGCAAATGGCCAGTAGGTTTGTGGATTCAATAAGTAATCACTTAATATGTGTTTTTTATGGTGTCTTATTTTATGTCTGACATCCAGTGTCCATAGATCAATTCATACTTCTTCCGACATCCATCACGATGTCCGTCCCAATGTTCTGCAAAACAAAACACAATTCTCTTTGCTATTCAAATACAAGATACATCTGTATTATGTCTCATTTTATATATTTAATAATATGCATGTAAAACATGTCTTATCCTATTCTAATGGCTGTTTGAAGGCAACTGGACTTCTTGCTTGAAGCTTGAAGATGTTTCACCTCTCATCTGAGAAACGTCTTCAGTTCTGGAGACTGGTTAGACAGTCCAGGTTTTTAAACTCCTCCCTATCTCACCTAGTGGGTGCTACCTCTGGGAGCAATAGATACCACTGAGTGGAACGTTAACGGCTTGAGTGGCTCCCGCTGGGCTGTCTCAAGTGGAGTCGTTAGCACCTGAGGATACTTAGGTGAGCGTAGAAACTAAGCATCATGTGAGTCGCTAGAGTCACGTGAGCCCAGATGTGAATGTGTTAGTCGTTTGGGGAGGGATCTCAAAAACTGCGTCATAGATAGGTGGCAGCTGGTGTCTTAGACCGCCCCCTGTATTCAGTGATGGATGTTCTAGTTTGACATGGATGGCCTCCTTAACTCTTCTCTCAAACCATCTATGTTCCCAGTCCAGAATGGGGACATCGCTCTCTTCAGAGGAGTGTCCTCTCTCCTTGAAATGCAGGTGAAGGGCCGGGTTTTGACCGGAGGAGTGAGCTCGTCTGTGCTGGGTCATGCATTTGTGGAGCGGCTGTTTAGTCTCCCCTGTGTACAGGTGGGAGCGCCGCTCGCTGACTTAGACCGCACAGACGACATGGCTTAGTTGGTTTTTGGGAGTTTTGTCTTTGAGGTGTAGCTGTTTCTGTCTCAGAGTGTTACAGGGTCTGAAATGAACTGGAATGTTGTGTTTGGAGAAAATCCTCCTCAGTTTCTCTGACACTCCAACAAGTTGTGGTTTGTGGTGTCCTCCCCGTTGGTGGTGTAGGGTTCTGGTTTGTGTTTGTGGTTTCTGGTTAGTGTGTGTCGGTTTGCGGTTTCTGTCTGTAAAAGCCGTCGTTGTTGTTGAAGTAGGTCGTGGTGAGGCAGAGGTCTAAAAGAGTGCAGATCTGGTCCGGTGTGAGACTGGTACGGTCGTTGAGGGAGTGTCAGAGAAAGTCTGTGCGGTTAAAGTCAGCCTGCAGTGCTCCCATCTATATATAGGGGAGACTAAGCAGCCGCTCCACAAACGCATGGCTCAGCATAGACGAGCTCACTCCTCCGGTCAGAACTCAGCCGCTCACTTGCATCTCAAGGAGAAAGGACACTCCTTTGAGGACAGTGATGTCTGCATTTTGGACCGGGAACATAGATGGTTTGAGAGAAGAGTTAAGGAGGCCATCCGTGTCAAAATAGAACATCCGTCACTGAATACAGGGGTCGGTCTACGGCACCAGCTGTCACCTATCTATGACGCAGTTTTGAGATCCCTCCCCAAGCGACTAACACATTCACATCTGGGCTCACGTGACTGTAACGACTCACGTGATGCTTAGTTTCTGCGCTCACCTGAGTATCCTCAGGCGCTAACGACTCCACTTGAGGCAGCCCAGCAGGAGCCACTCAAGGTGTGAACGTTCCACTCAGTGCTTTCTATTGCTCCCAGAGGTAGCACCCACTAGGTGAGATAGGGAGGAGTTTAAAAGTTTGGACTCTAACCAGTCTCCAGAACTGAAGAAGCTTCTCAGATGAGAGGTCAAACGTCTTCAAGCTTCAAGCAAGAAGTCCAGTTGCCTTCAATCAACCTTTAGGATACAATGACCTGTAACACACACACACACAGTACATTCAACACACATGCTTAACTTTAAAGTAAGAAAATATAAAACAAACAGAGAGAGATACAGAACAGCAAAGTCTCTTAATAATCCTCTTGCTGTCTGTTTAAAACTACCTCAGTCTCTACTAGTTATGCTGTTATTGTCCTCTTTCTCCTGTAGTCCTGTGCTTGTCTCTCTCTGGTCTCTTTTTCTCTGCGCCTTCTGCAGGTGTCTCTGGCTCCAGAGCTGCATGTTGTCTGTCCGTGGTCCTGGCTCCACCGACCTGCCGCCATTTATTGTCAGAAAAGGCCACATGGGTACACGCCAGCCACTGCAAACGGGTTCCTGAACCGAAGGCCGACAACCAGCCACCAGAGAATCAAAGCAAAGGAGGTCACATCAATTCTCTAGACCCAGAATAATGGTCTCGGGAAAACTGACTCATCCAGACGTTGAGGAAGACAACTGGGGTGCACGCCGTGCGCTGCCCCTAACCTTCAGCTGCGTTGGAACCCTCTGCAATTTAAGAGTGAGGGGTGAAAGAGCGCCCTCCTCCACCAGTAGCGTGCCAAGCTCCAACCAAGTGACTACAGAGTAAAGCTCTGTGTCACCAACAAGAGCAACAGTGTAAGGTCTATTGATAGGTCAGTCACACACCAGATGGCCTCTCTGGCTGAGGCTCGTGATGATGATGATGATGATGATGATATTGATGTTGGCGTTTTGAGTTTTTGTATTTTTCCCTAGCTTGCTATCAACCTAAGGACGTCTGTGTCCTACAAAAACAGCTAAATGCATATTTTAACATTTATCAGCTAATCATGTGTCTACTTAAACCCAAAGGAATGTAGTCACTGGTGATACGATCAATATCTATATTGTATATTTTTATTTATTTTTTATTTTTATTTATTTTGATATTGTTTATTTATTATATTTTAATTGTAATGTCAATTTATCATATAACCCTATACTCTTTTATCAAGCATTCCTATATTGTCATAAACTCGTATATTCAGTTCTGGGTGAAGTACATACAACATGACCTGTCGTGGCCTAATGTACTCTGTATTTTTGGGATTAAACTCTTTGTCATTGAACTTGTTTGTTTTCTGGTTTGTATTTTAATTTCCCAGCAGTTCTCTTATATTATTGCCTGTTGCACAGCAAATCTTGTTGTAAGTTACTATTAAGATGATGTACTTTGTCTTTCAGAATATAAAGAACTATAAGTCATTTAAGTCCAGGATAATCAATCTGCTGAAACTTGGTGCAACTTTGACTTGTTGGCTGACTTAAGGAAACTTCTCTCTCTTTAAAATAAAGCCAATATCTTTATGTTTAAAACAATACAAATTTGTTGTATTCACTTCCTCCATCATCTGACCACTTTTCAGATTTAAACTTATGGAAGGAAAATGAGACTGTAGTCGTAGTAGTGCTATAAATTTTAGGAGGCCAAAAAACTATTTCTAGAGACCCAAGCACATGCAAAGTACATATTTTCCTCCTTGTTGTTTATTCACTTTCTTTCTGGTGCCAAATTTACCTCCGTGCAGTCGTTGTTTACAGCTTACCTGTCTTATTATTGTGGTTTGTATAACTCATGTCTGCAGCACAGAATCAGAAGAGGAGAGTCGCCGTCGTGTCGTTGGTAATCGTTGGTAAGGTCAGCTTGTGATGACTCAATAGAGGCTTTAAGATTTAAAACCACTCTGACTGATGAGGATCAGAAGAAAAGCTGTTGAGTCAAAAAAGTCGCCCTGATTACGTATTTCTACTTTTCTAGTTTCTCCACTTCACTCTGACTTCATGAGCTCCTGTTTCAGTCTGTGTTAGTCTTAGTTTTTCCGGCCTTATCTGCTTTGGAATTGGATTTTCTGAGCTCTGGCCTTAGTCTGTCTAGGTTTAGGTCTCAGTCCTTGTAAGCTCTGGTCCAGTATCTGTTCAAAATGGATAAATAGCACTTTGGAAATGAACTCCTCCTATTCCTATTAAATAAAGCCAATTATTGCATATGTAGCACACACATACACACACACAGAAAAATTGGAGGATTCACAATAAGGATATTTAAATGCAGATGCTGAAGGAAATCGGATTGTGACAGACATGATGAATTGTTCTTCAAAATGACGTTTTAAGGAGAAAATTACATTTTTATTCAGTGAGATTTTTTTCTGGGTCAGCTGTAACACCACATCTCCAGCTTTTCTGTGCTGCTT
This sequence comes from Toxotes jaculatrix, assembly GCF_017976425.1. Lineage (NCBI taxonomy): Eukaryota > Metazoa > Chordata > Actinopteri > Toxotidae > Toxotes > Toxotes jaculatrix. The sequence continues at coordinate 834,373 of NC_054417.1, read as the reverse complement.
TCATGTGTTTCTGTCAGGTTCCGCCTTTATTTGGAAAATTTGGTGTTTCCTGTTTTGGTAATGTTTGAGTTTCCGATTGTTCACTGCTTTTGCCTCTCATTCCAGGTGTCTTTACTTCCCTCTCCTGACAGGTTAGGGTATAAACCAAGCTTGAAAAAAAAGAAGAAGAAAGAATTAAAATTATAAAACGAACATTATATAATATGCCCAACAGAACATGAACAGACAGAGAGAGGGAGACAAAGTGAACACTGAAGAGTTGATTTAGATGCAGAGCGACATGGCATCAGAGTTATAACTTGTGTTTCCTGTTTTATTTTGGTAATGTTTGAGTTTCCGGTTGTTCACTGCTTTGTCCTCTCATTCCAGGTGTCTTTACTTCCCTCTCTCTCCTAATACATGAATCTAAGGGATTCTGTCAAATGTCGCCGTCTGGCGGACATCAATGCTTACTACATGCAGAAACCGCTAGACCCTGACGTCATCACGCTGCGCTTCAGCACACGCTCCAAATGACATATTGTTTACGTTGATTTCTCTGCTCCGTTGTCCCATCAAACGTGTGTTTTTTCGCCACCAATTCCACATGGATCGCTTTGAAAATGAGCAGGACAAAGACACGTCTTATTTCCTCTGTCCCCGAGGACATGGATTCGTCGCAATTGACGTAGGTTCGCTGCCAGCTTACGGCTAACGGCTAGCTTTCAGGCTCTCGCTCGGAGCCACTTATCCCCAAATTCGCCCCCAAATCCCGCTCACTTTAACCTCCTTCCTCCTCGCTCATTAAATTATGCGTGACAGGAAAACGTTTCGCTGCTTTTGCTAAAGATCAAAGCCTTGTAGTGAATTCGGTCCGTGTTTGGCGACTCCTAATCTTAAACGATCCCTCATTTTAGCGTTGTGAATAGAAACTCGGTGTGCTCGTTCTCCAGGATGACTGCTCACTCAACGCCTTTAAAGAGAAGAAATGTAGATCGAGGATTCGGCCTGGAGCTGATCCAAATCAGCGGAGACAACAAGAAGAACTGCAGACAGCAATGCACGTTACCTATTTCTTTCATAGGTGTACAAAACGTTACTTTCACTGATTTTGTGCCATTGTAAATCATTTTCATCTTTCTTGCCCATTTTGTTTTATTGTGTGGGAGGGTTTTTTTTTCTTTGTATGTTGTCATGAATAAATTTACCGAAACGCAGTCAAATATACGGATTTTTCTTGTTGGATTCACTAGAATGTATTTTTTGAAATTATTTACTTGAGAGTCGATCGATTATTGTTGGCAGATATGGAATCAGAGTTATAACTTGTGTTTCCTGTTTTATTTTGGTAATGTTTGAGTTTCCGGTTGTTCACTGCTTTGTCCTCTCATTCCAGGTGTCTTTACTTCCCTCTCTCTCTCCTACCTAATACATGAATCTAAGGGATTCTGTCAAATGTCGCCGTCTGGCGGACATCAATGCTTACTACATGCAGAAACCGCTAGACCCTGACGTCATCACGCTGCGCTTCAGCACACGCTCCAAATGACATATTGTTTACGTTGATTTCTCTGCTCCGTTGTCCCATCAAACGTGTGTTTTTTCGCTACCAATTCCACATGGATCGCTTTGAAAATGAGCAGGACAAAGACACGTCTTATTTCCTCTGTCCCCGAGGACATGGATTCGTCGCAATTGACGTAAGTTCGCTGCCAGCTTACGGCTAACGGCTAGCTTTCAGGCTCTCGCTCGGAGCCACTTATCCCCAAATTCGCCCCCAAATCCCGCTCACTTTAACCTCTTTCCTCCTCGCTCATTAAATTATGCGTAACAGGAAAACGTCTCGCTGCTTTTGCTAAAGATCAAAGCCTTGTAGTGAATTCGGTCCGTGTTTGGCGACTCCTAATCTTAAACGATCCCTCATTTTAGCGTTGTGAATAGAAACTCGGTGTGCTCGTTCCCCAGGATGACTGCTCACTCAACGCCTTTAAAGAGAAGAAATGTAGATCGAGGATTCGGCCTGGAGCTGATCCAAACCAGCGGAGACAACAAGAAGAGCTGCAGACAGCAATGCACGTTACCTATTTCTTTCATAGGTGTACAAAACGTTACTTTCACTGATTTTGTGCCATTGTAAATCATTTTCATCTTTCTTGCCCATTTTGTTTTATTGTGTGGGAGGGTTTTTTTCTACTTTGTATGTTTTCATGAATAAATTTACCGAAACGCAGTCAAATATACGGATTTTTCTTGTTGGATTCACTAGAATGTATTTTTTGAAATTATTTTCTTGAGAGTCGATCGATTATTGTTGGCAGATATGGAATCAGATTTATAACTTGTGTTTCCTGTTTTATTTTTGGTAATGTTTGAGTTTCCGGTTGTTCACTGCTTTGTCCTCTCATTCCAGGTGTCTTTACTTCCCTCTCTCTCCTACCTAATACATGAATCTAACGGATACTGTCAAATGTCGCCGTCTGGCGGACATCAATGCTTACTACATGCAGAAACCGCTAGACCCTGACGTCATCACGCTGCGCTTCAGCACACGCTCCAAATGACATATTGTTTACGTTGAGTTCTCTGCTCCGTTGTCCCATCAAACGTGTGTTTTTTCGCCACCAATTCCACATGGATCGCTTTGAAAATGAGCAGGACAAAGACACGTCTTATTTCCTCTGTCCCCGAGGACATGGATTCGTCGCAATTGACGTAAGTTCGCTGCCAGCTTACGGCTAACGGCTAGCTTTCAGGCTCTCGCTCGGAGCCACTTATCCCCAAATTCGCCCCCAAATCCCGCTCACTTTAACCTCCTTCCTCCTCGCTCATTAAATTATGCGTGACAGGAAAACGTTTCGCTGCTTTTGCTAAAGATCAAAGCCTTGTAGTGAATTCGGTCCGTGTTTGGCGACTCCTAATCTTAAACGATCCCTCAGTTTAGCGTTGTGAATAGAAACTCGGTGTGCTCGTTCTCCAGGATGACTGCTCACTCAACGCCTTTAAAGAGAAGAAATGTAGATCGAGGATTCGGCCTGGAGCTGATCCAAACCAGCGGAGACAACAAGAAGAACTGCAGACAGCAATGCACGTTACCTATTTCTTTCATAGGTGTACAAAACGTTACTTTCACTGATTTTGTGCCATTGTAAATCATTTTCATCTTTCTTGCCCATTTTGTTTTATTGTGTGGGAGGGTTTTTTTCTACTTTGTATGTTTTCATGAATACATTTACCGAAACGCAGTCAAATATACGGATTTTTCTCTTCTAGCTAGCTGTACCGAACTTGGACTGATTAAACTGTATTTTTGCCACCTCTAACTCTGACTCTGCTCCTGTGCCCACTACACTACCACCTCCTGACAGTTTGGGTTTATTTTTACGGATATATCGACTCTGGCACTGCTTTACAGGATGGACAGGTTAGGGTATAAACTAAGCTTTAAGAAAAAGAATTAAAATTATAAAACGAACATTATATAATATGCCCAACAGAACATGAACAGACAGAGAGAGAGAGAAAAAGTGAACACTGAAGAGTTGATTTAGATGCAGAGCGACATGGCATCAGAGTTATAACTTGTGTTTACTGTTTTATTTTGGTAATGTTTGAGTTTCCGGTTGTTCACTGCTTTGTCCTCTCATTCCAGGTGTCTTTACTTCCCTCTCTCTCCTAATACATGAATCTAAGGGATTCTGTCAAATGTCGCCGTCTGGCGGACATCAATGCTTACTACATGCAGAAACCGCTAGACCCTGACGTCATCACGCTGCGCTTCAGCACACGCTCCAAATGACATATTGTTTACGTGGAGTTCTCTGCTCCGTTGTCCCATCAAACGTGTGTTTTTTCGCCACCAATTCCACATGGATCGCTTTGAAAATGAGCAGGACAAAGACACGTCTTATTTCCTCTGTCCCCGAGGACATGGATTCGTCGCAATTGACGTAAGTTCGCTGCCAGCTTACGGCTAACGGCTAGCTTTCAGGCTCTCGCTCGGAGCCACTTATCCCCAAATTCGCCCCCAAATCCCGCTCACTTTAACCTCTTTCCTCCTCGCTCATTAAATTATGCGTGACAGGAAAACGTTTCGCTGCTTTTGCTAAAGATCAAAGCCTTGTAGTGAATTCGGTCCGTGTTTGGCGACTCCTAATCTTAAACGATCCCTCATTTTAGCGTTGTGAATAGAAACTCGGTGTGCTCGTTCTCCAGGATGACTGCTCACTCAACGCCTTTAAAGAGAAGAAATGTAGATCGAGGATTCGGCCTGGAGCTGATCCAAATCAGCGGAGACAACAAGAAGAGCTGCAGACAGCAATGCACGTTACCTATTTCTTTCATAGGTGTACAAAACGTTACTTTCACTGATTTTGTGCCATTGTAAATCATTTTCATCTTTCTTGCCCATTTTGTTTTATTGTGTGGGAGGGTTTTTTTCTACTTTGTATGTTTTCATGAATAAATTTACGCAGTTTCTTGTTGGATTCAGTAGAATGTATTTTTTGAAATTATTTGATTTCGGTGCTTTACTTGAGAGTCGATCGATTATTGTTTTTTTCTTGAATATTCTTTGACATTTTAATACATGAATCTAACGGATTCTGCCAAATGTCGCCGTCTGGCGGACATCAATGTTTACTACATGCAATATGTCTGTGAATGTTCTCATTCATCCAGGTCATAGTTCTCTCTTTGGAAATTGAAACGAGTCTGACTAGTGCGGACTAGATAGACCGATGCATACGAACTGATGAAGCCCCTTGGATAAGAGGCGAAACGTTCTCCCAGACAAACATAAGTCCAGTTGCCTTCGATTCAGTTTCCAAAGAGTTTACTACATGCAGAAACCGCTAGACCCTGACGTCATCACGCTGCGCTTGTGTTGTTCTGTAGTGCCTGAGAGCAAAGGGAAACTGAAGTCAGATTCCTTGCTGCCTAACAAGTGAATTTCCCTGCTGTGGGATCAATAAAGTGCTATCTTATCTTATCTTATCTTATCTTATCTTATGTCAGTTACATTCTGTTGGGAAGGTTCACTTTCTGTGTCCGTGGCTTGTTGGCCCTTCTTGTCACCTATGTTTGATGTCTTTTAATGAGCTTTTATTTGTTTTGAACTCTTTATTCTGTGTGTAAAAGTCCAAATAAACTCTGTTGTGTTGCCTCTTTTGATATTTCTTTACTGGGAAGGCCACAGGTGACACACACCTTTGAAAGAAATTCACTGTGGCCCGTTTGAAGCAGGGAACTTTTGGTAAACTTCATATTGTAACATGGTTATAATGACCATGTTGGAAGACAATTGACAGCAGATTCACTGGTTGACTTTCTTTGCTTTTGAACACACCTTATATGACATATATAGTTTGCATGATCCAGATTCAGACTGACCCATTGCACTATTGGTATTTATGGAAACAATAGTTGTTCTGTTGGTTGTGTTGTTGTTCTGTAGTGCCTGAGAGCAAAGGGAAACCGAAGTCAGACTCCTTGTGTGTCTGCATAAATCTGGTCAGTAAAACTGATTCTGATTGAAGTCTTTAATGCATAAAACCATGGAGTCAGACTGAAAGTGAACCTCTGGCAATTTGTGATCATTTCAAACACCTGTTCTGTGTTGGACGTTACTGCTGCTTTATGAGGGCAGTCACCGCAGGTCCCTCCTACCATTTAACCCACTAGTCCCGTCCAATCAGAGTCCAGTTTGAGCCGCGCCAAAAATCAGTCGCACCTGTTGCCCATGCGCTAATCAAACCCATGTGACCGGGGAGGAGAGGGCTCAGCCAATAGCAGGGCAGAATTTGATTTTTCGCAGGTGCGGGGAGACGCTGGTTTTAGTCTTCTGTGGAATACGGGATGCCTCTGTAACGTTGTGCTTTGTCTGGTAAGTGGATCGAACTGAACTCGTTACCTGTGGACAGAGGAAGCCTGTGTGTTCATGTTTAACGGGTTATTTGTGATTGTACTCTCTGGTTTACAGTGAGAGCTGTGGCTGAGAGCAGAGAGACGATTCAGGCCGAGTGGAGCTGGAACTTCGGCGTGAGGCCGAGACAGGTGTGTCCGGAGTAATCCAGAGGAAAATGGCCGACGTGGAGGCCAGGTAAGGCCCACGCGGAACGTTTAAAATGCAGAGCTTGAGTTGATCTGTGACCACAGGCTAACATGTTTGATTATGTGTCGGGTTTCTGCAGGACGGACGAAGGATCCAGCGGAGCAGCCGAGACCATTTGGGAGAAAGCACCGCGCTTGGCTTCGCTCATCGGCTCTACGTGTGTGTGTGTGTGTGTGTGAGATCTGAGTGTTGGAGGTGCAGGCTTGTGTCTTTAGCTCGGTTGAGATGGACTTTGTAACCAGTGTAGCCGCTTTGGAGTTTGGGACTGGCCAAGTGTTGGCAGGGCTTAGTTGTGGATGGATTCAGTGAGTAGAAGGCACTCGGGCCTGCTTAGATTTGGAGCGCGCGTTTGCTATTGCTGGGCCGTTGCGTCGGTGTTGTCGGTCTGTGGAAGCATATATGCAGTTGTGATCCGGACACAGCTGTGCATGTATGTGGAAGCCTGTGGGCAGATGGTGTTGGCAGCATGGGTTGAGTTGCGTGTCGTGTTGTCAGGCTTGATTGTGGGTAGTTGTCGGTGTGGATGACCCCGGGGTCGGTTTAGGGTGTGTGTTCAGCAGTGTGGATGAGGCCATGGCCAGTGAGGACCCTGAGCTGCACCTTGAAGTGTTGCTGAATGTGTAAAATTCCAGGTTTAATATCCAAAGCCTGTGTGTGTGTGTGTGTGTCTTCTCTGCAGGAAGGATGAGCTGCTCCAGAGAAACATCAGAGGGTAAGAGAAAGCATGTAAGTCAACATTGCTCAGTGTTTCTACATTTAAACATGTGTTTGTCTGTGTGTGTTTAGCAGGTAGCTGCATCTGGCTGAGTGGGACTCCAGCTTGGATGAGGCCATGGCCAGTGTGGAGCTCAGGTACGCCCCCTGCTGCATGTGGAAGTGTTGGAAGATGTTTTAACTTCCAGTGTTTGACTTGCCTAGCACCTATGGCTAATGTTGAGTGTGTTTCTTTGTGTGTTGTGCAGGATGGAGGAGCTGCTGATCCAGAGAACCATGAGGATGCATGTTGGCCAATACTGCTCAGTGTTTCTACACTGAAGGATTCAGAGTGGAAGACCTGGGGAGAAGAACCTCAAGCACTCATTAATCACAGTGGTCACGTGACTGTAGGCCTGCTGAAGCAGGGATGGAACCACTGTCTCAACGCTTCAGCTTCAAAAGATGGACACTGCGTCCAGCATAACATCAGTAGCCGTGCAGGATGGAGGAGCTGATCAAGAGGACCATGAGAAGATGCATCTTAACCAATAATGCTCAATGTTTCTGCATTGAAGGACTCAGTTGTATCTTGCTGTTGTTTGCTGTGTTTGTTTTTTTTTTGTTTTTTTTGTGTGTTCCTTTGTGTTCAGCAGGTGCCTGCATCTGGCTGAGTGGGTCTCCAGCTTGGATGAGGCTGTGGCTAATGTGGAGCTCAGGTAGCCCTGTTGTACAATCTTAAAAAACAAAAAGTTTTTTAAAATAAATTAGTATCCAAAGTTGTTTTGTTTTTTTCCCCTTTAATTAGCTGCAGGAGGGTGGAGCTGATCCAGAGGATCCTTTGAGACCAGGTGTGTGAATACCACATTGTGCAGTGTTTCTACCCATATGCATGCATCCATGTCTGAGTGTGAGAATGTGTCTATTAAAATCAGAAGGCAGTGTCTGCTTTTGTCTTTAATGCACTTTAGATGGGGCTTAGTTCAGTTCTGGGGGGTGGGGGGGCTCAGGTTAGGCCCCTGCTGCAGCTGGAAGTGAAGCAAAATATTACAAGTTCAAGGACTGAATTGATTAGTATCCAAAACCAATGTGTTTGTTTTTCAGCAGGAGGGAGGAGCTGAGTGAGAGGACGGTTTGAGACCAGGTGAGCAAGAGCCACATTGTAGTCTTTCTACACTTATACATGCACTAATTTTATACTGTGTGTGTGTGTGTGAGAGAGAGAGAGAGAGAGAGAGAGAGAGAGAGAGAGAGAGAGAGAGAGAGAGAGAGAGAGAGAGAGAGAGAGAGTTTTAGGTGTATGTGGGGTGGAGCCAGTGAAGATGCTGATGGTGAGGATAGAGCGCCATCCTGTGGGAGTGAGGGACACACTGCAACTGTTGGTGTGTTGTCAGAGATCTTTGTGGTAAGTGGATTAAAAAAAATATCAAGGGCTGTTTCAAAGGTGCTTTGTGTGTTGATGCTTCCTGTTTGTGTTTCTCTTGCAGGATGGCAGAGCTTATTTGGAGAGACCATGAGAGACCAGGTGACCAGGTTGCCTGTTGGTTAACATTTAGTGTTTCTACACATATGCATGCATTCATTTCTTTCTGTGTGTGTGTGTGTGTCTGTGTCTGTGTGTGTCTGAGTGTGTCTGAGTGTGTCTGTGTCTGTGTCTGTGTCTGAGTGTCTGAGTGTTGGTACTGCAGGCTCATCTACAGCTCAGTTTAAATGGGCTTTGTTCTGTATCCAGGTGCATTGGAGTTTGGGTCTGGCTGAGTATGGTCAGGGTTTAGTTGTGGATGGATTCAGTGTGTGTGAAGAGCATTGAGGTCGGTGTAGGTTTACAGTGTTTGTGTCAGTGTCGTCTGTAGGTGGAAGCATATATGCAGTTGTGATCCGGACACAACTGTGTATATGTGGAAGCCTATGGGCAGATAGTGTTGGAAGTGTGTAGCTGAGTGTTGTCAGGCTTAGTTGTGGTTATTTGTCAGTGTAGGTTTAGTGTGTGTGTTAGATGTAGTTGGCTCTTGATGTAGAGGCTGTCAGTAGTTGTGTATTGTTGATGGAGCTGTGTGGCTCGGTGGTTAGGTGCTGTACTTGGGCCTGTGGGTGTGAGTCTGTGTGTGGCTGTGTTTAACAGGTTGATGAAGATTGGCATGAAGGTCGTGGAGGAGGTCACAGTCAAAGTGGAGCTCAGGTACGCCCCCTGCTGCATGTGTTTAAAAATTCAAGGTTAAACTTTCTTTCTTCCTGTGGCTCATGTTTAGTTTTTTTGTGCATTGTGCAGGATGGAGCAGCTGATCCAGAGGACTGTGAGAGACAAGGTGAGAGCAAACATGTTGGTCAACATCACTCAGTCTTGTGGGGTTTTTTTTTTTTGTTTGTTTTTAAACATTTCAGGGTTCATTTTTGTCTCACTGTCTCTGTTTCTGTGTTCAATTCAGGAAGTGTTGGATCAGAGGCAGTTGGTGTGTGTCCTGGGCCATGAAGAGGAAGAATTGTAAAGAGCTTTGTCTCCTGTTGGGGTTGTGGAGGGTGTGTTTGCAAATAAATGCTTGATTTATACCCAGTGGCACATGTCTGTTTGTTGTCTGTGCTTATTTTGTGCTGTACAAACTGATTTCTAGGCTGCATGGAGTTTGGAGAATGTTCCATGTTTAAACTTAGTGACTGGCTCCACACTTTAACATTTCAACCTTAGGTTTAGGACTTTTAGTTAATTCTTTAAGTGGTTAGAGTCATCTGTGAGGACTGTCAGAGTGTAAATGTAGTTGAAAATTTTTAGACAACTAGTTAATATGTAATTGAAACAGCACAGGCTGTGCTCTGTGGATGACAGAGTCTTAGGCTTTAAACTGGGAGGTGTTAGATGCACCACTTAGACTTGATAGTTTTAAAAACACTGTTCTTTTTCTATTGGTTTAAACAGACCAAACCTATGTTAGAGAGCTGAATGCTTTGGCTGCTGACCTGTGGTGTCTGGGTGCCATAGTGTAAGAGTTTAAACTGTGAGCTGTTGGATGCAATAGTAAGATTTCTGGGTAACTGTTCGGCTGTACCTCTCTGACTTTAGACATGAATCAGTAGATGTGTGTGTAATAGTTGGCTTTATATGTCAGACTTGTTTGGTATGAGCACATGTATGATAGAGTTTGGCACTGTGACTTTTAGACTGTGGTGTGTGGACGCCAGGCTGAGTTTAAACCCAGATGTGACAAATGTTCAGTGTTTTGACACATATGCATTAATGTCTCTTTCTTTCCAGCTGCATGTGGATGAGGCCATATCCAGGGTGGAGCTCAGGTACGCCCCCTGCTGTATGTGGAAGTGTAGCAGAATGTTTAAAATAGGTCTGACTGTTTGTACCTGTATCTGATGTAGAGTGTGTTTGTCCTGTACAGGATGGAGGAGCTGATCCAGAGGACCACAAGAAATAAGGTGAGAGCAAACATGTTGGTCAACATGGCTCAGTCTTTTGTTGTTTTGTTCTTCTTTTTTTTTTTCTTTTTTTTTTCTTTTTTTTATTTAACATTTCAGGGTTCATTTGTGTCTCCCTGTCTCCATTTCTGTGTTCAATTCAGGAAGCGTTGGGTCAGAGGCAGTTGGTGTGTGTCCTGGGCCATGAAGAGGAAGAGTTGAAGCAGAAGGGTGTTTGCAAATTAAAGGCTTGGTTTGTACCTAGTGGCAGCTGTCTGCTTGTTGGCTGTGCTTATTTTGCAATGCACCAACTGATTTCAAGGCTGCACAGAGACTGTGCCGCGTTTAATCTTGGTGACTGGCCCCACACTTTAGGTTAACATTTCAACCTTAGGTATAGGACTTTCCTTTGTTTACAGCCATCTGTGAGGACTGCCAGAGAGTAAATGTAGTTGTAATGGTTTGAGTTTTGGCTCAATTTTGAGACAAATAGTTTTAAACTGGGAGGTGTTTGATGCACCACTTAGACTTGATAGAATTTTAAGAACTCTGTTTTTTTTTTTTGGTTTTTTTTTTTCAACAGATCCTAACAAACCTATGTTAGAGAGTTTTATTCTTCCTGTCGACTTGATAGTCAAAGTGCGATGATTTTTGTTGTTGTTGCTGCAATAAAGTGGATTTGTGTCTGTGTTGTCTTTTTTGACATGTGGGAAATGGAAAAAAGATGACTTGGGTAGCCATGATACAGGTCTACATGTACAAAGTGTGTCACACTTTACAGGTTTTTGTTGTTGTTGCAATAAAGTGGATTTGTGTCTGCGTTGTCTTTTTTTTTGTCTTAAGTTTGACATGTAGCAAATAGGTGAAATAGAAAAAAAAATGACTTGGGTAACCATGATACAGGTCTACATGTACAAAGTGTGTCACACTTTACAAGTTTTATTTGTTGTTGCAATAAAGTGGATTTGTGTCTGCGTTGTCTTTTTTGTCTTAAACTTGACATGTAGCAAATAGGGGAAACAGGTCTACATGTGCAAAGTGTGTCACACTTTACAACTCAAACTCTTACAAAGTGCCACTCTACGTAACACTCATTTGGTATTGTGTGGCACTGAGTGGGCCCATGTATGCAACTGCACATCAACAGTGTAGTGGACTTTCATGATGGAAGCTTTCCTCTGTTTGAATGAGTGATAAGCTGTTTTGAATGAATTCATCTTGTAGCAGAGCCTGTGGTTAAAACATTCTGCCAAACTCACAGATCCAGGGAAGCGCCTACCGTGCTCCACTTTGACCGTGACCTCCTCCATGACTCAGTCCTACCGGCCCGTTATCAATGAACTATTTTCATTTTCTATTTATAAGCAATGAAGATATGTAGGAACTTATGCAGGGACAATAGAGAAGAAATCAAATAATCTTGTGTGCTGCTTTCTCTGCAAATGGAACTGCTGCTTTTCTGCTAAAGATGGAAAATGCAGCACTTAAAATTAAAAAGCAAACAAAATCACATACTTAAAGAATTGAGTAAACAAACCAATTAAGTAGTAAAATATCTGAATACTGAGTTAATGGAGTAGTTAAGCCAAATGTGATGAGTAATCATATATACTTAAATACTGCTTAGAGTATTTAATTAGTTATGAGGTTAAACAAACGATTAGTAAAGTAATGTAATGGAGTAGATATGCAAAATATAATTTTAAAGAATTTTTTTTTTGCTGGTGTTTGTTACTGCTGTCGCATTCACCCACTGCGGCCCACACACACACAGGTATTGCATACATTTAACATGCATTACATACATCGTACAAGCATTACATACAGCATACATTTCATGTGGGGATCGGCTCAGGGTTGCTGGATCACGGCTTTAAAGCCACGCATGTCGGGCTGTGGCTGGTTTGAGACCGTTTCGTCTATGGTTAAATTAGTTTTACAGTTTTTGTTCTTAATTGCTTCATTTTGCCATGTATTTTTGCGACAGTTAATAATCGAGTAATCTGTTACATAAGTAATTGACTAAATTTGCAAAATGGCATCGAAAAAAAGTAATTTTTTTAAAAACTTCTTATTTATTTTATTTTTTTTTATTATTTTTTTTTTTCCCCTCTCCTTCTCTATAACCCTCACCACCCTCACCACACACACACACACACACACGTCATAGACATCACAGACATCACATACATTTAACAAGCATTACATACATTTACAAGCATTACATTTCATACACATTTCATATGGGGATCGAACCCCCGACCCTGTGATTGGGAGACAAGGCGCTCTACCAGCTGAGCTAGCCAACCACGATTTCGGCCCCGCTCTCACCGTCTTATGAGTCTCTCATGAGTGAATCTAACAACGTATTAATCGTGTTTTGGTACGCTAACGTGAAAAGCTCATAAACGACGGGCAGCGGCGTGAGCTCGGATAGCTCAGGCGTTAAGGCTGCGGGTTGGAGACCATGAGTCTGCGGGTTCGATTCTTGCTGGAAACCACCTCTATTTTTAAAACCACACATCCAGGTTGCAGATTGAAGAAGGTTCCGAATGCAGCGGCCAGTGCGACGGCCAGCGGTGGCGTACGTGGATCGCTCGCGGTTTGAAAGCCGCACCGCCCCTGTGGAAGCGGGTTCGAGACCAGGTCGTCCACTGCGTATAAACTCTTTAACAATCAAACTTTAATATTTACTAAAAGCAAGTGCAAACGAAGCAAATATTTTGGCAATTTTTTTTTGCTTTTTTAATGACTTTTTTAATGACTTTTTTAAAGATAATGACAATATAGCAAAAGACGGCATCGCAAGCGATGCCGTCTTTCGCTATATTGTCATGCAAAACGAAAAAGTCAACGTTTTTTTTTTCTTTTTTCTTTTTTTTTTTTGGAGTTTTTTTTTTTTTACGGAGTCATTAAGAATGTACGCAAAACTATACGCAGCTCGCTCCAATCGACCCAGGGAGCCAAAATACCTCGCACTGGTCCGAGCTTCGCTCGGACCACTGCTCGGTATTTTTGGCTCCCTGGGTCGATTGGAGCTCGCAACGCTGTAGCTATGCATCTATATTACTATGCAGAAAGAAATCTTTTTTTTCTTCTTTTTTTTGTTTTTTTGTCTTTTGTTCCTTTTCTTCTTTCTTTTTATCTTTTCTTTTTCTTTCTTTCTTTCTTTCTTTCTTTCTTTCTTCTGTTTTTTATTCTTTTTTTATTCTTTTTTTCTTCTTTTTTTCCCTTTTTTTAATTTTTTTTTCTCTTTTTTTTATTTTTATTTTTATTTTTATTTTTTTTCTCTTTTTTTATTTTTATTTTTTTTTCTCTTTTTTTTAAATTTTATTTTTATTTTATTTTTTTTTCTCTTTTTTTTCTCCTTTTTTTTATTTATTTATTTTATTTTATTTTATTTTTTTAAATTTAAAAAAAAATTTTTTTTTTTCTTTTATATTGTGATTAAAAAAGCAAAAAAAATTTTACCAAAATATATGCTTTGATTACGCTTGCTTTTAGTAAATAGAAATGTTTGGTTGTTAAAGAGTTTATACACAGTGGACGACCTGGTCTCGAACCCGCTTCCACAGGGGTGGTGCGGCTTTCAAACCGCGAGCGATCCACGTACGCCACCGCTGGCCGTCGCACTGGCCGCTGCATTCGGAACCTTCTTCAATCTGCAACCTGGACGTGTGGTTTTAAAAATAGAGGTGGTTTCCAGCAAGAATCGAACCCGCAGACTCATGGTCTCCAACCCGCAGCCTTAACGCCTGAGCTATCCGAGCTCACGCCGCTGCCCGTCGTTTACGAGCTTTTAACGTTAGCGTACCAAAACACGATTACTACGTTGTTAGATTCACTCAGGAGAGACTCATAAGACGGTGAGAGCGGGGCCGAAATCGTGGTTGGCTAGCTCAGCTGGTAGAGCGCCTTGTCTCCCAATCACAGGGTCGGGGGTTCGATCCCCATGTGAAACGTGTATGAAATGCAATGCTTGTCAAATGTATGTAATGCTTGCTAAATGTATGTGATTTGTATGTCTGTGAATGCCTGTGAATTGTGTGTGTGTGTGTGTGCGTGTCTGTGGGGGGGGTATACAGAAGAAAAAGGAGCGGGGAAAAAAAAAAAAATAAAAAAAAAGTGTTTTTTTTCCCAAAAACTACTTTTTTCGACGCCATTTTGCGAATTTAGTCAGTTACTTATGTAACAGATTACTCTGTTCAGTTTTTAACTGTCGCTCATATAACGTTCAGCGCGAAGACGGAAGCGTGGTTGGATAGCTCAGTTGGTAGAGCGCGTTGTTTCCCAACCACAAGGTCGGGAGTTCGATCCCAACATGAAACGTGTATAAAATGTAATGCTTGTCAAATGTATGTAATGCTTGTCCAATGTATGTAATACGTGTGTGTGTGTGTGTGTCTGTGGGGGGGATTTCCAGTGGTCGAACGCGAGTTACAAATAACGCCAAAAAAGTTTTCTTTAAAATTATATTTTGCATATTTAGTCGATTATAATACTTAACTAATCGTTTATTTAACCTCATGACTGCTTCAATACTTAATATATTTGATTTACTTCTACATTACTAATCGTTTACTTTATTAAATCTCATGACTGCTTCAATACTTATATTTAATTTTCTTCTCCATTAATTAATTGTTTACTTAACCTCATGACTGCTTCAATACTTAATATATTTAATTTACTTCTCCATTACTTTACTAATCGTTTACTTTATTTAATTTCCTGACTGCTTCAATACTTAATATATTTTTTTTTACTTCTCCATTGCATTACTTACATATTCATTTATTTAACCTCATGACTGCTTCAATACTTAATATATATTTTTTTACTTCTCCATTGCATTACTTATTCATTTATTTAACCTCATGACTGCTTTAATACTTAATATATATTTTTACTTCTCCATTGCATTACTTAATCATATTTAACCTCATGACTGCTTCAATACTTAATATATATTTTTTTACTTCTCCATTGCATTACTTAAATAATCATTTATTTCACCTCATGACTGCTTCAATACTTAATATATATATTTTTTACTTCTCCATTGCATTACTTAAATCATTTATTTCACCTCATGACTGCTTCAATACTTAATATATTTTTTTTTTACTTCTCCATTACTTTACTCACTCAAACACTTCAATTAGCCCATTACTTGTTCTTTGATCGCATTTGGCTTAACTACTCCATTACCATAGTATTCAGATATTTTACTACTTGATTGGTTTGTTTACTCAATTCTTTAGGTATGTGATTACTTCAATAATCAATGACTTTGTTCTTCTCATTCATTCATTGATAACGGGCCGGTAGAACTGAGTCATGGAGGTGGTCACGGTCAAAGTGGAGCACGGTAGGCGCTTCCCTGCATCTGTGAGTTTGGCAGAATGTTTTAACCACAGGCTCTGCAACAAGATGAATCAATTCAAAACACCATATGACTCATTCAAACAGAGGAAAGCTTCCATCATGAAAGTCCACTACACTGTTGATGTGCAGTTGCATACATGGGCCCACTCAGTGCCACACAATACCAAATGAGTGTTACGCAGAGTGGCACTTTGTAAGAGTTTGAGTTGTAAAGTGTGACACACTTTGCACATGTAGACCTGTTTCCCCTATTTGCTACATGTTAAGCTTAAGACAAAAAAGACAACAGACACAAATCCACTTTATTGCAACAACAACAAAAACCTGTAAAGTGTGACACACTTTGAACATGTAGACCTGTATCATGGCTACCCAAGTCATTTTTTTTTCTATTTCCCCTATTTGCTACATGTCAAACTTAAGACAAAAAAGACAACAGACACAAATCCACTTTATTGCAGCAACAACAACAAAAATCATCGCACTTTGACTATCAAGTCGACAGGAAGAATAAAACTCTCTAACATAGGTTTGGTCTGTTTAAATCAACAACAACAAAAAAAAAACAGAGTTCCTATAATTCTATCAAGTCTAAGTGGTGCATCAAACACCTCCCAGTTTAAAACTATTTGTCTCAAAATTGAGCCAAAACTCAAACCATTACAACTACATTTACTCTCTGGCAGTCCTCACAGATGGCTGTAAACAAAGGAAAGTCCTATACCTAAGGTTGAAATGTTAACCTAAAGTGTGGAGCCAGTCACCAAGATTAAACGCGGCACAGTCTCTGTGCAGTGTGGTGGAAAAATACTTTCCTCCTGATGAGAAGTGAAATAGAATTCTTTAGACAGAGTAATCAATTTCTGCAAAAAGGACAGAGCTCACGCAGCATGTCATGCTACAGAGGTCTGACCCCAGGTTACAAGTTACAAGAGTACTTATGCCTGTTTCTCACATACCAGGATGGCAAGGAGGGCAGGGAGACAAAATAATCTGAAGGTCAAAAAATAGAGATAAGTTGTGCTCGGAGGCACCGGAGACATAATAGGTGTCTTCACAAAGTACAGTAAACAAAGTACATTAGGCCACTACAGGTCATGTTATATGTACTTCACCCAGAATTGAATATACGAGTTCATGAGAATATAATATGCTTGATAAAAGAATATATGGTTATATGATAAATTGACATTACAATTCCCCCTTTGGCCATAAAATGGCCACACTAAAGTATATACAAATTTATCATATCATCAGTGACTACATTCCTTTAGGTTTAAGTAGACACATGATTAGCTGATAAATGTTAAAATATGCATTTAGCTGTTTTTGTAGGACACAGATGTCCTTAGGTTGATAGCAAGCTAGGAAAAAAGTACAAACACTCAAAACATCAACATCAATATCAATATCATCATCATCATCATCATCATCATCATCATCATCATCATCATCACCATCATCATCATCATCATCATCATCATCATCATCATCATCATCATCATCATCATCATCATCATCATCATCATGAGTCTCAGAGGCCATCTGGTGTGTGACTGACCTATCAATAGACCTTACACTGTTGCTCTTGTTGGTGACACAGAGCTTTACTCTGTAGTCACTTGGTTGGAGCTTGGCACGCTACTGTTGGAGGAGGGCGCTCTTTCACCCCTCACTCTTATATTGCAGACGGTTCCAACGCAGCTGAAGGTTAGGGGCAGCGCACAGCGTGCACCCCAGTTGTCTTCCTCAACGTCTAGATGAATCTTTTTTTCCCTAGACCATTATTCTGGGTCTAGAAAATTTATGTCGTCTCCTTTGCTTTGATTCTCTGGTGGCTGGTTGTCGGCCTTTGGTTCAGGAACCCGTTTGCAGTGGCTGGCATGTACCCATGTGGCCTTCTCCGCAACCTTTACAGCTGTTTCCGTGGTCAGCAGAACCTGGAACGGGCCCTGGAATCGCCTTTGTTTCCAGTGACGGCGACTGTGATCTTTGATGAGAACCCAATCTCCAGGCTGTAAGTTGTGGAGGACTGCTGTGGCTGCAGATGGCAGGGCACATTTCACCTTTGAATGTAATGCTGATAAAGTTGTAGACAAATTGGCACAGTATCTCAACATAGCATCATCACATGCACCTGTGGTAAGGGGAGGATGCCTAACTGGACCTACACCTGTCTGAGGGGGTCTACCAAACAAGATTTCAAATGGACTCAAGCCATATTTGTTTCTTATTTGCGTGCGCATGTGGAAAAGCACCAGTGGAAGGGCTTTAACCCACGAAAGACCAGTTTCATCACAACATTTAGCAAGTTTTGCTTTAATGGTGCCATTTTCTCTTTCAACAGCACCTGCACTCTGTGGATGATATGAACAATGATGACGTATGTCAAACCCAAGATAGTCTGACACTTCTTTCAGGGCTTGGTTGACAAAACCTGGTCCATTGTCACTGCTGATGACTGAAGGAATTCCCCACCTAGGAATGATTTCAGTTAGCAGTGCTTTAGCCACAGCTCCAGCATCCTGTTTGGAAGAGGGGAAAACTTCAACCCATTTGCTGAACATGTCAACAATTACAAGACAGTATCTTTTCCCTTCACTTGGTGTTAGTTCAATGAAATCCATCATTAAATGTTCGAAAGGTTTGTCAGGAGGTGGATGACCAGCAGGTGGCATATGAATAGCCCCTGATGCATTGTTGGCTGCACAAATTATGCATTTCCTGCAAAAGTCCTGTGCAAAAGTTGAAAAACCACGTGTGTACCATGATGAATTAACAGCAGCACACATTCCCCCTTTGCCCACGTGGTCTCTCCCATGGGACAGTTTTGCATAACAGTGGAAAAGAGCACGTGGCAAACAAGGTTTGTTATCTGGACCCATCCACACTGAGTCTTTAAATGAGGCACCTGATTTTGACCACATGGTGCGCTCTTGAGGAGTGGAAAGAGACTGCAGAACAGAAACATCAGCAGGTGAACAAGTGTCAGGAGTGTTAGACAACATCAAACAGTTAACCGTGAAAGGTGAACCAGACAATGCAGCCGCTTTAGCCGCTGCGTCTGCTGCAGCATTTCCTGTAGAAATAGAGTCAGAACTGTTAGTGTGAGCTTCACATTTGATCACAGAGATGGATGCTGGAAGGAGGATTGCATCTAGCAATGCAGACACAAGTTTATGGTGTGAGATGGGCTTGCCAGAAGATGTAAGAAATCCTCTGTGTCGCCAGAGGGCCCCAAAATCATGCACCACTCCAAACGCATAACGCGAGTCTGTGTAAATATTCACAGTTTTACCTGAAGCCAGTTTACAGGCTTCAGTCAGAGCTACAAGTTCTGCAGCTTGTGCTGAAAAGTGTGATGGCAGTTTGCCACTGAGCAAAATGTCATGTGGTGTCACTATTGCAAAACCCACTCGAGCCGCACCTGTGTCCACGTTGCGGGACGCCGAACCATCCACAAACAGCTCCATGTCTGCATTTGGTATGGGCTGAGTGGAAAGATCTGGTCTGGGTGTGCAAACTTCATCAAGAATCTGAAGACAGTCCTGTGCTTCTCCATCTGCTGCAGTTGGGAGAAGAGTTGCTGGATTAAGTACACTGCATCTTTTAACAGTAATGTTAGGCATATCAAGCAAAGTAGTGTGATATCTTAACCAGCGCTGTGCAGAGAGATGAGAGGTCTTCTGTGTGTGCAGAATGTGAGCAACAGCATGAGGAACCATGAGTGTCAAACCTCCATAGCCTACAATATCACGTGATGCAACCACAGCCTTCTCTGCTGCAGCTACAGCACGCAGACAAAGAGGGAGACCAGCAGCAACAGCATCAAGCTTGGTGGAAAAATAAGCTACAGGTCTCAGTCTACCCCCATGTTCCTGTGTCAAAACAGAGGTCATGTATCCGTCCTTCTGGTCAACAAACTGAGTAAAAGGAAGGTCAGGGTTTGGCAGTCCCAGTGTGGGAGCAGCCTGCAAAGAAGCCTTTAAGTCAGTGAAGGCTTTGTCAGTTTGGTCAGTCCAAGTCAGTTTGTCATGTGCACAAAGATTGTTACCATGAATCATGGAAGAGAGGTGCCTCTCTCTCTGAATAATTTGGTATCCACTGTCTGCAATATGACGTCATGCCTAAGAAACTCATCATTTGCTTTTTGGTGATTGGTTTTGGTACAGATTGAACTGCTTCAATACGTTTGGGAGAGAGAGATTTGCCCTCTGCTGTGATCACATGTCCCAAATATGTAACACAAGTCTGAACAAACTGCAGTTTTGACAAGCTAGCTTTATGGCCATTGTTTGCTAGATGTTTTAGCAATGCTATTGTATCTGTTTTACATGCTTCCTGTGATGGACTACAAATCATCAAATCATCAACATACTGTAACAAGACAGAACCTAGAGGCAAATGGAGGCTCTGTAAGTTGTCACGCAGTGCACTGTGGAATACTCCAGGACTTTCTGAATATCCCTGTGGACAGCGAGTCCAAGTGTAGCCCTTACCATCAAAAGAAAACGCAAACCAGAATTGACTGTCTGGATGAACAGGAACAGAGAAAAAGCATTTGTAAGATCAATGACAGAAAAATGAGTGGCATTAGGTGGAATTAATGACAAAATTGTATGTGGATTTGAAACTTGGGGCGCCCGCGGATGTATTGCAGCATTTACTGCTTGCAAATCTTGTACAAATCGCCACTCAGTGGGTTGATCTGCGTCTCTGATTTTCTTAACCGAAAAAATTGGTGTTCTGACAGGGGAGTCATCGCATGGAACTATAACTCCAGCCTTCAAAAGTGAATCAAAAACAGGCCTGATACCATTTAGCGCTTCTGGTTTCAATGGATATTGTCTCATGCATGGTCTGTAATCTGATTTTGGGTGAACTACAAGAGGTGTGGCTCCCTCAATAAGCCCCACGTCATATTTGTGACGCGCCCGCAAACAGGGTGGCACCTCAGATAGCTCAGCCATCTCAACTGATGTGTCGTGTAAAAGCATGCAAGGTGTGGTGTGTGTATTAGGAATCAAGCAAATCGTTCTGTCGACAAAGGCAGTAGATGTAAGTTTTGTTTTATATACATCACCCCTTTCGCTGTACAGTGTTCTGGGATCCCCTTTCGTGGGCCTGAAATCAGAGAGGGTCTGTTGTCTGTGAAGCCATGGTCCCATTTCCTGCCATGTCCAGTGGGCAGGTTTTGCCAGTGACACGTGTGGAGACACACCATCAAACAGTTCATCTTGTGAATGAGAGAGAGATACAGAGACAGCAGCAGCCTTCTTTGTCCAATAAATACATGTCATATTCAATTTCTCCACTTCAAGTGGCTTTCTGTTCCAAACTTTCTCAAACCTTTCATCTGACCCTTCTGAAACATGTGCTGTGCAGTGTAGTGAATCAGGTGACATGTAATCAGTTGCGTCTGTGCAATGTGTGTGTGCAAATGAAGTGAGTTGTGATGAGACTGAACCTACACCCGACAGCAGAAACCACTCATAAACATACAGCAGAGAGTCTGGGCTGTATTTAACCATTTGTGTAATTTGAGGCGCTTTTGTGACCTTTATGCCATCGGGATTTGAAGTTAGGATTATGCCAAAATGACACATAAGATCCCTGCCCATTAAATTAACTGGACAGTGATCTGACAGCAAAAATGAATGTTTAACAGTGGAATCATCTAACGTACATGATAATGGCTTGGTGTAGGGCTCCATCATGGGAATTCCCCCTGCTCCCACAGTCATGCACATTCTACCACTTTTCTTTGGAGATTTTAGTAACGCTGTTGATTTCAAAACAGACAACGTTGCACCTGAATCCACCAGGAATGTAACTGATTGTCCAGCTATTATCAGTGTTAATTGAGGTAACTTTTTGTATCCTGGTTTATTCTCACAATACATAGTAAAAGAGAGACAGTCAGCTTTGCATGCATTAACCTTAGCTTCAATGTACTGGATAGCAAATAGTACTTTTTCATGATCATTTAAAAATTGAGACTCACCCCATTTTGTGTTGTGTTGTGTGTGTGTTGACTGGTCCGTCACTGGCGTCCGCCCCCCCGCCTCCCGCCCTCAGTCTGATGGAGGAAAAGACGGCATGTCGTTCCCCTTTTGGGCTTTGGGACAGTCTTTACGCCAGTGTCCTTGCTGGCCACACAAATAACAAACATCTGGATCATATGGTTGTCTTTGGCTGCCTGGAGCACCTCTGCCTCGTCCTCGTCCACGTCTTCTGCCATGTCCTCTGCTCCTGCCTCTGTCAGTCAGCCCTGTCATGGCTTGATACATAGTCAGCTGAGCTTCTTCCAGTTTCTTCTGACGAGCTCCTTTGTTCTTCTGCTCTTTTTCATGTAGTTGATCTTCTGCATGTTCAGCATATTGCAGTATGTCCTGTAGACATGCTGTTTTCCACGAGATGCAGGTCTTCTTTACTCCAGCTGCTATTTCTGGTTTCATACGTCCCAGAAAATGTTCTTTCAGGTGGACCTCATAAGGTTGAAGCGGGTTTACTCCCATCTCCCCCCTCGTCAGCCCACTGTGTATGTCGAAAGCAGCAGTGAGACGTGCCAGGAAAGCGCTGCATGACTCAGTGGATCCCTGTGACAGGGAGGTGATGTTTGACAGATTCATTCTCATAGGAAAAGCTGTTTTACATGCATTGATCAGCTCAGTCACTGCCGTTTTGAAGTGCACATTGCTCTCAGCTTGCCAGTCAGGTTCGGTCAGTCGTAGAGCCATTCTGGCATCTGTGAAGAAGTCGGAGATCTTATGAAAGTCATGTTTCAACATTTTGCTCATCAGCCGTCTCAGTTCTGTCATTGTGGGTCTGTATTCTTTAACAAACTGCAACAACTGTCTCTCGAACTGAGTCAAATTGTCAACTGGGCTGCAGACATGGGCCATGGCTTCTGCAATGTCTTCATCAGTCCAGGGTCTGAATACCAGTATTGGACCTGAGGCTCCAGCTGCCTCCAGCATTGGAAAAGCCCCCACTCCTCCTTGTTGGGCCTTCAATGCTTTTCCCTTCAGCCTGTCTGATTGTCGTATGGGTGAAGGCAGAGATGGAATCGATGTCTTTGGTTTAACTGAATCCTCCTTTTTGAAGGTTGATTCAGGCTCTGGTGCCGTGGGGCCGCTGTCGGGACCATCTTCCCCAGCTGCCTCTCCGATGCCGTCTCCTGGGACAGGGGCGTAAGGAGGGGGGGTGGAGTCCAGGTCGGGATCCAGCCGGAATGGGTTTTGTGATTTTCGTACCTCGGACAAAGAAGGATACAATGTGTTAGTGTGTTCAGGTTTTTTGTCCTCTTTTTGTGTCTGTGCTCCTAATCTTCTCCTTCTTTCCCTCTTCTCTGCCTCTTTTCTCCACATGCTATATGCCTTCCAAACTGTTCATGCTTCTCTCGTTTACGTTTGGACAACGCTGCATGCCGCTCTGCACTTTTTTTTTCTTTTGCCTCTAAACATGTCTTCAGTTGATCCAATTGTCTCAGACTAAAGCTGCCATTTTCTGGAAACCCCAAATCAACCCACTGTTTGAACTGATTCATGCTTCCAGGATTTTTCTCCTTCATCAGTTTTATTATTGGTGGGAGGATTTTGGGAGTTGGCTCCACTTTGAACTTCTCCTTACTCTGACTTTTACCCATCCTTTATCTCTGATTATTTTGTCTCTTGTATTTACAGAATAAACTGGTCCACTTTTTCAAGCAGATACACCAGAAATCCTCAAACACTACAATAATAACCAAGACACGTCTGTCTGCAAGTGCTTATGCGAGATATACCGGTTTAATTCCCTGATTAACTCTGCAAACTCTCACAAGCAACATCAACACTTGTCACCGTGTGTGATTCTTTCCCTTTAAATCCTTCGGGATTGGAGCGATGACCGGGCTCCGTCTGAGGACAGCTTCTCACCCACAGGGAGGAATCTTTCTTTGCAGCCGGCTTTCTGTCTTTCCAACGGAGTCCAGATCACACGTCCAATCCCATCCTCGTCGCCAAGTTTGTGGTGGAAAAATACTTTCCTCCTGATGAGAAGTGAAATAGAATTCTTTAGACAGAGTAATCAATTTCTGCAGAAAGGACAGAGCTCACGCAGCATGTCATGCTACAGAGGTCTGACCCCAGGTTACAAGTTACAAGAGTACTTATGCCTGTTTCTCACATACCAGGATGGCAAGGAGGGCAGGGAGACAAAATAATCTGAAGGTCAAAAAATAGAGATAAGTTGTGCTCGGAGGCACCGGAGACATAATAGGTGTCTTCACAAAGTTCAGTAAACAAAGTACATTAGGCCACTACAGGTCATGTTATATGTACTTCACCCAGAATTGAATATACGAGTTCATGAGAATATAATATGCTTGATAAAAGAATATATGGTTATATGATAAATTGACATTACATGCAGCCTTGAAATCAGACAGATGCCACTGGGTACAAGTCAAGCTTTTAATTTGCAAACACCCTCCACAACCCAGGATGCAACTCTTCCTCTTCATGGCCCAGGAAACACACCAACTGCCTCTGACCCAACGCTTCCTGAATTGAACACAGAAACAGAGACAGTGAGACACAAAT
The DNA here is from genome assembly GCF_017976425.1 of Toxotes jaculatrix. Classification (NCBI taxonomy): domain Eukaryota; kingdom Metazoa; phylum Chordata; class Actinopteri; family Toxotidae; genus Toxotes; species Toxotes jaculatrix. The sequence continues at coordinate 810,220 of NC_054417.1, read as the reverse complement.
GAACCCTGAAATGTTTAAAAACAAACAAAAAAAAAAACCCCACAAGACTGAGTGATGTTGACCAACATGTTTGCTCTCACCTTGTCTCTCACAGTCCTCTGGATCAGCTGCTCCATCCTGCACAATGCACAAAGAAACTAAACATGAGCCACAGGAAGAAAGAAAGTTTAACCTTGCATTTTTAAACACATACAGCAGGGGGCGTACCTGAGCTCCACTTTGACTGTGACCTCCTCCACGACCTTCATGCCAATCTTCATCAACCTGTTAAACACAGCCACACACAGACTCACACCTACAGGCCCAAGTACAGCACCTAACCACCGAGCCACACAGCTCCATCAACAATACACAACTACTGACAGCCTCTACATCAAGAGCCAACTACATCTAACACACACACTAAACCTACACTGACAAATAACCACAACTAAGCCTGACAACACTCAGCTACACACTTCCAACACTATCTGCCCATAGGCTTCCACATATACACAGTTGTGTCCGGATCACAACTGCATATATGCTTCCACCTACAGACGACACTGACACAAACACTGTAAACCTACACCGACCTCAATGCTTTTCACACACACTGAATCCATCCACAACTAAACCCTGACCATACTCAGCCAGACCCAAACTCCAATGCACCTGGATACAGAACAAAGCCCATTTAAACTGAGCTGAAGATGAGCCTGCAGTACCAACACTCTCACACTCAGACACACACACACGCACACTCAGACACACACACTCAGACACACACACACACACACACACACACACACACACACAGAGAAAGAAATGAATTCATGCATATGTGTAGAAACACTAACCAACATGTTTGCTCTCACCTTATTTCTTGTGGTCCTCTGGATCAGCTCCTCCATCCTGTACAGGACAAACACACTCTACATCAGATACAGGTACAAACAGTCAGACCTATTTTAAACATTCTGCTACACTTCCACATACAGCAGGGGGCGTACCTGAGCTCCACCCTGGATATGGCCTCATCCACATGCAGCTGGAAAGAAAGAGACATTAATGCATATGTGTCAAAACACTGAACATTTGTCACATCTGGGTTTAAACTCAGCCTGGCGTCCACACACCACAGTCTAAAAGTCACAGTGCCAAACTCTATCATACATGTGCTCATACCAAACAAGTCTGACATATAAAGCCAACTATTACACACACATCTACTGATTCATGTCTAAAGTCAGAGAGGTACAGCCGAACAGTTACCCAGAAATCTTACTATTGCATCCAACAGCTCACAGTTTAAACTCTTACACTATGGCACCCAGACACCACAGGTCAGCAGCCAAAGCATTCAGCTCTCTAACATAGGTTTGGTCTGTTTAAACCAATAGAAAAAGAACAGTGTTTTTAAAACTATCAAGTCTAAGTGGTGCATCTAACACCTCCCAGTTTAAAGCCTAAGACTCTGTCATCCACAGAGCACAGCCTGTGCTGTTTCAATTACATATTAACTAGTTGTTTAAACATTTTCAACTACATTTACACTCTGACAGTCCTCACAGATGACTCTAACCACTTAAAGAATTAACTAAAAGTCCTAAACCTAAGGTTGAAATGTTAAAGTGTGGAGCCAGTCACTAAGTTTAAACATGGAACATTCTCCAAACTCCATGCAGCCTTGAAATTAGTTTGTACATCACAAAATAAGCACAGACAACAAACAGACATGTGCCACTGGGTATAAATCAAGCATTTATTTGCAAACACACCCTCCACAACCCCAACAGGAGACAAAGCTCTTTACAATTCTTCCTCTTCATGGCCCAGGACACACACCAACTGCCTCTGATCCAACACTTCCTGAATTGAACACAGAAATGGAGACAGTGAGACACACATGAACCCTGAAATGTTTAAAAACAAAACAAAAGACTGAGCGATGTTGACCAACATGTTTGCTCTCACCTTGTCTCTCACAGTCCTCTGGATCAGCTGCTCCATCCTGCACAATGCACAAAGAAACTAAACATGAGCCACAGGAAGAAAGAAAGTCTGACCTTGAATTTTTAAACACATACAGCAGGGGGCGTACCTGAGCTCCACTTTGACTGTGACCTCCTCCACCACCTTCATGCCAATCTTCATCAACCTGTTAAACACAGCCACACACAGACTCACACCTACAGGCCCAAGTACAACACCTACAGGCCCAAGTACAGCACCTAACCACCGAGCCACACAGCTCCATCAACAATACACAACTACTGACAGCCTCTACATCAAGAGCCAACTACATCTAACACACACACTAAACCTACACTGACAAATAACCACAACTAAGCCTGACAACACTCAGCTACACACTTCCAACACTATCTGCCCATAGGCTTCCACATATACACAGTTGTGTCCGGATCACAACTGCATATATGCTTCCACCTACAGACGACACTGACACAAACACTGTAAACCTACACCGACCTCAATGCTTTTCACACACACTGAATCCATCCACAACTAAACCCTGACCATACTCAGCCAGACCCAAACTCCAATGCACCTGGATACAGAACAAAGCCCATTTAAACTGAGCTGTAGATGAGCCTGCAGTACCAACACTCAGACACTCAGACACAGACACAGACACAGACACAGACACACTCAGACACACTCAGACACACACAGACACAGACACACACACACACACAGAAAGAAATGAATGCATGCATATGTGTAGAAACACTAAATGTTAACCAACAGGCAACCTGGTCACCTGGTCTCTCATGGTCTCTCCAAATAAGCTCTGCCATCCTGCAAGAGAAACACAAACAGGAAGCATCAACACACAAAGCACCTTTGAAACAGCCCTTGATATTTTTTTTAATCCACTTACCACAAAGATCTCTGACAACACACCAACAGTTGCAGTGTGTCCCTCACTCCCACAGGATGGCGCTCTATCCTCACCATCAGCATCTTCACTGGCTCCACCCCACATACACCTACAACACACACTGACTCTCTCTCTCACACTCACACATACACACACACACACACACACACACACACACACAGTATAAAATTAGTGCATGGATAAGTGTAGAAAGACTACAATGTGGCTCTTGCTCACCTGGTCTCAAACCGTCCTCTCACTCAGCTCCTCCCTCCTGCTGAAAAACAAACACATTGGTTTTGGATACTAATCAATTCAGTCCTTGAACTTGTAATATTTTGCTTCACTTCCAGCTGCAGCAGGGGCCTAACCTGAGCCCCCCCACCCCCCAGAACTGAACTAAGCCCCATCTAAAGTGTATTAAAGACAAAAGCAGGCACTGTCTTCTGATTTTAATAGACACATTCTCACACTCAGACATGGATGCATGCATATGGGTAGAAACACTGCACAATGTGGTATTCACACACCTGGTCTCAAAGGATCCTCTGGATCAGCTCCATCCTCCTGCAGCGAATTAAAGGGGAAAAACTCAACAACTTTGGATACTAATTTATTTAAAAAAACTTTTTGTTTTTTAAGATTGTGCAACAGGGCTACCTGAGCTCCACATTGGCCACAGCCTCATCCAAGCTGGAGACCCACTCAGCCAGATGCAGGCACCTGCTGAACACAAAGGAACACAAAAAAAAACAAAAAAAACAACAAACACAGCAAACAACAACAAGATACAACTGAGTCCTTCAATGCAGAAACATTGAGAATTATTGGTTAAGATGCATCTTCTCATGGTCCTCTTGATCAGCTCCTCCATCCTGCACGGCTACTGATGTTATGCTGGACGCAGCGTCCATCTTTTGAAGCTGAAGCGTTGAGACAGTGGTTCCATCCCTGCTTCAGCAGGCCTACAGTCACGTGACCACTGTGATTGATGAGTGCTTGAGGTTCTTCTCCCCAGGTCTTCCACTCTGATGCAGTACACACACTGATGATCCTCTGGAGCAGCTCATCCTTCCTGCAGAGAAAGCACATGCACACGCACAAATGAATGCATGCATATGTGTAGAAACACTAAATGTTAACCAACAGGCAACGTCTCACCTGGTCTCTCACGGTCTCTCCAAATAAGCTCTGCCATCCTGCAAGAGAAACACAAACAGGAAGCATCAGCACACAAAGCACCTTTGAAACAGCCCTTGATATTTTTTTTAAATCCACTTACCACAAAGAGCTCTGACAACACACCAACAGTTGCAGTGTGTCCCTCACTCCCACAGGATGGCGCTCTATCCTCACCATCAGCATCTTCACTGGCTCCACCCCACATATACCTACAACACTCTCTGACTCTCTCTCTCTCACACTCTCACACACTCTCACACACTCTCACACACACACACACACACACACACACACACACACACACACACACACACACAGTATACAATTAGTGCATGTATAAGTGTAGAAAGACTACAATGTGGCTCTTGCTCACCTGGTCTCAAACCGTCCTCTCACTCAGCTCCTCCCTCCTGCTGAAAAACAAACACATTGGTTTTGGATACTAATCAATTCAGTCCTTGAACTTGTAATATTTTGCTTCACTTCCAGCTGCAGCAGGGGCCTAACCTGAGCCCCCCCACCCCCCAGAACTGAACTAAGCCCCATCTAAAGTGTATTAAAGACAAAAGCAGGCACTGCCTTCTGATTTTAATAGACACATTCTCACACTCAGACATGGATGCATGCATATGGGTAGAAACACTGCACAATGTGGTATTCACACACCTGGTCTCAAAGGATCCTCTGGATCAGCTCCATCCTCCTGCAGCTAATTAAAGGGGAAAAAAACAACAACTTTGGATACTAATTTATTTAAAAAAACTTTTTGTTTTTTAAGATTGTGCAACAGGGCTACCTGAGCTCCACATTGGCCACAGCCTCATCCAAGCTGGAGACCCACTCAGCCAGATGCAGGCACCTGCTGAACACAAAGGAACACAAAAAAAAAAAAAAAAAACACAGCAAACAACAGCAAGATACAACTGAGTCCTTCAATGCAGAAACATTGAGCATTATTGGTTAAGATGCATCTTCTCATGGTCCTCTTGATCAGCTCCTCCATCCTGCACGGCTACTGATGTTATGCTGGACGCAGTGTCCATCTTTTGAAGCTGAAGCGTTGAGACAGTGGTTCCATCCCTGCTTCAGCAGGCCTACAGTCAAGTGACCACTGTGATTGATGAGTCCTCAAGGTTCTTCTCCCCAGGTCTTCCACTCTGATGCAGTACACACACTGATGATCCTCTGGAGCAGCTCATCCTTCCTGCAGAGAAAGCACACGCACACACACACAAATGAATGCATGCATATGTGTAGAAACACTAAATGTTAACCAACAGGCAACGTCTCACCTGGTCTCTCATGGTCTCTCCAAATAAGCTCTGCCATCCTGCAAGAGAAACACAAACAGGAAGCATCAACACACAAAGCACCTTTGAAACAGCCCTTGATATTTTTTTTAATCCACTTACCACAAAGAGCTCTGACAACACACCAACAGTTGCAGTGTGTCCCTCACTCCCACAGGATGGCGCTCTATCCTCACCATCAGCATCTTCACTGGCTCCACCCCACATACACCTACAAGACTCTCTGACTCTGACTCTCTCTCACACTCACACATACATACACATACATACACACACACACACACACACACACACACACACACACACACACACACACACAGTATAAAATTAGTGCATGTATAAGTGTAGAAAGACTACAATGTGGCTCTTGCTCACCTGGTCTCAAAGGATCCTCTCACTCAGCTCCATCCTCCTGCAGCGAATTAAGGAAAAAAAAACTCAACAACTTTGGATACTAATTTATTAAAAAAAAACAACTTTTTTTTTAAGATTGTGCAACAGGGCTACCTGAGCTCCACATTGGCCACAGCCTCATCCAAGCTGGAGACCCACTCAGCCAGATGCAGGCACCTGCTGAACACAAAGGAACACAAAAAAACAACAAAACAAAACACAGCAAACAACAACAAGATACAACTGAGTCCTTCAATGCAGAAACATTGAGCATTATTGGTTAAGATGCATCTTCTCATGGTCCTCTTGATCAGCTCCTCCATCCTGCACGGCTACTGATGTTATGCTGGACGCAGTGTCCATCTTTTGAAGCTGAAGCGTTGAGACAGTGGTTCCATCCCTGCTTCAGCAGGTCTACAGTCACATGGCCACTGTGATTGATGAGTGCTTGAGGTTCTTCTCCCCAGGTCTTCCACTCTGAATCCTTCAGTGTAGAAACACTGAGCAGTATTGGCCAACATGCATCCTCATGGTTCTCTGGATCAGCAGCTCCTCCATCCTGCACAACACACAAAGAAACACACTCAACATTAGCCACAGGTGCTAGGCAAGTCAAACACTGGAAGTTAAAACATCTTCCAACACTTCCACATGCAGCAGGGGGCGTACCTGAGCTCCACACTGGCCATGGCCTCATCCAAGCTGGAGTCCCACTCAGCCAGATGCAGCTACCTGCTAAACACACACAGACAAACACATGTTTAAATGTAGAAACACTGAGCAATGTTGACTTACATGCTTTCTCTTACCCTCTGATGATCCTCTGGAGCAGCTCATCCTTCCTGCAGAGAAGACACACACACACACACACACACACACACACACACACAGGCTTTGGATATTAAACCTGGAATTTTACACATTCAGCAACACTTCAAGGTGCAGCTCAGGGCCCTCACTGGCCATGGCCTCATCCACACTGCTGAACACACACCCTAAACCGACCCCGGGGTCATCCACACAGACAACTACCCACAATCAACTAACCCTGACAACACGACACGCAACTCAACCCATGCTGCCAACACCATCTGCCCACAGGCTTCCACATACATGCACAGCTGTGTCCGGATCACAACTGCATATATGCTTCCACAGACCGACAACACCGACGCAACGGCCCAGCAATAGCAAACGCGCGCTCCAAATCTAAGCAGGCCCGAGTGCCTTCTACTCACTGAATCCATCCACAACTAAGCCTTGCCAACACTTGGCCAGTCCCAAACTCCAAAGCGGCTACACTGGTTACAAAGTCCATCTCAACCGAGCTAAAGACACAAGCCTGCACCTCCAACACTCAGATCACACACACACACACACACGTAGAGCCGATGAGCGAAGCCAAGCGCGGTGCTTTCTCCCAAATGGTCTCGGCTGCTCCGCTGGATCCTTCGTCCGTCCTGCAGAAACCCGACACATAATCAAACATGTTAGCCTGTGGTCACAGATCAACTCAAGCTCTGCATTTTAAACGTTCCGTGTGGGCCTTACCTGGCCTCCACGTCGGCCATTTTCCTCTGGATTACTCCGGACACACCTGTCTCGGCCTCACGCCGAAGTTCCAGCTCCACTCGGCCTGAATCGTCTCTCTGCTCTCAGCCACAGCTCTCACTGTAAACCAGAGAGTACAATCACAAATAACCCGTTAAACATGAACACACAGGCTTCCTCTGTCCACAGGTAACGAGTTCAGTTCGATCCACTTACCAGACAAAGCACAACGTTACAGAGGCATCCCGTATTCCACAGAAGACGAAAACCAGCGTCTCCCCGCACCTGCGAAAAATCAAATTCTGCCCTGCTATTGGCTGAGCCCTCTCCTCCCCGGTCACATGGGTTTGATTAGCGCATGGGCAACAGGTGCGACTGATTTTTGGCGCGGCTCAAACTGGACTCTGATTGGACGGGACTATTGGGTTAAATGGTAGGAGGGACCTGCGGTGACTGCCCTCATAAAGCAGCAGTAACGTCCAACACAGAACAGGTGTTTGAAATGATCACAAATTGCCAGAGGTTCACTTTCAGTCTGACTCCATGGTTTTATGCATTAAAGACTTCAATCAGAATCAGTTTTATTGACCAGATTTATGCAGACACACAAGGAATCTGACTTCGGTTTCCCTTTGCTCTCAGGCACTACAGAACAACAACACAACCAACAGAACAACTATTGTTTCCATAAATACCAATAGTGCAATGGGTCAGTCTGAATCTGGATCATGCAAACTATATATGTCATATAAGGTGTGTTCAAAAGCAAAGAAAGTCAACCAGTGAATCTGCTGTCAATTGTCTTCCAACATGGTCATTATAACCATGTTACAATATGAAGTTTACCAAAAGTTCCCTGCTTCAAACGGGCCACAGTGAATTTCTTTCAAAGGTGTGTGTCACCTGTGGCCTTCCCAGTAAAGAAATATCAAAAGAGGCAACACAACAGAGTTTATTTGGACTTTTACACACAGAATAAAGAGTTCAAAACAAATAAAAGCTCATTAAAAGACATCAAACATAGGTGACAAGAAGGGCCAACAAGCCACGGACACAGAAAGTGAACCTTCCCAACAGAATGTAACTGACATAAGATAAGATAAGATAAGATAAGATAAGATAAGATAAGATAGCACTTTATTGATCCCACAGCAGGGAAATTCACTTGTTAGGCAGCAAGGAATCTGACTTCAGTTTCCCTTTGCTCTCAGGCACTACAGAACAACACAAGCGCAGCGTGATGACGTCAGGGTCTAGCGGTTTCTGCATGTAGTAAACTCTTTGGAAACTGAATCGAAGGCAACTGGACTTATGTTTGTCTGGGAGAACGTTTCGCCTCTTATCCAAGGGGCTTCATCAGTTCGTATGCATCGGTCTATCTAGTCCGCACTAGTCAGACTCGATTCAATTTCCAAAGAGAGAACTATGACCTGGATGAATGAGAACATTCACAGACATATTGCATGTAGTAAACATTGATGTCCGCCAGACGGCGACATTTGGCAGAATCCGTTAGATTCATGTATTAAAATGTCAAAGAATATTCAAGAAAAAAACAATAATCGATCGACTCTCAAGTAAAGCACCGAAATCAAATAATTTCAAAAAATACATTCTACTGAATCCAACAAGAAACTGCGTAAATTTATTCATGAAAACATACAAAGTAGAAAAAAACCCTCCCACACAATAAAACAAAATGGGCAAGAAAGATGAAAATGATTTACAATGGCACAAAATCAGTGAAAGTAACGTTTTGTACACCTATGAAAGAAATAGGTAACGTGCATTGCTGTCTGCAGCTCTTCTTGTTGTCTCCGCTGATTTGGATCAGCTCCAGGCCGAATCCTCGATCTACATTTCTTCTCTTTAAAGGCGTTGAGTGAGCAGTCATCCTGGAGAACGAGCACACCGAGTTTCTATTCACAACGCTAAAATGAGGGATCGTTTAAGATTAGGAGTCGCCAAACACGGACCGAATTCACTACAAGGCTTTGATCTTTAGCAAAAGCAGCGAAACGTTTTCCTGTCACGCATAATTTAATGAGCGAGGAGGAAGGAGGTTAAAGTGAGCGGGATTTGGGGGCGAATTTGGGGATAAGTGGCTCCGAGCGAGAGCCTGAAAGCTAGCCGTTAGCCGTAAGCTGGCAGCGAACTTACGTCAATTGCGACGAATCCATGTCCTCGGGGACAGAGGAAATAAGACGTGTCTTTTTTTTTTTTTTTTTTTTTTTTTTTTTTTTTCCAACTTTATTGAACATCAGACAAATATGAACATACAATTGAACATGACAATCTCAAAATAACATCCAAATACAGTACAAATTTGAAAACACCTTCTTTGTTTCAAAAAAAATAAATTAAGGGAAAAGGAATTAAATAAATACCAATAAAAAATAATAAAAATAAAATAAATAAGGGGTTTTAAGGGGCTAGAATAAATGAAGCTCATCTATAATTGTGCATAATTTATTTGCATTGGGCATATCTAAGCGTCTCAGACACTTTTGGAGGAGGGAAAATTCATTTTTAAGAGCAGGCCATGAGGGGGTGGACTTGGCATATCTACATTTGTGTATAAAGTATTTTGTAGTAATGATAAAATTATTTATCAAAAATTCAATTCTTTTATCTTTAAGCACAACTCCGTTTCGAATATTTTGAAAGGACCAGAATTCAATGTTGTAATTTCTATAATTGGAAGATATTAAATCATGAAGAGATTTCCATAAATTCTGGACTGACTCACATTCATAGAATAAGTGTTCTGTTGTTTCAGGGATTGTTTTACAGATATAGCAATTTTCTACTTCAAATTTGAATCTTTTTTTCATGAATTCATTCGAAGGATAAATACTGTTTATAGTTTTAAACTGGACTTCTTTGCATTTTGGAGAAATTGGAAATTTTAAATATTTTGTTCGAATTGATGAAATTTCAGATTTATTGTAATCTCTGAGAGACAATGAACTTTTCGTTATACCTGAAAATAAAATATTTACTAAATACTTCCTAATAAATTTATTATTACATTTTTCATTTACTAGGTCCAACTCATCTAATTTCACTTTATGTAAATTTGGGCAGGATATGCACAATATATTATTTCTTATTGATTGGATAAATGCATTTGGAATATTTTGTACAACTGTCTTGTATACGTTATATGAACAGGACATGTTATATTTGGCATTAAAATCATTAAATTCAAGTATATTTCCATTTTCATCCATTATATGTAAAATAGACCAAATTTTCTTTGTTAACCACTCTTCTATAAACATAGATTTCCTTCGATTCAATATCACCCTGTTATTCCATAAAGGTACATTATGGGGGCTGAAATTATGCTTGAATATCATCTTCCAATGTAATAGAACCTGTTGGTGAAATTTCGACAGTTTTATGGGAAGCTTGGAGATTTCAAAATCACATACGAGCAGAAATTGAATACCTCCAACCTTATTAAAAATAAAAGCAGGTAGTGAAAACCATATCCCATTATCATTTTTCAAAAAGGACTGGAGCCATCTAATTTTCAATAAGACGTGTCTTTGTCCTGCTCATTTTCAAAGCGATCCATGTGGAATTGGTGGCGAAAAAACACACGTTTGATGGGACAACGGAGCAGAGAACTCCACGTAAACAATATGTCATTTGGAGCGTCTGCTGAAGCGCAGCGTGATGACGTCAGGGTCTAGCGGTTTCTGCATGTAGTAAGCATTGATGTCCGCCAGACGGCGACATTTGACAGAATCCCTTAGATTCATGTATTAGGTAGGAGAGAGAGAGGGAGGGAAGTAAAGACACCTGGAATGAGAGGACAAAGCAGTGAACAACCGGAAACTCAAACATTACCAAAATAAAACAGGAAACACAAGTTATAAATCTGATGCCATGTCGCTCTGCATCTAAATCAACTCTTCAGTGTTCACTTTTTCTCCCTCTCTCTGTCTGTTCATGTTCTATTGGGCATATTATATAATGTTCGTTTTATTATTTTAATTCTTTCTTCTTCTCTTTTTTTCAAGCTTGGTTTATACCCTAACCTGTCAGGAGAGGGAAGTAAAGACACCTGGAATGAGAGGCAAAAGCAGTGAACAATCGGAAACTCAAACATTACCAAAACAGGAAACACCAAATTTTCCAAATAAAGGCGGAACCTGACAGAAACACATGAAAGCAGCACAGAAAAGCTGGAGATGTGGTGTTACAGCTGACCCAGAAGAAAATCTCACTGACTGAAAATGTAATTTTCTCCTTAAAACGTCATTTTGAAGAACAATTCATCATGTCTGTCACAATCCGATTTCCCTCAGCATCTGCATTTAAATATCCTTATTGTGAATCCTCCAATTTTTCTGTGTGTGTGTGTGTATGTGTGTGCTACATATGCAATAATTGGCTTTATTTAATAGGAATAGGAGGAGTTCATTTCCAAAGTGCTATTTATCCATTTTGAACAGATACTGGACCAGAGCTTACAAGGACTGAGACCTAAACCTAGACAGACTAAGGCCAGAGCTCAGAAAATCCAATTCCAAAGCAGATAAGGCCGGAAAAACTAAGACTAACACAGACTGAAACAGGAGCTCATGAAGTCAGAGTGAAGTGGAGAAACTAGAAAAGTAGAAATATATACCCTGTCAGGAGAGGGAAGTCAAGACACCTGGTATGAGAGGAAAAAGCAGTGAACAACCGGAAACTCAAACATTACCAAAATGAAACACCAAATTTTCCAAAAATGATCTTTAATGAGCACAGAGGGAAAAATACAGGCTGAGCTGTAAACTTTTGTTTGTCATCAGGAATCATACCTGGTGAAATGAGTCGAAGAAACTCAAACCTCTGGGAAAAGGTCAAGTTGAAACCTGGAACAAAAGCTGAATAAATAATCTGGGAGGACATCAAACAGGGACGGGGGTGGCCAAGCGCTCACACTGCTGTTTTTTAAGGACTTTCTCACACTCAGGAATCCAACTGAGATGCTGACCGACTGAGACTTGTGCATTTATGCTGCAGCAGAACCAATAGCTGTAATGACACTATTTTTCAAATGTAATAATCTGTCTATCTTTTAATAGAAGAGATTTTCATGACAATAGAATAGAAAAATATAGGCTTTTGATGGGATGTAGGTAGACAGAGCAAAGGATAGTCTTTTTCAGCTTTTAGCTCCCTCTTGTGGCACTACTCGCCACTTCCACTCTCTCTCTCTTTTCTCTTTCACATTAGCTTTTTCTGAGAGACAAGCATCATATTTCAGGGCATCGCATTTACAGTACAAACCACGATCAGGCTGATGAAGTGAAGGTTAATGTGAGAGATGGAGTGTGAACCCACACTTTTTATTTTTGCAGCAGTTAAATTGTATTTTCATGTTTTATGATAAACTGCATGAAATCTATAGATTATATGTTCTTTTTCTGCTATGTGTGATGTGTTTGTCTGCCTACGTGTCTATAATATAGCTGGAGATGAACAAAGAAGGAAGACAGGAGAAAATATTTCATTTTGTAACGGTAAAAAAAAGACTCAGCTCTTTCACTCAGATTCACTTTGGTCTTCACCAAACGAGCAGATTTCAGGTTAATTAATAAAAAATCGGACTTGTTGTGTAACATGCTGCTAAAGGAAAGCAGAGCAGCTGCAGACTTTGATGTAACTGTCACAGCAAAACATATAAAACAAGACACATAGAGATAATGTTAATGTGATGAGCTGCGTCTACCCCTGGCAATCAGATTGTTCAGTTATGATTTTGTCCCTGAAGCTTTCTTTAAAATGTGAGTTGCGTTTTTTCACGTTTCACAGGTCACATAAGGTTGGAGGTGGGCATATCTAGTCCTGCACAACAAAACTGGATGGATCACATCAGAGGGAACAGGAAACAGAGCGATGTTACACGTACAAATAAAAAAAACCAATGTTATCCCAGATGATAAAACATGCACATAATTGTAATCATTTTCTGCATAAAAAGTCACCCAAACTGAACTGTGTCTACACATCTGAAAACTGTTTTTTTAAACATATTTTTTTTTAGAAAAGGACAAATGAAATCCTTAACACAAATACGTCTTGGAAGAAGAAAAACAGACATATTTTACACAATACCATCCATTTTTTGGCTTTTTTGAATGAAGTACTGAGTGTTTTAATCTTGTAAAGACTTTTAGAGTATTCAAATGAAACAATTCCCAAGCCAAAAAGGTCAACGGGAACCACTGTGTTATATTGTTGGGTCGTTTGAACAACAAAGATATTATATTAGCTTTTCATCTGTTTTATTTTCAAAGTATCAGAGCAGTATTTGAGAGCTCGACTTAAATGCAACAGCGTCTTTTATTTTGAAAGGGTCTGGAGTCGGAAGTGTTGCAGGTGTTGTTGAACCCGGTTGCGGCACTTCAAAGATGTCTGCCGGCAAGGAGACGCTTTATGCTTCTTTATCAAATCTTCTTTATCAACGGAAAAAAAGGTATGTTCAGCTTTTGTGACTTATTATTTAACAATTTGTGGTCATGTAGCTGTTTTTTGTGAGTAATTAGTTCGTTTAAGCCTATGTATGTCACAAATGTATAATGTCAAACGTTTTCGAGATTAAAAAAAAAAATTGCCTGTCACCAAATTCTCCCTAAGCTAACAAAACGGTGTCAGAGACGTTGACAGTTTAAACAGTTAAGTCAGTTAAACAAAAAGTGGTTAAAAAAATAAATAAAAATGTTTAAAATAAACTTAAAGTCTGTGACTTGTCACTTTATTTCAAGGAAAGGGCCGCCGGGCTAACCAAACAAAAGCACCATCGACCACAACTGTAAAAATGATAATTCGCCGTTTTTGCTAGCTTAAAAAAAAAAAACAAAAAACAGTGTTTGGTCAACTTTTAAAAAGTTTATGGTCAGGCCACTGAATTTGTTGATTTGGAGAACATATCTTTTAAAAAAAAGGGTTCTATGTACATTCTTCAAGTAAAGTCATTAATTTTATTTAATCATTTTAATAAGTGTGTCGGTCCTATTAGTCGAAGACAGCGGCCATTTTGTAGAATCTGGCCGCAGCGGCGGGAATTTATTAAAAACATATTAGAATGATTTTTTCTTTCTCTTTTCCATAGTTTTTCAGCAGTTTATAGTCAGGCCACTGAATTTGTTGATTTGGAGAACATATTTAAAAAAAAAAAAAAAACGTTCTATGTACATTCTTCGAGTAAAGTCATTACTTTTATTTAATCATTTTAATAAGTGTATCGGTCCTATTAGTCGAAGACAGCGGCCATTTTGTAAAATATGGCAGCAGTGGAATTTATTAAAGTCATATTAGAAGGCTTTTTTTTCTCTGCCACAATTTTTCAACTACTTTTATTTTCTTTCTTTATAAATTAATTACAGTACACTGAATAATTTTGCAGTTTGGCATATTGGTTAGACAAAAGAAGCAATTTAAAGGTGAACGTTTTTTTTTTCTTTTTACACAGTAAACAATTACTCAATAAAGAAATTATCGGTAATGAAAATACTCATTAGTTAATGTAATAATATATAATATTAACTTGTATCTATCAAGTACTTTCTTGATACTTACATACTAATGATAGTTACACATTTTTTAAGTGATAGTTTCCATGCAGTGGTGGATTATATTTATGTTGTATTCTTACTCCAAAGGTTAGTAGTAGTTTTAATTTTAGTTAATTAATTTAAGCAGTAAGTAACAACAATAATTTACATGCAACAAATACTTACATGCTTCTAAATGAATTTCAGTCAGATCTTACATTTTGTATTAATCCTTTTCTTGATTTTCTTCCTGTCTTTCTGTTTCCTCCTTTTTTCCATCTCAGATTGAAGGAGCGTTCATGCAGGGTTTGGGTCTCTACACTCTACGTACGCTATCTACTCTTCAAAGGTCAGAGGTCATCTTGTACACATGTACACCTTTTCTTCCCCCCCCCCCCCCCCCCTTCTTTAACATGTTTAAAGGAGTGCACTTATTATTATACTTATTATTTTACTCAACCATTCAAGGATTCAAGGGGTTTATTGTCATTTCTATTACACATTTACTCGTGAATAAAAAGGAAATAGATTCTAATCCTTTATGAACAATTTAACAAACAAATCAAGCGTTTTACTGACACCATATTGAGCATCTGTTCTCATTCTGTACCATGTAAATGTGAAATAAATACATTATTTTACAGCACATTTGAAAGTTTTTGCTTATGCATTTGTCTTACAGGATCATTTTCAACAACAGAATGAATAATTGGACAAAAACTGAATAAATAAAAAAAATCAAATGAAATTAAGAAATGACATTCTATAACAAGTGATTTTATCTTTAGTACAAAGACTTTAAGTGTCACAGTACAGACATAAGCCATAATAAAAACTGGAAAAATAACACTGATTTGTCTTCTTGTGGACTGAAGATGATCACACATGGATGCACCACGGGGTCGCAGTCCCATCCGTCGGAGATGAAGCCTGCAAGAGCGACAGGAAAGGCTGCTGATCAGATGTTTGCCAGGCAGAGGATGGGAGAAAGAAAGCCAAATTCAGGATTTCAGTAATCAAGTAATCAGTTAATATGTGTTTTTTATGGTGTCTTATTTTAAATGTCTGACATCCAGTGTCCAAGGCACAATTGATACTTCTCCTGACATCCATCACGATGTCCGTCCCAATGTTCTGCAAAACAAAACACAATTCTCTTTTCTCTTTTCTATTCAAATACAAGATGTATCTGTATTATATCTCATTTTATATATTTAATAATATGCATGTAAAACATGTCTTATCCTATTCTAATGGCTGTTTGAAGGCAACTGGACTTCTTGCTTGAAGCTTGAAGATGTTTCACCTCTCATCTGAGAAACATCTTCAGTTCTGGAGACTGGTTAGACAGTCCAGGCTTTTAAACTCCTCCCTATCTCACCTAGTGGGTGCTACCTCTGGGAGCAATAGATACCACTGAGTGGAACGTTCACGGCTTGAGTGGCTCCTGCTGGGCTGTCTCAAGTGGAGTCGTTAGCACCTGAGGATACTCAGGTGAGCGCAGAAACTAAGCATCACGTGAGTCGTTACAGTCACGTGAGCCCAGATGTGAATGTGTTAGTCGTTTGGGGAGGGATCTCAAAAACTGCGTCATAGATAGGTGGCAGCTGGTGTCTTAGACCGCCCCCTGTATTCAGTGATGGATGTTCTAGTTTGACATGGATGGCCTCCTTAACTCTTCTCTCAAACCATCTATGTTCCCGGTCCAGAATGGGGACATCGCTCTCTTCAGAGGAGTGTCCTCTCTCCTTGAAATGCAGGTGAACGGCTGAGTTCTGACCGGAGGAGTGAGCTCGTCTGTGCTGGGTCATGCGTTTGTGGAGCGGCTGTTTAGTCTCCCCTGTGTACAGGTGGGAGCGCCGCTCGCTGACTTAGACCGCACAGACGACATGGCTTAGTTGGTTTTTGGGAGTTTTGTCTTTGAGGTGTAGCTGTTTCTGTCTCAGAGTGTTACAGGGTCTGAAATGAACTGGAATGTTGTGTTTGGAGAAAATCCTCCTCAGTTTCTCTGACACTCCAACAAGTTGTGGTTTGTGGTGTCCTCCCCGTTGGTGGTGTAGGGTTCTGGTTTGTGTTTGTGGTTTCTGGTTAGTGTGTGTCGGTTTGCGGTTTCTGTCTGTAAAAGCCGTCGTTGTTGTTGAAGTAGGTCGTGGTGAGGCAGAGGTCTAAAAGAGTGCAGATCTGGTCCGGTGTGAGACTGGTACGGTCGTTGAGGGAGTGTCAGAGAAAGTCTGTGCGGTCAAAGTCAGCCTGCAGTGCTCCCATCTATATATAGGGGAGACTAAGCAGCCGCTCCACAAACGCATGGCTCAGCACAGACGAGCTCACTCCTCCGGTCAGAACTCAGCCGCTCACTTGCATCTCAAGGAGAAAGGACACTCCTTTGAGGACAGTGATGTCTGCATTTTGGACCGGGAACATAGATGGTTTGAGAGAACAGTTAAGGAGGCCATCCGTGTCAAAATAGAACATCCGTCACTGAATACAGGGGGCGGTCTACGGCACCAGCTGCCACCTATCTATGACGCAGTTTTGAGATCCCTCCCCAAGCGACTAACACATTCACATCTGGGCTCACGTGACTGTAACGACTCACATGATGCTTAGTTTCTGCGCTCACCTGAGTATCCTCAGGCGCTAACGACTCCACTTGAGGCAGCCCAGCAGGAGCCACTCAAGGTGTGAACGTTCCACTCAGTGCTTTCTATTGCTCCCAGAGGTAGCACCCACTAGGTGAGATAGGGAGGAGTTTAAAAGTTTGGACTCTAACCAGTCTCCAGAACTGAAGAAGCTTCTCGGATGAGAGGTCAAACGTCTTCAAGCTTCAAGCAAGAAGTCCAGTTGCCTTCAATCAACCTTTAGGATACAATGACCTGTAACACACACACACACAGTACATTCAACACACATGCTTAACTTTATAGTAAGAAAATATAAAACAAACAGAGAGAGATACAGAACAGCAAAGTCTCTTCATCACCCTCTTGCTGTCTGTTTAAAGCTACCTCAGACTCTACTAGTTATCCTGCTATCTCTTCTCTCTTTCTCTCCTCAGACCCACTCTCATATTTATTAACCTTTATTAACCTTTATTACATGCCATTAACTCTGTGTCCTCTCTCTCCCGTAGTCCTGTGCTTGTCTCTCTCTGGTCTCTCTTTCTCTGTACCGTCTGCAGGTGTCTCTGGCTCCGGAGCTGCATGTTCTCTGTCCGCGGTCCTGGCTCCACCGACCTGCCGCCATTTATTGTCTACAGCTATCCATTTTGAACACATTATTATGTTTAATGCATCAACACTTGACGCAAAGCAGAAGCAGAGGAGGCAAGGCAGAAGAAGAGGAGGCAAGGCAGAAGAAGAGGAGGCAAGGCAGAAGCAGATTTGGAGAACATATTTAAAAAAAAAAAACAAAAAACGTTGTATGCTCATTCTTCAAGTAAAGTCATTACTTTTATTTAATCATTTTAATAAGTGTATCGGTCCTATTAGTCGAAGACAGCGGCCATTTTGTAAAATCTGCCAGCAGTGGAATTTATTAAAGTCATATTAGAAGGCTTTTTTTTCTCTGCCACAATTTTTCAACTACTTTTATTTTCTTTCTTTATAAATTAATTACAGTACACTGAATAATTTTGTAGTTTGGCATATTGGTTAGACAAAAGAAGCAATTTAAAGGTGAACGTTTTTTTTTTCTTTTTACACAGTAAACAATTACTCAATAAAGAAATTATCGGTAATGAAAATACTCATTAGTTAATGTAATAATATATAATATTAACTTGTATCTATCAAGTACTTTCTTGATACTTACATACTAATGATAGTTACACATTTTTTAAGTGATAGTTTCCATGCAGTGGTGGATTATATTTATGTTGTATTCTTACTCCAAAGGTTAGTAGTAGTTTTAATTTTAGTTAATTAATTTAAGCAGTAAGTAACAACAATAATTTACATGCAACAAATACTTACATGCTTCTAAATGAATTTCAGTCAGATCTTACATTTTGTATTAATCCTTTTCATGCATTTCCTCTTGATTTTCTTCCTGTCTTTCTGTTTCCTCCTTTTTTCCATCTCAGATTGAAGGAGCGTTCATGCAGGGTTTGGGTCTCTACACTCTACGTACGCTATCTACTCTTCAAAGGTCAGAGGTCATCTTGTACACATGTACACCTTTTCTTCCCCCCCCCCCCCCCCCTTCTTTAACATGTTTAAAGGAGTGCACTTATTATTATACTTATTATTTTACTCAACCATTCAAGGATTCAAGGGGTTTATTGTCATTTCTATTACACATTTACTCGTGAATAAAAAGGAAATAGATTCTAATCCTTTATGAACAATTTAACAAACAAATCAAGCGTTTTACTGACACCGTATTGAGCATCTGTTCTCATTCTGTACCATGTAAATGTGAAATAAATACATTATTTTACAGCACATTTGAAAGTTTTTGCTTATGCATTTGTCTTACAGGATCATTTTCAACAACAGAATGAATAATTGGACGAATACTGAATACATAAAAAAAATCAGATGAAATTAAGAAATGACATTCTATAACAAGTGATTTTATCTTTAGTACAAAGACTTTAAGTGTCACAGTAGAGACATAAGCCATAATAAAAACTGGAAAAATAACACTGATTTGTCTTCTTGTGGACTGAAGATGATCACACATGGATGCACCACGGGGTCGCAGTCCCATCCGTCGGAGATGAAGCCTGCAAGAGCGACAGGAAAGGCTGCTGATCAGATGTTTGCCAGGCAGAGGAAAGGAGAAAGAAAGCCAAATTCAGGATTTCAGTAATCAAGTAATCAGTTAATATGTCTTTTTATGTTTTTTATGATGTGTTATTTTATGTCTGACATTGATTTATACAGAAATGAAATGTCATTAGTAGTTGACGAAGTAGTTAAGAAATTACATTTAACTCAAAAGCTCCTGAAACTGTTAGACCAAAAATGTGAGTTGATGGTGTTGTACATGTACCTGTCCAATGTCCAAAGCAGACATCCATCACGGTGTCGGTGCTAATGTTCTGCAAAACAAAACAGGATTCGCTTTGCTATCAGAGGGCTGGTGAGCGGCAGAGGAGGTAAGGCAGAAGCAAATGGCCAGTAGGTTTTTGGATTCAACAAGTAATCACTTAATATGTGTTTTTTATGGTGTCTTATTTTAAATGTCTGACATCCAGTGTCCAAGGCACAATTGATACTTCTCCTGACAACCATCACGATGTCCGTCCCAATGTTCTGCAAAACAAAACACAATTCTCTTTGCTATTCAAATACAAGATGTATCTGTATTATGTCTCATTTTATATATTTAATAATATGCATGTAAAACATGTCTTATCCTATTCTAATGGCTGTTTGAAGGCAACTGGACTTCTTGCTTGAAGCTTGAAGATGTTTCACCTCTCATCTGAGAAACATCTTCAGTTCTGGAGACTGGTTAGACAGTCCAGGCTTTTAAACTCCTCCCTATCTCACCTAGTGGGTGCTACCTCTGGGAGCAATAGATACCACTGAGTGGAACGTTAACGGCTTGAGTGGCTCCCGCTGGGCTGTCTCAAGTGGAGTCGTTAGCGCCTGAGGATACTTAGGTGAGCGTAGAAACTAAGCATCATGTGAGTCGCTAGAGTCACGTGAGCCCAGATGTGAATGTGTTAGTCGTTTGGGGAGGGATCTCAAAAACTGCGTCATAGATAGGTGGCAGCTGGTGTCTTAGACCGCCCCCTGTATTCAGTGATGGATGTTCTAGTTTGACATGGATGGCCTCCTTAACTCTTCTCTCAAACCATCTATGTTCCCGGTCCAGAATGGGGACATCGCTCTCTTCAGAGGAGTGTCCTCTCTCCTTGAAATGCAGGTGAAGGGCCGGGGTTTGACCGGAGGAGTGAGCTCGTCTGTGCTGAGTCATGCGTTTGTGGAGCGGCTGTTTAGTCTCCCCTGTGTACAGGTGGGAGCGCCGCTCGCTGACTTAGACCGCACAGACGACATGGCTTAGTTGGTTTTTGGGAGTTTTGTCTTTGAGGTGTAGCTGTTTCTGTCTCAGAGTGTTACAGGGTCTGAAATGAACTGGAATGTTGTGTTTGGAGAAAATCCTCCTCAGTTTCTCTGACACTCCAACAAGTTGTGGTTTGTGGTGTCCTCCCCGTTGGTGGTGTAGGGTTCTGGTTTGTGTTTGTGGTTTCTGGTTAGTGTGTGTCGGTTTGCGGTTTCTGTCTGTAAAAGCCGTCGTTGTTGTTGAAGTAGGTCGTGGTGAGGCAGAGGTCTAAAAGAGTGCAGATCTGGTCCGGTGTGAGACTGGTACGGTCGTTGAGGGAGTGTCAGAAAAAAGTCTGTGCGGTCAAAGTCAGCCTGCAGTGCTCCCATCTATATATAGGGGAGACTAAGCAGCCGCTCCACAAACGCATGGCTCAGCATAGACGAGCTCACTCCTCCGGTCAGAACTCAGCCGCTCACTTGCATCTCAAGGAGAAAGGACACTCCTTTGAGGACAGTGATGTCTGCATTCTGGACCGGGAACATAGATGGTTTGAGAGAAGAGTTAAGGAGGCCATCCGTGTCAAAATAGAACATCCGTCACTGAATACAGGGGGTGGTCTACGGCACCAGCTGTCACCTATCTATGACGCAGTTTTGAGATCCCTCCCCAAGCGACTAACACATTCACATCTGGGCTCACGTGACTGTAACGACTCACATGATGCTTAGTTTCTGCGCTCACCTGAGTATCCTCAGGCGCTAACGACTCCACTTGAGGCAGCCCAGCAGGAGCCACTCAAGGTGTGAACGTTCCACTCAGTGCTTTCTATTGCTCCCAGAGGTAGCACCCACTAGGTGAGATAGGGAGGAGTTTAAAAGTTTGGACTCTAACCAGTCTCCAGAACTGAAGACGTTTCTCAGATGAGAGGTCAAACGTCTTCAAGCTTCAAGCAAGAAGTCCAGTTGCCTTCAATCAACCTTTAGGATACAATGACCTGTAACACACACACACACAGTACATTCAACACACATGCTTAACTTTAAAGTAAGAAAATATAAAACAAACAGAGAGAAATACAGAACAGCAAAGTCTCTTAATAATCCTCTTGCTGTCTGTTTAAAGCTACCTCAGACTCTACTAGTTATCCTGCTATCTCTTCTCTCTTTCTCTCCTCAGACCCACTCTCATATTTATTAACCTTTATTACATGCCATTAACTCTGTGTCCTCTCTCTCCCGTAGTCCTGTGCTTGTCTCTCTCTGGTCTCTCTTTCTCTGTACCGTCTGCAGGTGTCTCTGGCTCCGGAGCTGCATGTTCTCTGTCCGCGGTCCTGGCTCTTATTATGTTTAATGCGTCAACGCTTGAGGCAAAGCAGAAGAAGAGGACGCAAGGCAGAAGATTCAAGGCAGAAGAAGAGGAGGCAAGGCAGAAGAAGAGGAGGCAAGTCAGAAGAAGAGGAGGCAAGTCAGAAGAAGAGGAGGCAAGACAGAGGAGGCAAGGCAGAAGAAGAGGAGGCAAAGCAGAAGAAGAAGAGGCAAGACAGAGGAGGCAAGGCAGAAGAAGAGGAGGCAAGGCAGAAGCAGAGGAAGCAAGGCAGAAGCAGAGGAGGCAAGGCAGAAGAAGAGGAGGCAAGACAGAGGAGGCAAGGCAGAAGAAGAGGAGGCAAAGCAGAAGAAGAGGAGGCAAGACAGAGGAGGCAAGTCAGAAGCAGAGGAGGCAAGGCAGAGGAGGCAAGGCAGAAGAAGAGGAGGCAAAGCAGAAGAAGAGGAGGCAAGGCAGAGGAGGCAAAGCAGAAGAAGAGGAGGCAAGGCAGAAGAAGAGGACGCAAGGCAGAAGCAGAGGACGCAAGGCAGAGGAGTCAAGGCAGAAGAAGACGAGGCAAGGCAGAAGAAGAGGACGCAAGGCAGAAGAAGAGGAGGCAAGGCAGAAGAAGAGGAAGCAAGCCAGAAGCAGAGGAAGCAAGGCAGAAGCAGAGGAGGCAAGACAGAAGAAGAGGAGGCAAGACAGAGGAGTCAAGGCAGAAGAAGAGGAGGCAAGGCAGAAGAAGAGGAGGCAAGGCAGAAGAAGAGGACGCAAGGCAGAAGAAGAGGAGGCAAGGCAGAAGAAGAGGAAGCAAGCCAGAAGCAGAGGAGGCAAGGCAGAAGCAGAGGAGGCAAGACAGAAGAAGAGGAGGCAAGACAGAGGAGTCAAGGCAGAAGAAGAGGAGGCAAGGCAGAAGAAGAGGAGGCAAGGCAGAAGAAGAGGAGGCAAGGCAGAAGAAGAGGAGGCAAGGCAGAAGCAGAGGAGGCAAGGCAAAAGAAGAGGAGGCAAAGCAGAAGCAGAGGAAGCAAGGCAGAAGCAGAGGAGGCAAGGCAGAAGAAGAGGAGGCAAGACAGAGGAGTCAAGGCAGAAGAAGAGGAGGCAAGGCAGAAGAAGAGGAGGCAAGACAGAAGAAGAGGACGCAAGGCAGAAGCAGAGGAAGCAAGGCAGAAGCAGAGGAGGCAAGGCAGAAGAAGAGGAGGCAAGACAGAGGAGTCAAGGCAGAGGAAGAGGAGACAAGACAGAGGAGTCAAAGCAGAAGAAGAGGAAGCAAGGCAGAAGCAGAGGAGGCAAGGCAGAAGAAGAGGAGGCAAGACAGAGGAGTCAAGTCAGGAGAAGAGGAGGCAAGGCAGAAGCAGAGGAAGCAAGGCAGAAGCAGAGGAAGCAAGGCAGAAGAAGAGGACGCAAGGCAGAAGCAGAGGAAGCAAGGCAGAAGCAGAGGAGGCAAGGCAGAAGAAGAGGAGGCAAGACAGAGGAGTCAAGGCAGAGGAAGAGGAGACAAGACAGAGGAGTCAAAGCAGAAGAAGAGGAAGCAAGGCAGAAGCAGAGGAGGCAAGGCAGAAGAAGAGGAGGCAAGACAGAGGAGTCAAGTCAGAAGCAGAGGAGGCAAGTCAGAAGCAGAGGAGGCAAGGCAGAAGAAGAGGAGTCAAGGCAGAAGAAGAGGAGGCAAGGCAGAAGAAGAGGAGGCAAGGCAGAAGCAGAGGAGGCAAGGCAAAAGAAGAGGAGGCAAGGCAGAAGCAGAGGAGGCAAGGCAGAAGCAGAGGAGGCAAGGCAGAAGAAGAGGAGTCAAGTCAGAAGAAGAGGAGTAAGGCAGAAGCAAATGGCCAGTATGTTTGTGGATTCATCAAATAATCAGTTAATATGTCTTTATCTGTTTTTATGCTGTTTTTTTTTTTTCTTGTTTCCAGGGACCAACAATCAGAGGGCTGGTGAGCGAGACAGGAGACTGGACACGTGGAGCAGGAACAACACTTGAGGAGGCAAAGCAGAAGAAAAGGAGGCAAGGCAGAAGAAAAGGAGGCAAAGCAGAGGAGGCAAGGCAGAACAATACACAGGTAAAGACAAAGATGCAGACTCAGATACGGACACAGACACAGATGCAGATTTCCAGGGACCAGCAATCAGAGGGATGGTGAGCGGCAGAGGAGGTAAGGCAGAAGCAAATGGCCAGTAGGTTTGTGGATTCAATAAGTAATCACTTAATATGTGTTTTTTATGGTGTCTTATTTTATGTCTGACATCCAGTGTCCATAGAGCAATTCATACTTCTTCCGACATCCATCACGATGTCCGTCCCAATGTTCTGCCAAACAAAACACAATTGTCTTTTCTATTCAAATACAAGATGTATCTGTATTATATCTCATTTTATATATTTAATAATATGCATGTAAAACATGTCTTATCCTATTCTAATGGCTGTTTGAAGGCAACTGGACTATTTGCTTGAAGCTTGAAGATGTTTCACCTCTCATCTGAGAAACGTCTTTAGTTCCGGAGACTGGTTAGACAGTCCAGGCTTTTAAACTCCTCCCTATCTCACCTAGTGGGTGCTACCTCTGGGAGCAATAGATAGCACTGAGTGGAACGTTCACACCTTGAGTGGCTCCCGCTGGGCTGCCTCAAGTGGAGTCGTTAGCACCTGAGGATACTTAGGTGAGCGCAGAAACTAAGCATCATGTGAGTCGCTAGAGTCACGTGAGCCCAGATGTGAATGTGTTAGTCGTTTGGGGAGGGATCTCAAAAACTGCGTCATAGATAGGTGGCAGCTGGTGTCTTAGACCGCCCCCTGTATTCAGTGATGGATGTTCTAGTTTGACATGGATGGCCTCCTTAACTCTTCTCTCAAACCATCTATGTTCCCGGTCCAGAATGGGGACATCGCTCTCTTCAGAGGAGTGTCCTCTCTCCTTGAAATGCAGGTGAAGGGCCGGGTTTTGACCGGAGGAGTGAGCTCGTCTGTGCTGGGTCATGCGTTTGTGGAGCGGCTGTTTAGTCTCCCCTGTGTACAGGTGGGAGCGCCGCTCGCTGACTTAGACCGCACAGACGACATGGCTTAGTTGGTTTTTGGGAGTTTTGTCTTTGAGGTGTAGCTGTTTCTGTCTCAGAGTGTTACAGGGTCTGAAATGAACTGGAATGTTGTGTTTGGAGAAAATCCTCCTCAGTTTCTCTGACACTCCAACAAGTTGTGGTTTGTGGTGTCCTCCCCGTTGGTGGTGTAGGGTTCTGGTTTGTGTTTGTGGTTTCTGGTTAGTGTGTGTCGGTTTGCGGTTTCTGTCTGTAAAAGCCGTCGTTGTTGTTGAAGTAGGTCGTGGTGAGGCAGAGGTCTAAAAGAGTGCAGATCTGGTCCGGTGTGAGACTGGTACGGTCGTTGAGGGAGTGTCAGAGAAAGTCTGTGCGGTCAAAGTCAGCCTGCAGTGCTCCCATCTATATATAGGGGAGACTAAGCAGCCGCTCCACAAACGCATGGCTCAGCATAGACGAGCTCACTCCTCCGGTCAGAACTCAGCCGCTCACTTGCATCTCAAGGAGAAAGGACACTCCTTTGAGGACAGTGATGTCTGCATTTTGGACCGGGAACATAGATGGTTTGAGAGAAGAGTTAAGGAGGCCATCCGTGTCAAAATAGAACATCCGTCACTGAATACAGGGGGTGGTCTACGGCACCAGCTGTCACCTATCTATGACGCAGTTTTGAGATCCCTCCCCAAGCGACTAACACATTCACATCTGGGCTCACGTGACTGTAACGACTCACGTGATGCTTAGTTTCTACGCTCACCTGAGTATCCTCAGGCGCTAACGACTCCACTTGAGGCAGCCCAGCAGGAGCCACTCAAGGTGTGAACGTTCCACTCAGTGCTTTCTATTGCTCCCAGAGGTAGCACCCACTAGGTGAGATAGGGAGGAGTTTAAAAGTTTGGACTCTAACCAGTCTCCAGAACTGAAGACGTTTCTCAGATGAGAGGTGAAACATCTTCAAGCTTCAAGGAAGAAGTCCAGTTGCCTTCAATCAACCTTTAGGATACAATGACCTGTAACACACACACACACAGTACATTCAACACACATGCTTAACTTTAAAGTAAGAAAATATAAAACAGAGAGAGATACAGAACAGCAAAGTCTCTTAATAATCCTCTTGCTGTCTGTTTAAAGCTACCTCAGACTCTACTAGTTATCCTGCTATCTCTTCTCTCTTTCTCTCCTCAGACCCACTCTCATATTTATTAACCTTTATTACATGCCATTAACTCTGTGTCCTCTCTCTCCCGTAGTCCGGTGCTTGTCTCTCTCTGGTCTCTCTTTCTCTGTACCTTCTGCAGGTGTCTCTGGCTCCGGAGCTGCATGTTCTCTGTCCGCGGTCCTGGCTCTTATTATGTTTAATGCGTCAACGCTTGAGGCAAGGCAGAAGCAGAGGAAGCAAGGCAGAAGATTCAAGGCAGAAGAAGAGGAGGCAAGGCAGAAGAAGAGGAGGCAAGGCAGAAGAAGAGGAGGCAAGGCAGAAGCAGAGGAGGCAAGGCAGAAGAAGAGGAGTCAAGTCAGAAGAAGAGGAGGCAAGGCAGAAACAGAGGAGGCAAGGCAGAAGCAGAGGAGGCAAAGCAGAAGAAGAGGAGGCAAGGCAGAGGAGTCAAGGCAGAAGAAGAGGAGGCAAGGCAGAAGAAGAGGAGGCAAGGCAGAGGAGTCAAGGCAGAAGAAGAGGAGGCAAGGCAGAAGCAGAGGAGGCAAGGCAGAAGCAGAGGAGGCAAGGCAGAAGAAGAGGAGGCAAGGCAGAAGAAGAGGAGGCAAAGCAGAAGAAGAGGACGCAAGGCAGAAGAAGAGGAGGCAAAGCAGAAGCAGAGGAGGCAAGGCAGAAGAAGAGGACGCAAGGCAGAAGAAGAGGACGCAAGGCAGAGGAGGCAAGGCAGAAGAAGAGGAGGCAAGGCAGAAGCAGAGGAGGCAAGGCAAAAGCAGAGGAGGCAAAGCAGAAGAAGAGGACGCAAGGCAGAAGAAGAGGAGGCAAGGCAGAAGCAGAGGAGGCAAGGCAGAAGCAGAGGAGGCAAGGCAGAAGAAGAGGAGGCAAGGCAGAAGATTAAAGGCAGAAGAAGAGGAGGCGGCAAGGCAGAAGAAGAGGAGGCAAGACAGAGGAGTCAAGGCAGAAGAAGAGGAGGCAAGGCAGAAGCAGAGGAGGCAAGGCAGAAGAAGAGGAGGCAAGGCAGAAGAAGAGGAGGCAAGGCAGAAGCAGAGGAGGCAAGGCAGAAGAAGAGGAGGCAAGACAGAGGAGTCAAGGCAGAAGAAGAGGAGGCAAGACAGAGGAGGCAAGTCAGAAGCAGAGGAGGCAAAGCAGAAGAAGAGGACGCAAGGCAGAAGATTCAAGGCAGAAGAAGAGGAGGCAAAGCAGAAGAAGAGGAGGCAAGGCAGAAGAAGAGGAGGCAAGTCAGAAGAAGAGGACGCAAGGCAGAAACAGAGGAGGCGAGGCAGACGCAGAGGAGGCAAGGCAGAAGAAGAGGAGGCAAGACAGAGGAGGCAAGGCAGAAGAAGAGGAGGCAAGGCAGAAGCAGAGGAAGCAAGGCAGAAGCAGAGGAGGCAAGACAGAGGAGGCAAGGCAGAAGAAGAGGAGGCAAGACAGAGGAGGCAAGTCAGAAGCAGAGGAGGCAAGGCAGAGGAGGCAAGGCAGAAGAAGAGGAGGCAAAGCAGAAGAAGAGGAGGCAAGGCAGAGGAGGCAAAGCAGAAGAAGCGGAGTCAAGGCAGAAGCAGAGGAAGCAAGCCAGAAGCAGAGGAAGCAAGGCAGAAGCAGAGGAGGCAAGACAGAAGAAGAGGAGGCAAGACAGAGGAGTCAAGGCAGAAGAAGAGGAGGCAAGGCAGAAGAAGAGGAGGCAAGGCAGAAGAAGAGGAGGAAAGGGAGAAGCAGAGGAGGCAAGGCAAAAGAAGAGGAGGCAAAGCAGAAGCAGAGGAAGCAAGGCAGAAGCAGAGGAGGCAAGGCAGAAGAAGAGGAGGCAAGACAGAGGAGTCAAGGCAGAAGAAGAGGAGGCAAGGCAGAAGAAGAGGAGGCAAGACAGAGGAACCAAGGCAGAAGAAGAGGAGGCAAGGCAGAAGCAGAGGAAGCAAGGCAGAAGCAGAGGAAGCAAGGCAGAAGAAGAGGACGCAAGGCAGAAGCAGAGGAAGCAAGGCAGAAGCAGAGGAAGCAAGGCAGAAGCAGAGGAGGCAAGGCAGAAGAAGAGGAGGCAAGACAGAGGAGTCAAGGCAGAAGAAGAGGAGACAAGACAGAGGAGTCAAAGCAGAAGAAGAGGAAGCAAGACAGAAGCAGAGGAGGCAAGGCAGAAGAAGAGGAGGCAAGGCAGAAGAAGAGGAGGCAAGGCAGAAGAAGAGGAGGCAAGGCAGAAGAAGAGGAGGCAAGGCAGAAGAAGAGGAGGCAAGACAGAGGAGTCAAGGCAGAAGAAGAGGAGGCAAGTCAGAAGCAGAGGAGGCAAGACAAAAGAAGAGGAGGCAAGGCAGAAGCAGAGGAGGCAAGGCAGAAGAAGAGGAGGCAAGGCAGAAGCAGAGGAAGCAAGGCAGAAGCAGAGGAGGCAAGACAGAGGAGGCAAGGCAGAAGAAGAGGAGGCAAGACAGAGGAGGCAAGGCAGAAGAAGAGGAGGCAAAGCAGAAGAAGAGGACGCAAGGCAGAAGAAGAGGACGCAAGGCAGAAGAAGAGGAGGCAAGGCAGAGGAGTCAAGGCAGAAGAAGAGGAGGCAAGGCAGAAGCAGAGGAGGCAAGGCAAAAGCAGAGGAGGCAATGCAGAAGAAGAGGACGCAAGGCAGAAGAAGAGGAGGCAAGGCAGAAGCAGAGGAGGCAAGGCAGAAGCAGAGGAGGCAAGGCAGAAGAAGAGGAGGCAAGGCAGAAGCAGAGGAGGCAAGGCAGAAGAAGGGGAGTCAAGGCAGAAGAAGAGGAGGCAAGGCAGAAGCAGAGGAGGCAAGGCAGAAGCAGAGGAGGCAAGGCAGAAGAAGAGGAGGCAAGACAGAGGAGTCAAGGCAGAAGAAGAGGAAGCAAGGCAGAAGCAGAGGAAGCAAGGCAGAAGCAGAGGAAGCAAGGCAGAAGCAGAGGAGGCAAGGCAGAAGAAGAGGAGGCAAGACAGAGGAGTCAAGGCAGAAGAAGAGGAGGCAAGACAGAGGAGGCAAGTCAGAAGCAGAGGAGGCAAGGCAGAAGAAGAGGACGCAAGGCAGAAGATTCAAGGCAGAAGAAGAGGAGGCAAGGCAGAAGAAGAGGAGGCAAGTCAGAAGAAGAGGACGCAAGGCAGAAACAGAGGAGGCGAGGCAGAAGCAGAGGAGGCAAGGCAGAAGAAGAGGAGGCAAGACAGAGGAGGCAAGGCAGAAGAAGAGGAGGCAAGGCAGAAGCAGAGGAAGCAAGGCAGAAGCAGAGGAGGCAAGACAGAGGAGGCAAGGCAGAAGAAGAGGAGGCAAGACAGAGGAGGCAAGGCAGAAGAAGAGGAGGCAAAGCAGAAGAAGAGGAGGCAAGACAGAGGAGGCAAGTCAGAAGCAGAGGAGGCAAGGCAGAGGAGGCAAGGCAGAAGAAGAGGAGGCAAAGCAGAAGAAGAGGAGGCAAGGCAGAGGAGGCAAAGCAGAAGAAGCGGAGTCAAGGCAGAAGAAGAGGAAGCAAGCCAGAAGCAGAGGAAGTAAGGCAGAAGCAGAGGAGGCAAGACAGAAGAAGAGGAGGCAAGACAGAGGAGTCAAGGCAGAAGAAGAGGAGGCAAGGCAGAAGAAGAGGAGGCAAGGCAGAAGAAGAGGAGGAAAGGGAGAAGCAGAGGAGGCAAGGCAAAAGAAAAGGAGGCAAAGCAGAAGCAGAGGAAGCAAGGCAGAAGCAGAGGAGGCAAGGCAGAAGAAGAGGAGGCAAGACAGAGGAGTCAAGGCAGAAGAAGAGGAGGCAAGGCAGAAGAAGAGGAGGCAAGACAGAGGAGCCAAGGCAGAAGAAGAGGAGGCAAGGCAGAAGCAGAGGAAGCAAGGCAGAAGCAGAGGAAGCAAGGCAGAAGAAGAGGACGCAAGGCAGAAGCAGAGGAAGCAAGGCAGAAGCAGAGGAGGCAAGGCAGAAGAAGAGGAGGCAAGACAGAGGAGTCAAGGCAGAAGAAGAGGAGACAAGACAGAGGAGTCAAAGCAGAAGAAGAGGAAGCAAGGCAGAAGCAGAGGAGGCAAGGCAGAAGAAGAGGAGGCAAGACAGAGGAGTCAAGGCAGAAGAAGAGGAGGCAAGTCAGAAGCAGAGGAGGCAAGGCAGAAGAAGAGGAGTCAAGGCAGAAGAAGAGGAGGCAAGACAGAGGAGTCAAGGCAGAAGAAGAGGAGGCAAGTCAGAAGCAGAGGAGGCAAGACAAAAGAAGAGGAGGCAAGGCAGAAGCAGAGGAGGCAAGGCAGAAGAAGAGGAGGCAAGGCAGAAGCAGAGGAAGCAAGGCAGAAGCAGAGGAGGCAAGACAGAGGAGGCAAGGCAGAAGAAGAGGAGGCAAGACAGAGGAGGCAAGGCAGAAGAAGAGGAGGCAAAGCAGAAGAAGAGGAGGCAAAGCAGAAGAAGAGGAGGCAAGACAGAGGAGGCAAGTCAGAAGCAGAGGAGGCAAGGCAGAGGAGGCAAGGCGGAAGAAGAGGAGGCAAAGCAGAAGAAGAGGAGGCAAGGCAGAGGAGGCAAAGCAGAAGAAGAGGAGGCAAGGCAGAAGAAGAGGACGCAAGGCAGAGGAGTCAAGGCAGAAGAAGACGAGGCAAGGCAGAAGAAGAGGACGCAAGGCAGAAGAAGAGGAGGCAAGGCAGAAGAAGAGGAAGCAAGGCAGAAGCAGAGGAGGCAAGACAGAAGAAGAGGAGGCAAGACAGAGGAGTCAAGGCAGAAGAAGAGGAGGCAAGGCAGAAGAAGAGGAGGCAAAGCAGAAGCAGAGGAAGCAAGGCAGAAGCAGAGGAGGCAAGGCAGAAGAAGAGGAGGCAAGACAGAGGAGTCAAGGCAGAAGAAGAGGAGGCAAGGCAGAAGAAGAGGAGGCAAGACAGAGGAGCCAAGGCAGAAGCAGAGGAAGCAAGGCAGAAGAAGAGGAAGCAAGGCAGAAGAAGAGGACGCAAGGCAGAAGCAGAGGAAGCAAGGCAGAAGCAGAGGAAGCAAGGCAGAAGAAGAGGAGGCAAGACAGAGGAGTCAAGGCAGAAGAAGAGGAGACAAGACAGAGGAGTCAAAGCAGAAGAAGAGGAAGCAAGGCAGAAGCAGAGGAGGCAAGGCAGAAGACAGAGGAGGCAAGGCAGAAGACAGAGGAGGCAAGACAAAAGAAGAGGAGTCAAAGCAGAAGAAGAGGAAGCAAGGCAGAAGCAGAGGAGGCAAGTCAGAAGCAGAGGAGGCAAGTCAGAAGCAGAGGAGGCAAGGCAGAAGAAGAGGAGTCAAGGCAGAAGAAGAGGAGGCAAGGCAGAAGAAGAGGAGGCAAGACAGAAGCAGAGGAGGCAAGACAAAAGAAGAGGAGGCAAGGCAGAAGCAGAGGAGGCAAGTCAGAAGCAGAGGAGGCAAGTCAGAAGCAGAGGAGGCAAGGCAGAAGAAGTGGAGGCAAGGCAGAAGCAGAGGAGGCAAGGCAAAAGAAGAGGAGGCAAGGCAGAAGCAGAGGAGGCAAGGCAGAAGCAGAGGAGGCAAGGCAAAAGAAGAGGAGGCAAGGCAGAAGCAGAGGAGGCAAGGCAGAAGAAGTGGAGGCAAGGCAGAAGCAGAGGAGGCAAGGCAAAAGAAGAGGAGGCAAGGCAGAAGAAGAGGAGTAAGGCAGAAGCAAATGGCCAGTATGTTTGTGGATTCATCAAATAATCAGTTAATATGTCTTTATCTGTTTTTATGCTGTTTTTTTTTTTTCTTGTTTCCAGGGACCAACAATCAGAGGGCTGGTGAGCGAGACAGGAGACTGGACACGTGGAGCAGGAACAACACTTGAGGAGGCAAAGCAGAAGAAAAGGAGGCAAGGCAGAAGAAAAGGAGGCAAAGCAGAGGAGGCAAGGCAGAACAATACACAGGTAAAGACAAAGATGCAGACTCAGATACGGACACAGACACAGATGCAGATTTCCAGGGACCAGCAATCAGAGGGCTGGTGAGCGGCAGAGGAGGTAAGGCAGAAGCAAATGGCCAGTAGGTTTGTGGATTCAATAAGTAATCACTTAATATGTGCTTTTTATGGTGTCTTATTTTATGTCTGACATCCAGTGTCCATAGAGCAATTCATACTTCTTCCGACATCCATCACGATGTCCGTCCCAATGTTCTGCCAAACAAAACACAATTGTCTTTTCTATTCAAATACAAGATGTATCTGTATTATATCTCATTTTATATATTTAATAATATGCATGTAAAACATGTCTTATCCTATTCTAATGGCTGTTTGAAGGCAACTGGACTTCTTGCTTGAAGCTTGAAGATGTTTCACCTCTCATCTGAGAAACGTCTTCAGTTCTGGAGACTGGTTAGACAGTCCAGGCTTTTAAACTCCTCCCTATCTCACCTAGTGGGTGCTACCTCTGGGAGCAATAGATACCACTGAGTGGAACGTTCACACCTTGAGTGGCTCCCGCTGGGCTGCCTCAAGTGGAGTCGTTAGCACCTGAGGATACTTAGGTGAGCGTAGAAACTAAGCATCACGTGAGTCGTTACAGTCACGTGAGCCCAGATGTGAATGTGTTAGTCGTTTGGGGAGGGATCTCAAAAACTGCGTCATAGATAGGTGACAGCTGGTGTCTTAGACCGCCCCCTGTATTCAGTGATGGATGTTCTAGTTTGACATGGATGGCCTCCTTAACTCTTCTCTCAAACCATCTATGTTCCCGGTCCAGAATGGGGACATCGCTCTCTTCAGAGGAGTGTCCTCTCTCCTTGAAATGCAGGTGAAGGGCCGGGTTTTGACCGGAGGAGTGAGCTCGTCTGTGCTGGGTCATGCGTTTGTGGAGCGGCTGTTTAGTCTCCCCTGTGTACAGGTGGGAGCGCCGCTCGCTGACTTAGACCGCACAGACGACATGGCTTAGTTGGTTTTTGGGAGTTTTGTCTTTGAGGTGTAGCTGTTTCTGTCTCAGAGTGTTACAGGGTCTGAAATGAACTGGAATGTTGTGTTTGGAGAAAATCCTCCTCAGTTTCTCTGACACTCCAACAAGTTGTGGTTTGTGGTGTCCTCCCCGTTGGTGGTGTAGGGTTCTGGTTTGTGTTTGTGGTTTCTGGTTAGTGTGTGTCGGTTTGCGGTTTCTGTCTGTAAAAGCCGTCGTTGTTGTTGAAGTAGGTCGTGGTGAGGCAGAGGTCTAAAAGAGTGCAGATCTGGTCCGGTGTGAGACTGGTACGGTCGTTGAGGGAGTGTCAGAGAAAGTCTGTGCGGTCAAAGTCAGCCTGCAGTGCTCCCATCTATATATAGGGGAGACTAAGCAGCCGCTCCACAAACGCATGGCTCAGCATAGACGAGCTCACTCCTCCGGTCAGAACTCAGCCGCTCACTTGCATCTCAAGGAGAAAGGACACTCCTTTGAGGACAGTGATGTCTGCATTTTGGACCGGGAACATAGATGGTTTGAGAGAAGAGTTAAGGAGGCCATCCGTGTCAAAATAGAACATCCGTCACTGAATACAGGGGGTGGTCTACGGCACCAGCTGTCACCTATCTATGACGCAGTTTTGAGATCCCTCCCCAAGCGACTAACACATTCA
This sequence comes from Toxotes jaculatrix, assembly GCF_017976425.1. Lineage (NCBI taxonomy): Eukaryota > Metazoa > Chordata > Actinopteri > Toxotidae > Toxotes > Toxotes jaculatrix. The sequence goes on along the minus strand of NC_054417.1, from coordinate 776,426 downwards.
CATCTGGGCTCACGTGACTGTAACGACTCACGTGATGCTTAGTTTCTACGCTCACCTGAGTATCCTCAGGCGCTAACGACTCCACTTGAGGCAGCCCAGCAGGAGCCACTCAAGGTGTGAACGTTCCACTCAGTGCTTTCTATTGCTCCCAGAGGTAGCACCCACTAGGTGAGATAGGGAGGAGTTTAAAAGTTTGGACTCTAACCAGTCTCCAGAACTGAAGACGTTTCTCAGATGAGAGGTGAAACATCTTCAAGCTTCAAGGAAGAAGTCCAGTTGCCTTCAATCAACCTTTAGGATACAATGACCTGTAACACACACACACACAGTACATTCAACACACATGCTTAACTTTAAAGTAAGAAAATATAAAACAGAGAGAGATACAGAACAGCAAAGTCTCTTAATAATCCTCTTGCTGTCTGTTTAAAGCTACCTCAGACTCTACTAGTTATCCTGCTATCTCTTCTCTCTTTCTCTCCTCAGACCCACTCTCATATTTATTAACCTTTATTACATGCCATTAACTCTGTGTCCTCTCTCTCCCGTAGTCCGGTGCTTGTCTCTCTCTGGTCTCTCTTTCTCTGTACCTTCTGCAGGTGTCTCTGGCTCCGGAGCTGCATGTTCTCTGTCCGCGGTCCTGGCTCTTATTATGTTTAATGCGTCAACGCTTGAGGCAAGGCAGAAGCAGAGGAAGCAAGGCAGAAGATTCAAGGCAGAAGAAGAGGAGGCAAGGCAGAAGAAGAGGAGGCAAGGCAGAAGAAGAGGAGGCAAGGCAGAAGCAGAGGAGGCAAGGCAGAAGAAGAGGAGTCAAGTCAGAAGAAGAGGAGGCAAGGCAGAAACAGAGGAGGCAAGGCAGAAGCAGAGGAGGCAAAGCAGAAGAAGAGGAGGCAAGGCAGAGGAGTCAAGGCAGAAGAAGAGGAGGCAAGGCAGAAGAAGAGGAGGCAAGGCAGAGGAGTCAAGGCAGAAGAAGAGGAGGCAAGGCAGAAGCAGAGGAGGCAAGGCAGAAGCAGAGGAGGCAAGGCAGAAGAAGAGGAGGCAAGGCAGAAGAAGAGGAGGCAAAGCAGAAGAAGAGGACGCAAGGCAGAAGAAGAGGAGGCAAAGCAGAAGCAGAGGAGGCAAGGCAGAAGAAGAGGACGCAAGGCAGAAGAAGAGGACGCAAGGCAGAGGAGGCAAGGCAGAAGAAGAGGAGGCAAGGCAGAAGCAGAGGAGGCAAGGCAAAAGCAGAGGAGGCAAAGCAGAAGAAGAGGACGCAAGGCAGAAGAAGAGGAGGCAAGGCAGAAGCAGAGGAGGCAAGGCAGAAGCAGAGGAGGCAAGGCAGAAGAAGAGGAGGCAAGGCAGAAGATTAAAGGCAGAAGAAGAGGAGGCGGCAAGGCAGAAGAAGAGGAGGCAAGACAGAGGAGTCAAGGCAGAAGAAGAGGAGGCAAGGCAGAAGCAGAGGAGGCAAGGCAGAAGAAGAGGAGGCAAGGCAGAAGAAGAGGAGGCAAGGCAGAAGCAGAGGAGGCAAGGCAGAAGAAGAGGAGGCAAGACAGAGGAGTCAAGGCAGAAGAAGAGGAGGCAAGACAGAGGAGGCAAGTCAGAAGCAGAGGAGGCAAAGCAGAAGAAGAGGACGCAAGGCAGAAGATTCAAGGCAGAAGAAGAGGAGGCAAAGCAGAAGAAGAGGAGGCAAGGCAGAAGAAGAGGAGGCAAGTCAGAAGAAGAGGACGCAAGGCAGAAACAGAGGAGGCGAGGCAGACGCAGAGGAGGCAAGGCAGAAGAAGAGGAGGCAAGACAGAGGAGGCAAGGCAGAAGAAGAGGAGGCAAGGCAGAAGCAGAGGAAGCAAGGCAGAAGCAGAGGAGGCAAGACAGAGGAGGCAAGGCAGAAGAAGAGGAGGCAAGACAGAGGAGGCAAGTCAGAAGCAGAGGAGGCAAGGCAGAGGAGGCAAGGCAGAAGAAGAGGAGGCAAAGCAGAAGAAGAGGAGGCAAGGCAGAGGAGGCAAAGCAGAAGAAGCGGAGTCAAGGCAGAAGCAGAGGAAGCAAGCCAGAAGCAGAGGAAGCAAGGCAGAAGCAGAGGAGGCAAGACAGAAGAAGAGGAGGCAAGACAGAGGAGTCAAGGCAGAAGAAGAGGAGGCAAGGCAGAAGAAGAGGAGGCAAGGCAGAAGAAGAGGAGGAAAGGGAGAAGCAGAGGAGGCAAGGCAAAAGAAGAGGAGGCAAAGCAGAAGCAGAGGAAGCAAGGCAGAAGCAGAGGAGGCAAGGCAGAAGAAGAGGAGGCAAGACAGAGGAGTCAAGGCAGAAGAAGAGGAGGCAAGGCAGAAGAAGAGGAGGCAAGACAGAGGAACCAAGGCAGAAGAAGAGGAGGCAAGGCAGAAGCAGAGGAAGCAAGGCAGAAGCAGAGGAAGCAAGGCAGAAGAAGAGGACGCAAGGCAGAAGCAGAGGAAGCAAGGCAGAAGCAGAGGAAGCAAGGCAGAAGCAGAGGAGGCAAGGCAGAAGAAGAGGAGGCAAGACAGAGGAGTCAAGGCAGAAGAAGAGGAGACAAGACAGAGGAGTCAAAGCAGAAGAAGAGGAAGCAAGACAGAAGCAGAGGAGGCAAGGCAGAAGAAGAGGAGGCAAGGCAGAAGAAGAGGAGGCAAGGCAGAAGAAGAGGAGGCAAGGCAGAAGAAGAGGAGGCAAGGCAGAAGAAGAGGAGGCAAGACAGAGGAGTCAAGGCAGAAGAAGAGGAGGCAAGTCAGAAGCAGAGGAGGCAAGACAAAAGAAGAGGAGGCAAGGCAGAAGCAGAGGAGGCAAGGCAGAAGAAGAGGAGGCAAGGCAGAAGCAGAGGAAGCAAGGCAGAAGCAGAGGAGGCAAGACAGAGGAGGCAAGGCAGAAGAAGAGGAGGCAAGACAGAGGAGGCAAGGCAGAAGAAGAGGAGGCAAAGCAGAAGAAGAGGACGCAAGGCAGAAGAAGAGGACGCAAGGCAGAAGAAGAGGAGGCAAGGCAGAGGAGTCAAGGCAGAAGAAGAGGAGGCAAGGCAGAAGCAGAGGAGGCAAGGCAAAAGCAGAGGAGGCAATGCAGAAGAAGAGGACGCAAGGCAGAAGAAGAGGAGGCAAGGCAGAAGCAGAGGAGGCAAGGCAGAAGCAGAGGAGGCAAGGCAGAAGAAGAGGAGGCAAGGCAGAAGCAGAGGAGGCAAGGCAGAAGAAGGGGAGTCAAGGCAGAAGAAGAGGAGGCAAGGCAGAAGCAGAGGAGGCAAGGCAGAAGCAGAGGAGGCAAGGCAGAAGAAGAGGAGGCAAGACAGAGGAGTCAAGGCAGAAGAAGAGGAAGCAAGGCAGAAGCAGAGGAAGCAAGGCAGAAGCAGAGGAAGCAAGGCAGAAGCAGAGGAGGCAAGGCAGAAGAAGAGGAGGCAAGACAGAGGAGTCAAGGCAGAAGAAGAGGAGGCAAGACAGAGGAGGCAAGTCAGAAGCAGAGGAGGCAAGGCAGAAGAAGAGGACGCAAGGCAGAAGATTCAAGGCAGAAGAAGAGGAGGCAAGGCAGAAGAAGAGGAGGCAAGTCAGAAGAAGAGGACGCAAGGCAGAAACAGAGGAGGCGAGGCAGAAGCAGAGGAGGCAAGGCAGAAGAAGAGGAGGCAAGACAGAGGAGGCAAGGCAGAAGAAGAGGAGGCAAGGCAGAAGCAGAGGAAGCAAGGCAGAAGCAGAGGAGGCAAGACAGAGGAGGCAAGGCAGAAGAAGAGGAGGCAAGACAGAGGAGGCAAGGCAGAAGAAGAGGAGGCAAAGCAGAAGAAGAGGAGGCAAGACAGAGGAGGCAAGTCAGAAGCAGAGGAGGCAAGGCAGAGGAGGCAAGGCAGAAGAAGAGGAGGCAAAGCAGAAGAAGAGGAGGCAAGGCAGAGGAGGCAAAGCAGAAGAAGCGGAGTCAAGGCAGAAGAAGAGGAAGCAAGCCAGAAGCAGAGGAAGTAAGGCAGAAGCAGAGGAGGCAAGACAGAAGAAGAGGAGGCAAGACAGAGGAGTCAAGGCAGAAGAAGAGGAGGCAAGGCAGAAGAAGAGGAGGCAAGGCAGAAGAAGAGGAGGAAAGGGAGAAGCAGAGGAGGCAAGGCAAAAGAAAAGGAGGCAAAGCAGAAGCAGAGGAAGCAAGGCAGAAGCAGAGGAGGCAAGGCAGAAGAAGAGGAGGCAAGACAGAGGAGTCAAGGCAGAAGAAGAGGAGGCAAGGCAGAAGAAGAGGAGGCAAGACAGAGGAGCCAAGGCAGAAGAAGAGGAGGCAAGGCAGAAGCAGAGGAAGCAAGGCAGAAGCAGAGGAAGCAAGGCAGAAGAAGAGGACGCAAGGCAGAAGCAGAGGAAGCAAGGCAGAAGCAGAGGAGGCAAGGCAGAAGAAGAGGAGGCAAGACAGAGGAGTCAAGGCAGAAGAAGAGGAGACAAGACAGAGGAGTCAAAGCAGAAGAAGAGGAAGCAAGGCAGAAGCAGAGGAGGCAAGGCAGAAGAAGAGGAGGCAAGACAGAGGAGTCAAGGCAGAAGAAGAGGAGGCAAGTCAGAAGCAGAGGAGGCAAGGCAGAAGAAGAGGAGTCAAGGCAGAAGAAGAGGAGGCAAGACAGAGGAGTCAAGGCAGAAGAAGAGGAGGCAAGTCAGAAGCAGAGGAGGCAAGACAAAAGAAGAGGAGGCAAGGCAGAAGCAGAGGAGGCAAGGCAGAAGAAGAGGAGGCAAGGCAGAAGCAGAGGAAGCAAGGCAGAAGCAGAGGAGGCAAGACAGAGGAGGCAAGGCAGAAGAAGAGGAGGCAAGACAGAGGAGGCAAGGCAGAAGAAGAGGAGGCAAAGCAGAAGAAGAGGAGGCAAAGCAGAAGAAGAGGAGGCAAGACAGAGGAGGCAAGTCAGAAGCAGAGGAGGCAAGGCAGAGGAGGCAAGGCGGAAGAAGAGGAGGCAAAGCAGAAGAAGAGGAGGCAAGGCAGAGGAGGCAAAGCAGAAGAAGAGGAGGCAAGGCAGAAGAAGAGGACGCAAGGCAGAGGAGTCAAGGCAGAAGAAGACGAGGCAAGGCAGAAGAAGAGGACGCAAGGCAGAAGAAGAGGAGGCAAGGCAGAAGAAGAGGAAGCAAGGCAGAAGCAGAGGAGGCAAGACAGAAGAAGAGGAGGCAAGACAGAGGAGTCAAGGCAGAAGAAGAGGAGGCAAGGCAGAAGAAGAGGAGGCAAGACAGAGGAGCCAAGGCAGAAGCAGAGGAAGCAAGGCAGAAGAAGAGGAAGCAAGGCAGAAGAAGAGGACGCAAGGCAGAAGCAGAGGAAGCAAGGCAGAAGCAGAGGAAGCAAGGCAGAAGAAGAGGAGGCAAGACAGAGGAGTCAAGGCAGAAGAAGAGGAGACAAGACAGAGGAGTCAAAGCAGAAGAAGAGGAAGCAAGGCAGAAGCAGAGGAGGCAAGGCAGAAGACAGAGGAGGCAAGGCAGAAGACAGAGGAGGCAAGACAAAAGAAGAGGAGTCAAAGCAGAAGAAGAGGAAGCAAGGCAGAAGCAGAGGAGGCAAGTCAGAAGCAGAGGAGGCAAGTCAGAAGCAGAGGAGGCAAGGCAGAAGAAGAGGAGTCAAGGCAGAAGAAGAGGAGGCAAGGCAGAAGAAGAGGAGGCAAGACAGAAGCAGAGGAGGCAAGACAAAAGAAGAGGAGGCAAGGCAGAAGCAGAGGAGGCAAGTCAGAAGCAGAGGAGGCAAGTCAGAAGCAGAGGAGGCAAGGCAGAAGAAGTGGAGGCAAGGCAGAAGCAGAGGAGGCAAGGCAAAAGAAGAGGAGGCAAGGCAGAAGCAGAGGAGGCAAGGCAGAAGCAGAGGAGGCAAGGCAAAAGAAGAGGAGGCAAGGCAGAAGCAGAGGAGGCAAGGCAGAAGAAGTGGAGGCAAGGCAGAAGCAGAGGAGGCAAGGCAAAAGAAGAGGAGGCAAGGCAGAAGAAGAGGAGTAAGGCAGAAGCAAATGGCCAGTATGTTTGTGGATTCATCAAATAATCAGTTAATATGTCTTTATCTGTTTTTATGCTGTTTTTTTTTTTTCTTGTTTCCAGGGACCAACAATCAGAGGGCTGGTGAGCGAGACAGGAGACTGGACACGTGGAGCAGGAACAACACTTGAGGAGGCAAAGCAGAAGAAAAGGAGGCAAGGCAGAAGAAAAGGAGGCAAAGCAGAGGAGGCAAGGCAGAACAATACACAGGTAAAGACAAAGATGCAGACTCAGATACGGACACAGACACAGATGCAGATTTCCAGGGACCAGCAATCAGAGGGCTGGTGAGCGGCAGAGGAGGTAAGGCAGAAGCAAATGGCCAGTAGGTTTGTGGATTCAATAAGTAATCACTTAATATGTGCTTTTTATGGTGTCTTATTTTATGTCTGACATCCAGTGTCCATAGAGCAATTCATACTTCTTCCGACATCCATCACGATGTCCGTCCCAATGTTCTGCCAAACAAAACACAATTGTCTTTTCTATTCAAATACAAGATGTATCTGTATTATATCTCATTTTATATATTTAATAATATGCATGTAAAACATGTCTTATCCTATTCTAATGGCTGTTTGAAGGCAACTGGACTTCTTGCTTGAAGCTTGAAGATGTTTCACCTCTCATCTGAGAAACGTCTTCAGTTCTGGAGACTGGTTAGACAGTCCAGGCTTTTAAACTCCTCCCTATCTCACCTAGTGGGTGCTACCTCTGGGAGCAATAGATACCACTGAGTGGAACGTTCACACCTTGAGTGGCTCCCGCTGGGCTGCCTCAAGTGGAGTCGTTAGCACCTGAGGATACTTAGGTGAGCGTAGAAACTAAGCATCACGTGAGTCGTTACAGTCACGTGAGCCCAGATGTGAATGTGTTAGTCGTTTGGGGAGGGATCTCAAAAACTGCGTCATAGATAGGTGACAGCTGGTGTCTTAGACCGCCCCCTGTATTCAGTGATGGATGTTCTAGTTTGACATGGATGGCCTCCTTAACTCTTCTCTCAAACCATCTATGTTCCCGGTCCAGAATGGGGACATCGCTCTCTTCAGAGGAGTGTCCTCTCTCCTTGAAATGCAGGTGAAGGGCCGGGTTTTGACCGGAGGAGTGAGCTCGTCTGTGCTGGGTCATGCGTTTGTGGAGCGGCTGTTTAGTCTCCCCTGTGTACAGGTGGGAGCGCCGCTCGCTGACTTAGACCGCACAGACGACATGGCTTAGTTGGTTTTTGGGAGTTTTGTCTTTGAGGTGTAGCTGTTTCTGTCTCAGAGTGTTACAGGGTCTGAAATGAACTGGAATGTTGTGTTTGGAGAAAATCCTCCTCAGTTTCTCTGACACTCCAACAAGTTGTGGTTTGTGGTGTCCTCCCCGTTGGTGGTGTAGGGTTCTGGTTTGTGTTTGTGGTTTCTGGTTAGTGTGTGTCGGTTTGCGGTTTCTGTCTGTAAAAGCCGTCGTTGTTGTTGAAGTAGGTCGTGGTGAGGCAGAGGTCTAAAAGAGTGCAGATCTGGTCCGGTGTGAGACTGGTACGGTCGTTGAGGGAGTGTCAGAGAAAGTCTGTGCGGTCAAAGTCAGCCTGCAGTGCTCCCATCTATATATAGGGGAGACTAAGCAGCCGCTCCACAAACGCATGGCTCAGCATAGACGAGCTCACTCCTCCGGTCAGAACTCAGCCGCTCACTTGCATCTCAAGGAGAAAGGACACTCCTTTGAGGACAGTGATGTCTGCATTTTGGACCGGGAACATAGATGGTTTGAGAGAAGAGTTAAGGAGGCCATCCGTGTCAAAATAGAACATCCGTCACTGAATACAGGGGGCGGTCTACGGCACCAGCTGTCACCTATCTATGACGCAGTTTTGAGATCCCTCCCCAAACGACTAACACATTCACATCTGGGCTCACGTGACTGTAACGACTCACGTGATGCTTAGTTTCTACGCTCACCTGAGTATCCTCAGGTGCTAACGACTCCACTTGAGGCAGCCCAGCAGGAGCCACTCAAGGTGTGAATGTTCCACTCAGTGCTTTCTATTGCTCCCAGAGGTAGCACCCACTAGGTGAGATAGGGAGGAGTTTAAAAGTTTGGACTCTAACCAGTCTCCAGAACTGAAGAAGCTTCTCGGATGAGAGGTGAAACATCTTCAAGCTTCAAGGAAGAAGTCCAGTTGCCTTCAATCAACCTTTAGGATACAATGACCTGTAACACACACACACACAGTACATTCAACACACATGCTTAACTTTAAAGTAAGAAAATATAAAACAAACAGAGAGAAATACAGAACAGCAAAGTCTCTTAATAATCCTCTTGCTGTCTGTTTAAAGCTACCTCAGACTCTACTAGTTATCCTGCTATCTCTTCTCTCTTTCTCTCCTCAGACCCACTCTCATATTTATTAACCTTTATTACATGCCATTAACTCTGTGTCCTCTCTCTCCCGTAGTCCTGTGCTTGTCTCTCTCTGGTCTCTCTTTCTCTGTACCTTCTGCAGGTGTGTCTGGCTCCGGAGCTGCATGTTCTCTGTCCGCGGTCCTGGCTCTTATTATGTTTACTGCGTCAACGCTTGACGCAAAGCAGAAGCAGAGGAGGCAAGGCAGAAGAAGAGGACGCAAGGCAGAAGATTCAAGGCAGAAGAAGAGGAGGCAAGGCAGAAGCAGAGGAGGCAAGGCAGAAGATTCAAGGCAGAAGAAGAGGAGGCAAGGCAGAAGCAGAGGAGGCAAGGCAGAAGAAGAGGAGTCAAGTCAGAAGAAGAGGAGGCAAGGCAGAAACAGAGGAGGCAAGGCAGAAGCAGAGGAGGCAAAGCAGAAGAAGAGGAGGCAAGGCAGAGGAGTCAAGGCAGAAGAAGAGGACGCAAGGCAGAAGAAGAGGACGCAAGGCAGAAGAAGAGGAGGCAAGGCAGAGGAGTCAAGGCAGAAGAAGAGGAGGCAAGGCAGAAGCAGAGGAGGCAAGGCAAAAGCAGAGGAGGCAAAGCAGAAGAAGAGGAGGCAAGGCAGAAGAAGAGGAGGCAAGGCAGAGGAGTCAAGGCAGAAGAAGAGGAGGCAAGGCAGAAGCAGAGGAGGCAAGGCAGAAGAAGAGGAGTCAAGGCAGAAGAAGAGGAGGCAAGACAGAGGAGTCAAGGCAGAAGAAGAGGAGGCAAGGCAGAAGCAGAGGAGGCAAGGCAGAAGAAGAGGAGTCAAGGCAGAAGAAGAGGAGGCAAGGCAGAAGATTCAAGGCAGAAGAAGAGGAGGCAAGGCAAAAGCAGAGGAAGCAAGGCAGAAGCAGAGGAGGCAAGGCAGAAGAAGAGGAGGCAAGACAGAGGAGTCAAGGCAGAAGCAGAGGAAGCAAGGCAGAAGCAGAGGAAGCAAGGCAGAAGCAGAGGAAGCAAGGCAGAAGCAGAGGAGGCAAGGCAGAAGATTCAAGGCAGAAGAAGAGGAGGCGGCAAGGCAGAAGCAGAGGAAGCAAGGCAGAAGCAGAGGAGGCAAGGCAGAAGAAGAGGAGGCAAGACAGAGGAGTCAAGGCAGAAGAAGAGGAGGCAAGGCAGAAGCAGAGGAGGCAAGGCAGAAGAAGAGGAGGCAAGGCAGAAGATTCAAGGCAGAAGAAGAGGAGGCAAGGCAGAAGCAGAGGAAGCAAGGCAGAAGCAGAGGAGGCAAGGCAGAAGAAGAGGAGGCAAGACAGAGGAGTCAAGGCAGAAGCAGAGGAAGCAAGGCAGAAGCAGAGGAAGCAAGGCAGAAGCAGAGGAAGCAAGGCAGAAGCAGAGGAGGCAAGGCAGAAGAAGAGGAGGCAAAGCAGAAGAAGAGGAGTCAAGGCAGAAGAAGAGGAGGCAAGACAGAGGAGGCAAGTCAGAAGCAGAGGAGGCAAGGCAGAAGAAGAGGACGCAAGGCAGAAGATTCAAGGCAGAAGAAGAGGAGGCAAGGCAGAAACAGAGGAGGCGAGGCAGAAGCAGAGGAGGCAAGGCAGAAGAAGAGGAGGCAAGACAGAGGAGTCAAGGCAGAAGAAGAGGAGGCAAGGCAGAAGCAGAGGAAGCAAGGCAGAAGCAGAGGAGGCAAGACAGAGGAGGCAAGGCAGAAGAAGAGGAGGCAAGACAGAGGAGGCAAGGCAGAAGCAGAGGAGGCAAAGCAGAAGAAGAGGAGGCAAAGCAGAAGAAGAGGAGGCAAAGCAGAAGAAGAGGAGGCAAGACAGAGGAGGCAAGGCAGAAGAAGAGGAGACAAGACAGAGGACTCAAAGCAGAAGAAGAGGAAGCAAGGCAGAGGAGTCAAAGCAGAAGAAGAGGAAGCAAGGCAGAAGCAGAGGAGGCAAGGCAGAAGAAGAGGAGGCAAGACAGAGGAGTCAAGGCAGAAGAAGAGGAGGCAAGACAGAGGAGGCAAGTCAGAAGCAGAGGAGGCAAGGCAGAAGAAGAGGACGCAAGGCAGAAGATTCAAGGCAGAAGAAGAGGAGGCAAAGCAGAAGAAGAGGAGGCAAGGCAGAAGAAGAGGAGGCAAGTCAGAAGAAGAGGAGGCAAGGCAGAAACAGAGGAGGCGAGGCAGAAGCAGAGGAGGCAAGGCAGAAGAAGAGGAGGCAAGACAGAGGAGTCAAGGCAGAAGAAGAGGAGGCAAGGCAGAAGCAGAGGAAGCAAGGCAGAAGCAGAGGAGGCAAGGCAGAAGAAGAGGAGGCAAGACAGAGGAGGCAAGGCAGAAGAAGAGGAGGCAAAGCAGAAGAAGAGGAGGCAAAGCAGAAGAAGAGGAGGCAAGACAGAGGAGGCAAGGCAGAAGAAGAGGAGACAAGACAGAGGAGTCAAAGCAGAAGAAGAGGAAGCAAGGCAGAGGAGTCAAAGCAGAAGAAGAGGAAGCAAGGCAGAAGCAGAGGAGGCAAGGCAGAAGAAGAGGAGGCAAGACAGAGGAGTCAAGTCAGAAGCAGAGGAGGCAAGTCAGAAGCAGAGGAGGCAAGGCAGAAGAAGAGGAGTCAAGGCAGAAGAAGAGGAGGCAAGGCAGAAGAAGAGGAGGCAAAGCAGAAGAAGAGGAGGCAAGGCAGAGGAGGCAAAGCAGAAGAAGAGGAGTCAAGGCAGAAGAAGAGGAAGCAAGCCAGAAGCAGAGGAAGCAAGGCAGAAGCAGAGGAGGCAAGACAGAAGAAGAGGAGGCAAGACAGAGGAGTCAAGGCAGAAGAAGAGGAGGCAAGGCAGAAGAAGAGGAGGCAAGGCAGAAGAAGAGGAGGCAGAAGCAGAGGAGGCAAGGCAAAAGAAGAGGAGGCAAAGCAGAAGCAGAGGAAGCAAGGCAGAAGCAGAGGAGGCAAGACAGAGGAGTCAAGGCAGAAGAAGAGGAGGCAAGGCAGAAGAAGAGGAGGCAAGACAGAGGAGCCAAGGCAGAAGAAGAGGAGGCAAGGCAGAAGCAGAGGAAGCAAGGCAGAAGCAGAGGAAGCAAGGCAGAAGAAGAGGACGCAAGGCAGAAGCAGAGGAAGCAAGGCAGAAGCAGAGGAGGCAAGGCAGAAGAAGAGGAGGCAAGAGAGAGGAGTCAAGGCAGAAGAAGAGGAGACAAGACAGAGGAGTCAAAGCAGAAGAAGAGGAAGCAAGGCAGAAGCAGAGGAGGCAAGGCAGAAGAAGAGGAGGCAAGACGGAGGAGTCAAGGCAGAAGAAGAGGAGGCAAGTCAGAAGCAGAGGAGGCAAGGCAGAAGAAGAGGAGGCAAGGCAGAAGAAGAGGAGGCAAGGCAGAAGAAGAGGAGGCAAGACAGAGGAGTCAAGGCAGAAGAAGAGGAGGCAAGACAGAGGAGTCAAGGCAGAAGAAGAGGAGGCAAGGCAGAAGAAGAGGAGGCAAGTCAGAAGCAGAGGAGGCAAGACAAAAGAAGAGGAGGCAAGGCAGAAGCAGAGGAGGCAAGGCAGAAGAAGAGGAGGCAAGGCAGAAGCAGAGGAGGCAAGGCAAAAGAAGAGGAGGCAAGGCAGAAGCAGAGGAGGCAAGGCAGAAGCAGAGGAGGCAAGGCAGAAGAAGAGGAGGCAAGGCAGAAGAAGAGGAGGCAAGACAGAAGCAGAGGAGGCAAGGCAAAAGAAGAGGAGGCAAGGCAGAAGAAGAGGAGTAAGGCAGAAGCAAATGGCCAGTATGTTTGTGGATTCATCAAATAATCAGTTAATATGTCTTTATCTGTTTTTATGCTGTTTTTTTTTTCTTGTTTCCAGGGACCAACAATCAGAGGGCTGGTGAGCGAGACAGGAGACTGGACACGTGGAGCAGGAACAACACTTGAGGAGGCAAAGCAGAAGAAAAGGAGGCAAGGCAGAAGAAAAGGAGGCAAAGCAGAGGAGGCAAGGCAGAACAATACACAGGTAAAGACAAAGATGCAGACTCAGATACGGACACAGACACAGATGCAGATTTCCAGGGACCAGCAATCAGAGGGATGGTGAGCGGCAGAGGAGGTAAGGCAGAAGCAAATGGCCAGTAGGTTTGTGGATTCAATAAGTAATCACTTAATATGTGTTTTTTATGGTGTCTTATTTTATGTCTGACATCCAGTGTCCATAGAGCAATTCATACTTCTTCCGACATCCATCACGATGTCCGTCCCAATGTTCTGCCAAACAAAACACAATTGTCTTTTCTATTCAAATACAAGATGTATCTGTATTATATCTCATTTTATATATTTAATAATATGCATGTAAAACATGTCTTATCCTATTCTAATGGCTGTTTGAAGGCAACTGGACTTCTTGCTTGAAGCTTGAAGATGTTTCACCTCTCATCTGAGAAACGTCTTCAGTTCTGGAGACTGGTTAGACAGTCCAGGCTTTTAAACTCCTCCCTATCTCACCTAGTGGGTGCTACCTCTGGGAGCAATAGATACCACTGAGTGGAACGTTCACACCTTGAGTGGCTCCTGCTGGGCTGTCTCAAGTGGAGTCGTTAGCACCTGAGGATACTCAGGTGAGCGTAGAAACTAAGCATCATGTGAGTCGCTAGAGTCACGTGAGCCCAGATGTGAATGTGTTAGTCGTTTGCGGAGGGATCTCAAAAACTGCGTCATAGATAGGTGGCAGCTGGTGTCTTAGACCGCCCCCTGTATTCAGTGATGGATGTTCTAGTTTGACATGGATGGCCTCCTTAACTCTTCTCTCAAACCATCTATGTTCCCGGTCCAGAATGGGGACATCGCTCTCATCAGAGGAGTGTCCTCTCTCCTTGAAATGCAGGTGAACGGTTGAGTTTTGACCGGAGGAGTGAGCTCGTCTGTGCTGGGTCATGCGTTTGTGGAGCGGCTGTTTAGTCTCCCCTGTGTACAGGTGGGAGCGCCGCTCGCTGACTTAGACCGCACAGACGACATGGCTTAGTTGGTTTTTGGGAGTTTTGTCTTTGAGGTGTAGCTGTTTCTGTCTCAGAGTGTTACAGGGTCTGAAATGAACTGGAATGTTGTGTTTGGAGAAAATCCTCCTCAGTTTCTCTGACACTCCAACAAGTTGTGGTTTGTGGTGTCCTCCCCGTTGGTGGTGTAGGGTTCTGGTTTGTGTTTGTGGTTTCTGGTTAGTGTGTGTCGGTTTGCGGTTTCTGTCTGTAAAAGCCGTCGTTGTTGTTGAAGTAGGTCGTGGTGAGGCAGAGGTCTAAAAGAGTGCAGATCTGGTCCGGTGTGAGACTGGTGCGGTCGTTGAGGGAGTGTCAGAGAAAGTCTGTGCGGTCAAAGTCAGCCTGCAGTGCTCCCATCTATATATAGGGGAGACTAAGCAGCCGCTCCACAAACGCATGGCTCAGCATAGACGAGCTCACTCCTCCGGTCAGAACTCAGCCGCTCACTTGCATCTCAAGGAGAAAGGACACTCCTTTGAGGACAGTGATGTCTGCATTCTGGACCGGGAACATAGATGGTTTGAGAGAAGAGTTAAGGAGGCCATCCGTGTCAAAATAGAACATCCGTCACTGAATACAGGGGGCGGTCTAAGACACCAGCTGTCACCTATCTATGACGCAGTTTTGAGATCCCTCTCCAAGCGACTAACACATTCACATCTGGGCTCACGTGACTGTAACGACTCACATGATGCTTAGTTTCTGCGCTCACCTGAGTATCCTCAGGCGCTAACGACTCCACTTGAGGCAGCCCAGCAGGAGCCACTCAAGGTGTGAACGTTCCACTCAGTGCTTTCTATTGCTCCCAGAGGTAGCACCCACTAGGTGAGATAGGGAGGAGTTTAAAAGTTTGGACTCTAACCAGTCTCCAGAACTGAAGACGTTTCTCAGATGAGAGGTCAAACGTCTTCAAGCTTCAAGCAAGAAGTCCAGTTGCCTTCAATCAACCTTTAGGATACAATGACCTGTAACACACACACACACAGTACATTCAACACACATGCTTAACTTTAAAGTAAGAAAATATAGAACAAACAGAGAGAGATACAGAACAGCAAAGTCTCTTAATAATCCTCTTGCTGTCTGTTTAAAACTACCTCAGTCTCTACTAGTTATGCTGTTATTGTCCTCTTTCTCCTGTAGTCCTGTGCTTGTCTCTCTCTGGTCTCTTTTTCTCTGCGCCTTCTGCAGGTGTCTCTGGCTCCCGAGCTGCATGTTGTCTGTCCGTGGTCCTGGCTCCACCGACCTGCCGCCCTTTATTGTCAGAAAAGGCCACATGGGTACACGCCAGCCACTGCAAACGGGTTCCTGAACCGAAGGCCAACAACCAGCCACCAGAGAATCAAAGCAAAGGAGGTCACATCAAATCTCTAGACCCAGAATAATGGTCTCGGGAAAACTGACTCATCCAGACGTTGAGGAAGACAACTGGGGTGCACGCCGTGCGCTGCCCCTAACCTTCAGCTGCGTTGGAACCGTCTGCAATTTAAGAGTGAGGGGTGAAAGAGCGCCCTCCTCCACCAGTAGCGTGCCAAGCTCCAACCAAGTGACTACAGAGTAAAGCTCTGTGTCACCAACAAGAGCAACAGTGTAAGGTCTATTGATAGGTCAGTCACACACCAGATGGCCTCTCTGGCTGAGGCTCGTGATGATGATGATGATGATATTGATGTTGGCGTTTTGAGTTTTTGTATTTTTTCCTAGCTTGCTATCAACCTAAGGACGTCTGTGTCCTACAAAAACAGCTAAATGCATATTTTAACATTTATCAGCTAATCATGTGTCTACTTAAACCCAAAGGAATGTAGTCACTGGTGATACGATCAATATCTATATTGTATATTTTTATTTATTTTTTTTTTTTATTTATTTTGATATTGTTTATTTATTATATTTTAATTGTAATGTCAATTTATCATATAACCCTATACTCTTTTATCAAGCATTCCTATATTGTCATAAACTCGTATATTCAGTTCTGGGTGAAGTACATACAACATGACCTGTCGTGGCCTAATGTACTCTGTATTTTTGGGATTAAACTCTTTGTCATTGAACTTGTTTGTTTTCTGGTTTGTATTTTAATTTCCCAGCAGTTCTCTTATATTATTGCCTGTTACACAGCAAATCTTGTTGTAAGTTACTATTAAGATGATGTACTTTGTCTCTCAGAATATAAAGAACTATAAGTCATTTAAGTCCAGGATAATCAATCTGCTGAAACTTGGTGCAACTTTGACTTGTTGGCTGACTTAAGGAAACTTCTCTCTCTTTAAAATAACAAAGCCAATATCTTTATGTTTAAAACAATACAAATTTGTTGTATTCACTTCCTCCATCATCTGACCACTGTTCAGATTTAAACTTATGGAAGGAAAATGAGACTGTAGTCGTAGTAGTGCTATAAATTTTAGGAGGCCAAAAAACTATTTCTAGAGACCCAAGCACATGCAAAGTACATGTTTTCCTCCTTGTTGTTTATTCACTTTCTTTCTGGTGCCAAATTTACCTCCGTGCAGTCGTTGTTTACAGCTTACCTGTCTTATTATTGTGGTTTGTATAACTCATGTCTGCAGCACAGAATCAGAAGAGGAGAGTCGCCGTCGTGTCGTTGGTAATCGTTGGTAAGGTCAGCTTGTGTTGACTCAATAGAGGCTTTAAGATTTAAAACCACTCTGACTGATGAGGATCAGAAGAAAAGCTGTTGAGTCAAAAAAGTCGCCCTGATTACGTATTTCTACTTTTCTAGTTTCTCCACTTCACTCTGACTTCATGAGCTCCTGTTTCAGTCTGTGTTAGTCTTAGTTTTTCCGGCCTTATCTGCTTTGGAATTGGATTTTCTGAGCTCTGGCCTTAGTCTGTCTAGGTTTAGGTCTCAGTCCTTGTAAGCTCTGGTCCAGTATCTGTTCAAAATGGATAAATAGCACTTTGGAAATGAACTCCTCCTATTCCTATTAAATAAAGCCAATTATTGCATATGTAGCACACACATACACACACACACACAGAAAAACTGGAGGATTCACAATAAGGATATTTAAATGCAGATGCTGAAGGAAATCGGATTGTGACAGACATGATGAATTGTTCTTCAAAATGACGTTTTAAGGAGAAAATTATATTTTTATTCAGTGAGATTTTCTTCTGGGTCAGCTGTAACACCACATCTCCAGCTTTTCTGTGCTGCTTTCATGTGTTTCTGTCAGGTTCCGCCTTTATTTGGAAAATTTGGTGCTTCCTGTTTTGGTAATGTTTGAGTTTCCGATTGTTCACTGCTTTGTCCTCTCATTCCAGGTGTCTTTACTTCCCTCTCTCTCCTAATACATGAATCTAACGGATTCTGTCAAATGTCGCCGTCTGGCGGACATCAATGCTTACTACATGCAGAAACCGCTAGACCCTGACGTCATCACGCTGCGCCTCAGCACACGCTCCAAATGACATATTGTTTACGTTGAGTTCTCTGCTCCGTTGTCCCATCAAACGTGTGTTTTTTCGCCACCAATTCCACATGGATCGCTTTGAAAATGAGCAGGACAAAGACACGTCTTATTTCCTCTGTCCCCGAGGACATGGATTCGTCGCAATTGACGTAAGTTCGCTGCCAGCTTACGGCTAACGGCTAGCTTTCAGGCTCTCGCTCGGAGCCACTTATCCCCAAATTCGCCCCCAAATCCCGCTCACTTTAGACTCTTTCCTCCTCGCTCATAAAATTATGCGTGACAGGAAAACGTTTCGCTGCTTTTGCTAAAGATCAAAGCCTTGTAGTGAATTCGGTCCGTGTTTGGCGACTCCTAATCTTAAACGATCCCTCATTTTAGCGTTGTGAATAGAAACTCGGTGTGCTCGTTCTCCAGGATGACTGCTCACTCAACGCCTTTAAAGAGAAGAAAAAGAAATGTAGATCGAGGATTCGGCCTGGAGCTGATCCAAATCAGCGGAGACAACAAGAAGAGCTGCAGACAGCAATGCACGTTACCTATTTCTTTCATAGGTGTACAAAACGTTACTTTCACTGATTTTGTGCCACTGTAAATCATTTTCATCTTTCTTGCCCATTTTGTTTTATTGTGTGGGAGGGTTTTTTTCTACTTTGTATGTTTTCATGAATAAATTTACCGAAACGCAGTCAAATATACGGATTTTTCTCTTCTAGCTAGCCGTACCGAACTTGGACTGATTAAACTGTATTTTTGCCACCTCTAACTCTGACTCTGCTCCTGTGTCCACTACACTACCACCTCCTGACAGTTTGGGTTTATTTTTACGGATATACCGACTCTGGCACTGCTTTACAGGATGGACAGGTTAGGGTATAAACTAAGCTTTAAGAAAAAGAATTAAAATTATAAAACGAACATTATATAATATGCCCAACAGAACATGAACAGACAGAGAGAGGGAGAAAAAGTGAACACATCAGATTAAAACTTGTGTTTCCTGTTTTATTTTGGTAATGTTTGAGTTTCCGGTTGTTCACTGCTTTGTCCTCTCATTCCTGGTGTCTTTACTTCCCTCTCTCCGTGTGCTCCTTCCGCCTCCTGATTAGCCTTCCTCCACCCCCTCATGGCCTGCTCTTAAAAATGAATTTTCCCTCCTCCAAAAGTGTCTGAGACGCTTAGATATGCCCAATGCAAATAAATTATGCACAATTATAGATGAGCTTCATTTATTCTAGCCCCTTAAAACCCCTTATTTATTTTATTTTTATTATTTTTTATTGGTATTTATTTAATTCCTTTTCCCTTAATTTATTTTTTTTGAAACAAAGAAGGTGTTTTCAAATTTGTACTGTATTTGGATGTTATTTTGAGATTGTCATGTTCAATTGTATGTTCATATTTGTCTGATGTTCAATAAAGTTGGAAAAAAAAAAAAAAAAAAAACCTACAACCCCCACAAAAAAAAAAAAAAAAAAAAAAAAAAAAGATTAGCCTTCCTCCCTTGAAAACTAGAAACTCGGTGGAAGGTGGAAGGAGCACGCGAGGAGAGGGAAGTACCATTCTTTAATAAGAGAGGGGGGTAAATGACATGATAAAGAATTCAAGGAAAATGTTATGGAAAACGAAAACCATGTTCAATGTGCTTATTCTAACAGACGAAATGTAATATTTTATTTAAAAAGCTTAAACAGGGAAAAATTATTAAGATAATATTATTAGCCCCTCAGCCCAGGGCCCCTGTCAGTGCTGGGCCCTTAGAATCGTCCTAACCTTCCCCCCCCTGTTTTTGATGGCAGTTATTGGCAAATGATCCTGTGTATTGTCGAGAATGTTACTCTTTTTAATTGATATTTAATGAGGGTTATGTAACTTTTAATAACTGAAGGTGTTGTCACTGTATGATTGGGAGTGAAAACCTTCATATAGTATATATACTTCCTTGTAAGTTTAGAAATCACAAGACCATGAAATCAAGTACCTTTCAAAGTAAAAACACAATAAAGTACATTATTTGACTTTGAATAAAAAAGATAATTTGCAATCTGTGTGGTATTTAAAAGATTTTCAAAAGTCAAATTTAATTTGCTGAGCACTGCAGTAACCTTCCTGTCCTTCAGATTATGCGGCTAAATTGTAAGAGTCGGACTTTGCCGACATGCACTTGAATGCACCACGGGCTAACGTTCACTCCCGCCAAGAGGAAATTCAAACAGCGGCGTTAGCTCCGCCCCCTAGTGAAAGCATAAATACCTCCAGCGTCTCTTCCGGTCCTCATTACTACCTTCAGCAACCGGTACTTCACGTCGGCGAGAAGGAGAAAAACAATCAGAAAAATGGTGAGTATTAAAGTGACAAATACATTTAAAAAGTCGTGCTCAGGTTTTTAAAGCTTAAGGAAGAGGCTGGCTTTTGCAGGTTAGATTACGTGAAAAGCAAGTTCTATTAGTCAAAACGGTGCTTTCGTATGATTAAATGTCATGCATTAATGTGTTTGATAGTTTTAGTATAGTTTTAAAGTTCCGTGAAACCCGTTGATTTTGGTTGATCATCACAGGATTGTTTGCCGGTTTCCGTCCCGCTTGTGTGTGCTTAACGTTTTGTGACGTGGAACGAGGCCAAACTGCTGGCGCAGTTACAAATTTGAGAATGGCTGACCAAGTGACTCTTAAACCGATGAAAATGTCGGTCTTAGTTTCTAAATAGATCTGTTTATTGGCTTTTGGAAGATTGTGTGTCCATGTGGCTGGCTATTCTCTAAGTTCAGGAAGTGAGAGTGAAACTTTAAGGCAGCGTTTTTATCGTGAGCTGGTAGGCGCCATAAGATGTGAGATAACGCCCTGTCCGTGAACGCAGCACAGAGGCGGGGCTTTGCAGTGAGTTTAGTGGAGGCGCTCCCCCTGCCGGTGTGGATGTTTTCCACAGTCCTCCCTGTTAATGGTGATTAAGCAGTTTCAGCTAAATTGTTCAAGTCAAATTTATTAATTGGTCAGTAATCATAAAGTTAAAGGTTTGTATAATCAGTTTATTCAAATCATTTAAAGCTATTTTTCTAACAACATGCCATGACTTTGCTGTTTCCAGCCTCTCACGTGAAGATTTCCTGCTTCAGCTGGTCTTGTTGAATGCAGTATGTATTTAAAGAGGCAGTATAACTGTCACAGCTGCTGAAGATGTCTAATAAAAACATGAGGCGTCTCATTACTGTCACTGCTGTGAAGTTTCTTTTTATAAAAATCAAACTAGGGCATTTCATGATGACGAGCACAGGCTCAGAGGAGTTGATGTGTGATGTGGGTTAGTGAGTTCACTGCAGAGGCAGGACTGTGCAAACTACAGCACAATGTTCAGTGTCTCATTATTAAAGTTCACATTCTGAAACTGAGATGGTTCATGTACATGTTGTGCAGCTGTCCTGCAAGGCTCTTACAGGAGAAGCTGGTAACTGATGATCTTTCCCTTTTCCTACAGCGTGAGTGTATTTCTATACATGTCGGCCAGGCTGGCACCCAGATGGGCAATGCATGCTGGGAACTGTACTGCCTGGAGCACGGCATCCAGCCGGACGGTCAGATGCCCAGCGACAAGACCATCGGAGGAGGAGACGACTCCTTCAACACCTTCTTCAGTGAGACTGGAGCTGGCAAACATGTTCCCAGAGCTGTGTTTGTGGACTTGGAGCCGACAGTCATAGGTGAGATTATTATTTTTTTAATGGCAGTTTGTTCTGTAGGTTGAAATGGATTTTGGAAGTTTATTGTGTCCTTTCCATTTACAGATGAGGTCCGTACAGGCACCTACCGCCAGCTCTTCCATCCCGAGCAGCTGATCACTGGAAAGGAAGATGCAGCAAACAACTATGCTCGTGGTCACTACACAGTTGGCAAGGAGATCATCGACCTGGTTCTGGACAGGACTCGTAAACTGGTGAGTTCAGTTTTTCATCCTGTCAGATGTGCTGTTTTCAGTTGAACCTACTTATCTGTGATGTGACAACGTTTTGAAAACTGTTTTCCTGCAGGCTGACCAGTGCACCGGGCTCCAAGGTTTCCTCATCTTCCACTCCTTTGGAGGAGGAACCGGCTCTGGCTTCACCTCTCTGCTGATGGAGCGTCTCTCTGTGGACTACGGCAAAAAGTCCAAGCTGGAGTTTGCAGTTTACCCAGCCCCCCAGGTGTCCACAGCCGTGGTGGAGCCCTACAACTCCATCCTGACCACCCACACCACCCTGGAGCACTCTGACTGCGCCTTCATGGTGGACAACGAGGCCATCTATGACATCTGCCGCAGGAACCTGGACATCGAGCGTCCCACCTACACCAACCTCAACAGGCTGATCGGACAGATCGTCTCCTCCATCACCGCCTCCCTGCGCTTCGACGGTGCTTTGAACGTGGACCTGACGGAGTTCCAGACCAACCTGGTGCCCTACCCTCGTATCCACTTCCCTCTGGCCACCTACGCCCCGGTGATCTCAGCAGAGAAAGCCTATCATGAGCAGCTCTCTGTGGCTGACATCACCAACGCCTGCTTCGAGCCAGCCAATCAGATGGTGAAATGCGACCCTCGTCACGGCAAGTACATGGCTTGCTGCCTCCTGTACCGTGGAGACGTGGTTCCCAAAGATGTCAACTCTGCCATCGCCACCATCAAGACAAAGCGCACCATCCAGTTTGTGGACTGGTGTCCCACAGGCTTCAAGGTGGGCATCAACTACCAGCCTCCCACTGTGGTTCCTGGAGGAGACCTGGCCAAGGTGCAGAGGGCCGTGTGCATGCTGAGCAACACCACCGCCATCGCCGAGGCCTGGGCTCGACTGGACCACAAGTTCGACCTCATGTACGCCAAGAGGGCCTTCGTCCACTGGTACGTCGGAGAGGGAATGGAGGAGGGAGAGTTCTCAGAGGCCAGAGAGGACATGGCCGCTCTGGAGAAGGATTATGAAGAGGTGGGAACCGACAGCATCGGGGAGGAGGATGAAGGCGAGGAATACTAGATCACTGAAACATCTGCTGCTTGCTGCGGCTCCATCAGTCCACCAATCACAGAAAGAAAAGCAAAACACCAAAAAGTTTAACTCTTGAGCAATCTGGACTTATTCCTTTAAATTCTGCACATTCCAGTGAGCTACATGTGTGCTGCCTCATTTTTATTCATCCAGAATAATAAAGAACATGAAAGCCATTCTTTGTCTTGTGTTTACTTTTGCTCAGAGTAAATGTCACATCTTTAAAATGCCTATTTGTTTGTTAACAGCCTGAACAGAACCAGCAGATAAATAACTGTCAGCTGATTAAATGATGGTTTGATCTCTGGGATCAGAGAAATCAGGTGGTGACATACAGTCCTGTCTAATTAAGGGTATTAATGATGTTGTCTTGATTGTGTAATCTGGTTACAGCTTCCCTGGACTCCGAGGTGATGACGTGTCCACACAGGTTTGCATTTTACTGCTTCAAAAGGTGAAGAAAACCACTTAGTATTCATATGTAGGAGGCTGGAAGTCTGAAGAGTTCTTCTGTCTTTGATTTTGCCTGTAATTGTGCACAAAACTTCATCCTGTGATTTAAAAAATCAGATGTTCAAAGATTAAATGTTAAAATCCCAGATGAATAAAGCTTAGAGCTCAAATGACTTCATTAACTGCTCTGTCAGAAGATTAAACCTCCATTATGTTTTTGGGGTGAACGGACGAGGCTTTAATCTGGTGTGCTGTGAGACTGAGTGATCATTTTGAAATAGTTTTGTCGATGTGTCATCTAATTGTGGACCAGGCTAAATCCTGGTGCTACAGTGGGGTCTGGTAGCATGGTGTTTCTAGGGTAAGCCCGCTGAGAGACACGGGAGGGAGCCGAGTGTTTTATTTCTGGGTCAGGATGCGAGAAACAAACCGAGAAGGAACAAAAGACCAAAACAGCATCATGTGTCAGCTCATGGATTTATCTCAGTTTGGGCCTGTGAGAGAAAAGTCTTGTTTCTCAGTAGTTGATGTGTGAAACGCTTCTTTCTTACTGATGTGCTCCACTTATCTCTGCTACTCTCAACACAGAGACACTGAGGAACCAGACGACCAGAAACTAAACCCAAACCCAGGATACAGAGGTTCAGTGAAAGTGGTGCTGAAGGTGTAGAGGTGGATCAGTGAGTCAGAGGAGACTCTGTAGAAAGACAGAGAGCCAGCAGGACAGTCCACATACACTGATACTCTGTGAGAGACAGAGGACGACGAGGACACAGATGTCACTCTGTTATTGTGCCAAACAGAGTAACCATAAACATCAGGGCAGTACAGACTCCAGGACTGATCGTTCCTTCCAAACAAAAAGTCGTTTGTGTTTCCTTTTCTACTGATTCCTCTGTAACTCACTGATAAATAAACCTCTCCTCTCCACTCGACCTCCCAGTAACAGCGACCAGTCAGACCATTACTACACAGCAGCTGAGGCCAGTGGTCAAATTGATCTGCATGATCAGGATATGACTGATCCTCCTCCACGTGTGTCGCCTTCCTGCGGCGCTGGGGCGATGAGCTGCGCTTAAACCTCAGAGACGAAGAAGAAGAAGAGTCGCTAACGATGGCAGCTACCTCAGAGTTACGGGTGGATCACCTGCCTTCAGACCCGCTGCTGCACGTTCTGTCCTACCTGAGCTTCAGGGACCTGGTCCAGTAAGTATCCGACACCAGAACCCGGAGACTCAGACGCACACATTTTACTCTGTTTTTACAAAACTGACGTTCAGAAGCTGCCGGACGGAGCAGGCTAACGGCTGCTGCTGCTAACAACAACAACAACAACCTGCAGCAACAGAAACAGCCCGCAGTTAGAAATATAAATATAAATATGAACGTTATGTTGTATTCTGAGAGAAAATGCCTGTAAATTAAATTACTGTCAGTGAATAAACTAAAGCTGAAGCTGTCAGCTGAGAACACCGTCACTCCCGGCAGCAGCTAATTAGCTTAGCATATAGCTTTTCTCCTCGACACAGTTTATTATCAGTTAAAACGAGCAAATTGTAATTAAAATTATGTCTTTTAATTACGTAATCACTTTTAAAACTCCCATAGACAATATACAGGTTTTGTGTTGTGCTACACAAAAATGCTTTTTACACCAGAATGGATCAGTGATACTAAACTAATGATGCAGCATGTAACAGGGAACATGCTTGAACACTTTAATTATTTTGCATGCTTCATCTCAGCGTTTTGAGATGAATAACTCTGCGCCCACTCTTCTTCCCTCTGCAGCTGCAGTTATGTCAGCAGGAGGCTGAATGAACTCTCCAAACACAACCCGCTGTGGAAGTCCCTCTGCTCCAGACACTGGCTGCTGACAGAGTGAGTACCGCTGCCTTCCAGCTGCTGAGCACACCGAGGAAAATCATATTATTTTCATATTAAATCATGTTATTTTATTTGTATATTAATATTTTGATTCAATGTGTGCCGCTCTGCAGTGCGGACAGGCTGCAGAGCGGCATGCCCTGGTACTGTCTGTTCAAACAGTACTACAGAGACCTGGGCCAGTACATCCAGTACTACCCAGTGCTGAAGAGAGCCTGGGAGCAGCTGAAGAACTTCCTGCAGCAGAGGTGTCCACGCATGATCGCATCGCTCAAAGGTGACGCACCCACAACCGCGTAAACCACTCAGGGTCCAAACAACACAACCCAAACATCAGTCTGAGCATCTGACAGTGATGCAGTGTAACAGGGTGATGTCACTCCTCCACCTGCTTTCACACGGTGTTGATGATTATTTATAGTACAGAATATTAAGCAGCAAGATTTGCAGCTTTTTTTGTCACGTGACAGTAAAGTAAATTCACCTTGCTCTGTGTGAAATGATAACAGTTAGTTTTTATTAGCATGTTACACCTTCAGCCACAGATTTGTTTGATGACAGGAAAACCTCTCAAGACCCTTTTTTATTTGCTTGTGTCTTTTAACCTTTAGAAAAGGTTTTGTATGTTCTTATTCTCTTTCTGCTGTCGTCCTCAGAGGGCGCCACTGAGGTGGAGCTCACTGACATCGAGGCTCAGATCGGCTGCAGACTTCCAGACGACTACCGCTGCTCGTACCGCATCCACAACGGACAGAAACTGGTCATCCCTGGGTCAGTATCTATGTCACACAGTCCCCCTAACGCTGGTCGTCTCCCTGTCTAACCACCACCTGCCTGTCTGTGCGTCCTCAGGCTGATGGGTAGCATGTCCCTGTCCAACCACTACCGCTCTGAGGTCCTGCTGGACGTGGAGACGGCTGCTGGAGGTTTCCAGCAGAGGAAGGGGATGAGACGCTGCCTCCCGCTCACTTTCTGCTTCCACACCGGGCTCAGCCAGTACATGGCTCTGGAGCCAGCCGAGGGACGCAGGATGTTCGAGAGCTTCTACCCCTGCCCCGTCCGTAACCTTCCTGTCTGTTATTTACAGAGAGTAAAATAAAAGGAAAGGAGGAAGGAGGAAAATATTAATACCTTAGAAAAACCTTTAACGCCTGTTCAAACAAGAGGAAACTGCTTCAGCCTTGATTTAACGGTTACAGAATTACAGGGACATAAACTCGTTTCGGAAACAGATCCAGACACGTCCAGTCTAATTTCTCCTTTCTCTCTCTGGCTCTTTATTTTTGTGCCTTTTAGGATCAGACAGCTCAGGATCCTTCAGCCATCGACATGTTCATCACAGGTTGGTTCACTTATCTCCTCTGTGAGCTCTGTGCTTCAGGTGAAAGGGTCAGGTGTTGGTTGGTAACAAAGCATTATGGTAGTTCAGAGTCAGACTTCACACTGAACGACTTGTATTTGAATCACTTCAGTGGAGATTTTAGAGAAACAAGTCTTTACCTGTGGAAAAGTTTGTATTGTTTATATGTCTGGAGTTTTGCATTGGGGCAAACTGCTCACAGTTGTATGTGCTCAGGTTCCTGTTTCTTAGAGTGGTTCACCACGTACGTCCACAACGTCGTCACAGGAGAGTATCCAATCATCAGAGACCAGATCTTCAGGTAACACGCACATATATAAGCAATCAGTCATGTGTCCTGTTTCCATCGATGCCCTCTCTGTCTCTTATTAGCTTCAAACACACAGTTGTTGTATTAAACATTTTCTTCTTCAGAACAAACGGAGACAGTTAAACTGAAGGAATGTTTACTGTGAGTTGCTGCAGTTGAGGTTAAAATGGCTTAGATTAAAAAAGTTAAGTTACAGAATCTGAAAACCATCGAACAACTCAAAGTTTTATTGAAGTTCAGGCACGTCACTGACCTCTCTGAAGTGAACAACTGGTTTTCCATCGCTTGAGCTTTGGAACCATTTAAACTTTCTAATATTCACATGACAGATGAGCATGCAAACACGTATTTACAATGTTTTCTTTTAGTTTTCTGGAAGTTTGTTCTAAATTTGGACAGAAACGTGACCAGTGTGTGCTCGCGCCTGCAGGTATGTGCATGATAAAGGTTGCGTGGCGACCACGGGCGACATCACCGTCTCCGTTTCTACCTCCTTCCTGCCAGAACTCTCCTCTGTCCATCCGCCGCACTTCTTCTTCACCTACCGCATCAGGTACCTGTGTGTCCCTGCGCCATAAACAGTGTGTCGAACGTTTCTTCTGTGGTTTTAATGAATCCGTATTTTCAGAATAGAGATGTCGAGCAGCGCGCCGCCTGAGGCCGCCTGTCAGCTCGACAGCCGCTACTGGAAAATCACCACCTCTGACGGCAACGTGGAGGAAGTTCAAGGGCCCGGCGTGGTCGGTACGCTGCTCCCATCACATGACCGCCTGAGCAGCTCGACTGTGACTGGCTGAGATGAGCTGCTGAATTCATGTCTGTCTATCTGTGCAGGAGAGTTTCCAGTCATGACGCCTGGAAAGGTCCACGAATACGCAAGCTGCACCACCTTCTCCACCCCGTCTGAGTACATGGAGGGTCATTACACCTTCCACAGACTAGGTAACAGCTCCCCCTTCTATTTAGATTTATTTATTTATTTTTAATATCTCGAAAAACAAGTTTAGACCAACTTTTATCAAACCACTGGTTAAAATTCCAGGCTGACTCAGCAGCTGTTGCAGGTCATTCACTGTGAAGCACCTGAAAGCAAAACAACAAAGCATGCGCTGTTTTTGTTCTGATGTTTGTTTCTCTTGTAGCCAGCAAAGAAGAAGTTTTTCACGTGGCCATCCCTCGTTTCCACATGGTCTGCCCCCCCTTCAGAGAGCCAGTGGTCCGAACGGTAAAATCACCCGTTATACTTCTGTGTTCAGCGGCTTGAAGCTGGTGTGTTTTCACTGATTTGGTCAAACTTAGCCACTAAAAATACAACACACCTGCGTTTTATTTCCCTCACAGGTAAAGCGCAGATTTTATGACAGTAATTAATTTTCACACATGATGAATTTTTGTCTTGCAGCAGAAAGCGTCGACCAGTTACACGCCTCGCTTGGACGACCACGACGGCGGCGGCGAGTACTGCGATGGAGACGGCGATGATTTCGGTGATCTGAGAGGAATCAACATGGCTGCATTGGAGGGAGCGTGGTGCCCCCGACACATCTGACCTCTGACCCTCACTACAGTGTTGATGGACTGTCAGTCATTCATGTCTGATTGGTGACATTAAAACAACCGCAGTGACCTGAATGACTGACTGGCAGCAGGGGATTCTGGGACAGGTATTACCAACCAGAGCCATACATGGGAAAGAGTTACATCAACTTCCGGATGTCAGTCAGAAACAAAAAATGCGAATGAGGTGCAGTTCTTTTAGTTTTCGTTTTTTGTTCTGTTCTCATTTTAATATGAAAGTGTTGGATAAGCTCAGACGAGGAGGACGGGACGGTAACGTCAGTGTCGTCTCCTTGGCTCAGACGATTGTTGCTGTTATTTGTGGTACCAATTACGTTTTTCTTAAACACAGCAGGGATACTTAATGACCATCGGCAGCTGCTGCGACTTCTAGTTTAGAAATAGAAGCAACAGATTTGTGTCGACTGGAACACTAATCAGGAGCGAGCTGGTTCTGTTTGTGAAAAGTTCCTCATGAACATGTGGATCTGATATTTTCTCATGGAGTTAAAGTTTTGCTGTGGTTCCTCTGTCAAAAGATTTGGAGTTCTAGAAATAATCCTAAAGTTCTTTTCCACTGCAGGGACCTGACAGATCTATTACTCGGGTTCTTCTTGTGTTTCTCCTGTATTTTACAAGCAGGATGTGTCAGACACATCGATTAATCATTCCACGTCTGGTTCAGTCAAGTAGTGCGAATTTATATCATAGCTTCAGCTCTGAACCTGAAAAACTCCTGCTGAAATGAAGCCAGTATAAATCTGTGTGTCTTATGGTTGACCCTGTGTTTACAAGCTTCTGGCTCCTGAGGATGTGTGTGGTCAGTGTTCAGTCAGACCGGGCTGTTCAGGTGACGTTGCTCCCCTGCTTCCTGCTGCCTCGGGTCCAGAGGTTTGCTGTGGTTGTAGAGTCAGACAGTTGTTGGTTATTTTACTGTCTGACCTGAGTCAGCATGGCTTCACAGCACTGAGCTTAAAGAGCAGCAGCGTTTTGTCGCCTCTGGGTTTTTCCTTTCAGACTACATACAGCCTGAGGACACTGTGGACATCATCAGGGCTCAGTTACGGTGCAGACCTGTGTTAAAGGAGTGGTTGTCCCGGTGGATCCAGGTGTGGTGGTGTGATGATACCTACACGTTGCTGTAAGTTCCTGCAGTGGAAAAATGGCTGAAACTGGTGGTTTCCTTTAAGTTTCCTCGTATTATTTACCCATCATGTAAACTCTGTGTTCCTGCAGAGCTGCAGGCAGAGCGTGTTTATCAGGAGCAAACAGGTTTTCATTTGCTCAGACGAGGACGAGGCTGACAGAGTGTTTCCAGACGTGTTTTGTTCTCGGTGCTTCTCGTTGTTTTCATGGTCACATGAAGCATTTTTTCTTTTGGAAGCGGGCTTTCCTCATGAGGGCGTGCTGTCAGTCTGATGTGATTGGTGGGTTTGTTTTTTGTGTGTTTTGGCTAAATAAATAAGAAATGTTCATCCCTGCAAACTCACTGTGTTCAGTCGCATCATCACGCTGTGTCAGTGACTCAGGTAAATCCACACACACACAAACACTGACTGACCTGCACTGGTTTGTTCAGCTGTGATAGAGACTCTCAGATCCCGAGCTTTCGACCACACGTCCAGTCTTCATCTGCACACGGAGCATGAACACAAATGGCTGCAATGCCTCGATATTTTCAAAGCACTTGAAATATTCCCTAAATTAGTTTGGACATAAATGTCCTCTGTTATAATTTATTTAAGACATTTAAATAATCAGAGCATTTAAACAGCCAAATTATTAAAAACAAAAAAAACCCTTTGTTCATTATTTAGTGGAGCAGACTCGGTCAAACGTTCACTGAACTCAACAAGAGAACACTGTGTAGTCAAATGAAAGTTTTATTAGTATCACCAGTATTCACAAGAAAGTATAAAAGAAACCGTTAAAATATGTTCACTTCAGGGAATAATGCTGTTTGTACCTGTGGTCAGAGTAAACACCTGTCAGGTGTGTTGGTTGCAGCCTCACAGTTCGTCCTGTGACACGACTGTGATGAGGTTTTCTGACGGTTCATTACTGACACACTGAAAAAAAAAACAACTTTACAACAAATGAGCAGCAAATTTAAACTAAAAAAAAGTTCTTAAAAGGTCTTAAGACCAGATGCTGACTCTACAGGACCAGGACCCCATCATGGAGGATGTGGTCCTGGTCCTGTGTCATAGCTGATATTGGCAAATTTGCAATGAATCAAACTATGTAGACCCAAATGATGTGGAGTAAGCAGAGGGTTTCTGGGGCCCCTGGAGGTCTGGGGTTCCTGAATAACTCTCCACTCATTCATTCATCGTCCTCATCCTCTTCATCCTCTTCTCCTGTCACCTTCGCTGCTCTCCGTCGTTTCCTCCCCCCTCTCGACTCCTTACTCTCGTCTCCCTCCTCCTCCTCCTCGATTTCCTCCCCTTCCCCTTCATCGTCCTCTCCTCCTCCTCCTCCTTCTCCTCCTCCTCCTCCACCCTCTCCTCCTCCGCCTCCCCCTTCCTCCTGCTCCCGGGCGTTGCAGCGGCTGCAGTGCCTTCTGAACCCTCCCAGGTAGTGGGACCTGAAGCAGCAGAAGGGGCAGGCGTAGCGTCCGGGCCGGTGAGCCGCTCTGACGTGCTGCTGCAGCCGGCTGGGCAGGAAGAAGGAGCGTTTGCAGTCCTTGCAGCTGTACGGACGCTCCACGTCGTGGCTGCGCACCACGTGACTGATGGCAAAACCTGCAGCCACACACACAGGTACAGACTCAGGTACAGCTGACACAGAGGGAGGAGGGGCTTCACAGACATGGTGGGCAGCTCTGTTCACTGGTGGAAACACGTGTCTATATGTTTCAGTGTGTTTTGTTTTTCTAATTCTCATTAGAAGGAGACTGAGCTCATGTTAAAGGTTCACTGTGGAGCTGTTTTTCTGTGAGTGGGTCCCAGTTTTGATTGGGTCATGCATGGATTTCATTTCACACTATTCACCTGACCAGCAGGTGGCAGTGTTGTGCCACAGTATGCAGCCATGCACAAGCAAAGGCAGTGAAGAAGGTGACTGGTTTTATAAAGAAGGAAAATGTAAACACAACTTTGGTTTATTTACTATAAAACTCCACAGTGAAGCTTTGACAGGAACAGTGGGTGTTGACACAAACCTGTTCTGAGGCTTCAACAAGGCCAGAAGCTGTTTAACATGCGTCCTGTTTAGGTGAGGACTCAAAGATCCCACCGTCAGGAGAGTTTTGGACACGTGTGATAATTAACAGAGTAAATATGTGGTTGTGGACGTGCTGAGCTCCACAGACAGAGCCAGACTGCAGAAACTGTGCAGGTACCTTTGAGTTTGGTCTTCCAGCCACAGATGAGGCAGACAAAGCGGCTAGAGATGAACCGGACCACCTTGGCTGTGGCCTCCATCTCCTCCTTCAGAAGCTCTCCACTCAGCCCAGCCATCTCCTCCTCCTCCACACCGCTGCTCTGTGTCTGTTTGGGCGTGGCGGCGTCTCGTCTGACGGCCTGGGAGGCGTACGCTTTGGGGATGTCGTGTTTCCTCATCACGTGGTTGATGCCCAGAGCTTTCAGCTTGTTCTTCCAGCCGCAGATGAGGCAGCGGTAACCGGCACCGTCAAACATCAGAACGCTTTCATCTCCTTCACCATTGGGTTTAACTGACCCCTGACTCTGTGGGGCGCCATTTTCATCATTTCCCTCCCCTTCCTCTTCCTCATCAGCCTCACAATGACTCTTTCCTTTAAGAGCATCCTTCCCTTCCTCCTTCTCCTCCTCCTCACCTTCCTCCCCTGTCTTCTCCTTCTCTCCGCCATCACTCCCGTCATCTCCTGCCTCTCCACCTCCTCCCCCCTCCCTCTCATCCATGCAGTGTTTGGAGATGATGTGCTTGTACAGCTTGGTGAAGTCCCGACTGGTGTAGAAGCAGTTGGAGCAGTGGAACAGCCGAGCGGTGCTCTGGTACATCAGGATGTTGCCGAGGCGACCCACCGTCACGGCGTCCAGGCAGGTGGGGTGGGAGGCTGCCATGTGGGACAGCTGGTGGGCGTGACTCTTCGAGAAATGGCCACACTGGGGACACTGCAGGTGAGCCGCAACGCCGCCGCCCACTTCACCACGAGTTTGTATGATGACGGACATCGCTGCTTTTACAGAGGCTGAACAAAGAGGAAAACCGTTGTTTTAACACTGGGGGTCAGGAACTGTGGCAATTTTCACTATGTTCTAACATTTTTAAAAACTTATAGAAGACTAATCAATTAAAGAAAATATCCCTAATTTTGGCCTTCATGTAAGCAAATAATGGTTTAAGGTAAAAAAGGAGACTTATGGGATATTACCTCGGTGCTTCTAAAATCCTGTACCAAACCCTGTAAATTGTGACTTTATGACTATTTTCTGATAATTTAAAGTTTAAATGATTAAGTGATAACTGATGAGGAGAACAGAAGCAGTACCTGAACATATGTACTTCTGTGCATCTTATTTTCAGACTAAATTCTTTATCTAAAAGCTCCAACCAGACTTAATTTATTTTTCTGCAGTTTTCTTAAACAAACGCAGATTGTGGGAACACCGGGCTCCCGTAGAACAGAGAGTTTTCCGAGTGGTGAATTCAGTGTTTCACACATTATTCCGGGTGTGTACCGGGTTTGTGACTGTGATGTAGTAACAGTAAACGGCGGCTGCTCCTTCACGGGTTGAAATCGATGCAATAACGGACCGCAGCTAACAGGCTAACTCCCCCTCTTAAAACCAAAATTTAAACAGTCTTTTTCCACCAACCTGCCTCTGCCCCCGATTCTGTTCGACTGTAACAAAGCTGCGCAGCCGGAACCGACAACAAACTCACTCAGGAGAATAACTGAAACCGTTTTATGTCTGCATGTTCGGACCGGATCCACCGAGCAGCTTCAGCCTGCTCAGGCGCTGCAGTCAGTTTCCGTGTTTAACTTTTGCACAGCCAATCGGAGCGCTCCATTCGCCTGACGACAGACCAATCATAAGCGCCCATTTCACCACGCTCATCATTACTGTTCTTAAAAATAAAAATAATAATGATAATAATCAGATATTACTAAGAATTTCCAGCCCTGTGCATAAAGTGTATTTTATTTTGTTTCACATTCAGAGGAATTCAAAGCTGCTGTAGATGTTAAACTGTCAGATAAGTTTGTTTTGTTTTATTTGCACAGGAAAAACTAAAAAATAAAACATAAATTAGCAGTCAGAGAGAAGAACAACTTAACTGCTGTTTATAGCTTCCAAAGTTTTGTGTTTTTATTGTCAGTCAGTTTGTGTTTTCATTTATTTTTCTATCTATTTATTTGTTCATTGTGGAAAAAGTTTGGGAACCACTGGACTTGAAGCACCAATGAAATCTGTGCTTATTCTATTATATAACAACATGATGCAGATGGAATATTTTTATAGATGATATATGTGCTGCTGAGTAACTGGGTTATCTTGCGTGTGTGTGTGTGTGTGTGTGTGTGTGTGTGTGTGTGTGTGTGTGTGTGTGTGTGTGTGTGTGTGTGTGTGTGTGTGTGTGTGTGTGTGTGTTTGTATCCAGGGCAGACTAAGGTGATTAATGAAGCTATTTCTGTCCAGAGAAGCAAATAACACCTGGGGAGGGAAGACGACTACATGTTCCATCACCCACTTCAGTTCATCTTTCAGTCAGGTGTGTTTCTGTGTAGCATCTGTGTGTGTGTGTGTGTGTGTGTGTGTGTGTGTGTGTGTGTGTGTGTGTGTGTGTGTGTGTGAGAGAGAGAGAGAGAGAGAGAGACCTTCAAACCACCAGGCAGGTGTCTAATTGGCTGCTGTGGGAGATGCTTGTTTGGTTGGTTGCTGAGCGACAGTTTTTCTCAGAGGTCCACATTTTGTTAAAAACAGCCTTGATAATAAACATTCAATTACGTTTATTACTGTAACTAAACACACAGTCACAGGAAAGTAAAAGTAAAGTTATCTGACGCTGAAGCACTTTATTGAGCCAGTTCTGAGTGGTGTCCAAAACTTAACGGACGCTCAGCTGTTTACCCTCTTGTGAGCAGTAAACTGATAATAATAATGACTCATTTTGTGCAGTGTCACGTGACATAGATGAACATTTCTACAAAAGCAAAGATTAGAGTTTGTGTCGCAGAAAAATACTTCAGTGAAGTAGAGTTACCTCGAAGATGGGGATAATTACGCTCCTGCTGTTTGTGAGCTCCACTTATTTTAAACTATAATAAAACATCCTATTTTATTTGTTAGTTTTTTTTATTTATCTGCATCTGCAAATTAAATTAACTGCTGTACTCAAGTACAGTACTTTATTTAAACAGCATGTAATTGTAAATAGAAAATTTGGAAAATAAAGAAAAACAATTAAAGCCTAATAAATTACTTCAGACTGGGCTTTTGTTTTGAAAAGTAGCACCAGAACTGGATCAAAACTTTATTTAAACAACAACAACCAAAAAAATCATCATCAGGTTGAAGGTCAGCTGTTAGAGTTTCAGTCTGCCAGAAGAGAAAGAGGGAGGGGGCTGATGAGGGAGAGAAAGTTAGGGTTAAACAAGGATTGCTTTCAGTGAGGAAAGAGAGAGAGAGAGGGAGGGGGCTTTTATTGTGGTAGAACGAGGAAGGGGAGACAGAGAGAGCGAGCGAGAGAGGAATCTGTGTTTGAACTTGTGTTTTCCTTCAGTCTTTGTTAGCTGAGATTCACTTCCATACACACACTCTGTCACAGACACACACACACACACACCGGGCAACAGCGGGCGAGCGAGGACGACATGCTCTGCTTAAAAGGTGAGAGAGAGAGAGAGAGAGAGAGAGAGAGAGAGAGGGTGGTAGAGAGAGAGAGAGAGAGGTAGAGAGAGGTGGTGAATTCATGGAGAAGTTTAAAAGTTTAGAAAAATGCTGCATATAAAAGTGTGTGTGTGTGTGTGTCTGTGCATGTGTGTTGCTAAAAACTTCACAGAGGACTCCAGCTGTGTGTACGTGCGTGTGTGTGTGTGTGTATTTGCGCAGATGTAGGTCATTTTGTCCGCTAGCTGTCAACATTGTTAACACACACACACACACACACACACACACACACACACACACACACACACACACACACAGTTATCTCCATAACCTTTTCTGTTGCAGAGAGAAAGATTCATGCAGGGAAAGTGTCGACTCCACAGGGTGTGCTGCAGTCCTTTGTGCTTTCTGTAGCCGTTACTATGGTTACGTCTACTAATACTACAGCTACTACTGCTTGTACTACTGCTGCTTCTAACACCACCGTTGCTGTTGTTGAAATGCTTCTCGCAGCGTTTTGTGTTGAAATTGAATCCTTGTGGCTCGTGGCAGAAGTGGAAGTTTTGGGTCAGGAGGCATGTGCATTCTTGAGTTTGACACGTGCAGGTGTGTGTGTGTGTGTGTGTGTGTGTGAGTGTGAGTGTGTGTGAGTGTGAGTGTGAGTGTGTGTGAGTGTGAGTGTGTGAGAGAGAGAGTCAGTAATCATTGCTGGCCTGTTGAGGCAGGCTGAAACATCCCATTCAGCTTCCAAAACACAGCTGTTGTGCCCCTGTGCAGCGCAGAGCAGCACACTGAGGGGTTTTGAGTGGATCTGCAGCTTCAGCCATGATGCAGACTTTCACCGGTGTTTACAAATGAAATGCAGACACCAGCTGCAACAGAAACTGGAACTTTAAATCATGATTAACTGCAGCTGTATTTATTGTATGTTTACAGGGTTATGGTTAGCACGTTGTTCAACATGACCGTCAGATGTTAATTCAGCTTTTAAAAGCCCAGCGATCTTTCCTGGGGTTGTGCACCTTTCAGGCCACAGGACTGTCATGATATGCAGGGATCGAGTGGAAGTCAAAGTCAAAACTTCACCAACTCCTACATGGTGTTCACTTCAAAACACCATGTCAGGAGAGACATGACAGAGGTCAGGTGACCACAGCATGACTGGCTGCACAACGAGCCCATCATTAGATCAGTGTGACTGAGGAAAAGACAGAAAACTAGTTTTTCTCCCGTTTTCATTCAAGAAAAGAAGAAAAATATAAAATAACACGAGGCTTAACAGGTGGATTTGAATTAGTGAATGTCAGTGTGTGGATGTAAGGTCAGAGTTGTTGACCTTTTGTTGTCTGATTCTGCGATTCAAAAATAGAATTACCCAGTTTGACACAGTAATACAGTATCAAGCAGCATGTGGTGTGTGTGTGTGTATGTGTGTGTGTGTGTGTGTGTGTGTGTGTGTGTGTATGTGTGTGTGGTAAATACCTGTCCCTCATAGGCCATCTGCAGACCTGGATAATCCCTGTTAGTAGATTAGGAGCAGAGAGGAGAGGAAACAGAGCAACGCACTGTCAACACCTCTGAAGGAAAAACTGCATTTGCTGTTGAAATGTTGTTGGACTGGGATCGGTTTTTGGATTTGCGAACTCCCGGAGAGTTTTGGGTTTTGGTTTTGGAGGTCTGAGGGTTTTAATGTGAAGGAATGAGAGGACGGTACACAGAGATATTAGAAGTTTTAATTGTGGCTGACGGTTTTGAAGCTGTTGTAGAGTTTTTATGCCAAATCTTAAGGCTCTTTTACTGTGAAATATTTAGAGCTTTTATCATGAACGTCTGTTTTGAGAGGTTTTATTTTGAATGAGTACGGTTTTGTGAAGGTTTATCACATCGCTTTTACTGTGAAAAATATTCATGCTCTTATTGCGAAGGCTACAAAACTTTCGAAGGCTTTCGTTTCCTTTGTCTACCTTTGAGGCTTTTTGTGAAGAATAATACTAGTTTGTGGTTTTTCTTTTTGTGAATCGCTCAGTACTTTCATTGTTGAATTTTGGGCATTTATTTTGCAATGATGAAAGACTGAGAAAACGTGTTTTCTTATTTACAAAAAAAACATAGATGTTACTGTGGAGGACAGAAGCATTTGAGTTTTTAAAGGACTGAATGCTTTTTTAAGGAAAGAACTTTTCTTGAAGAACTGAATGCTGTTTAGACATTTATTGTGAAAAATTTGAAAAAAAAAAGAACAGCTTTTATGATGAAGGACTGGAGACCCTTTATTGTGAAAAGATGAAAACATCAACAAGGGAATAGCGTAGGCTTGGGATTTGTCTGTGATCTGTTCTGAGGGCCAACCAGTCACCGAACATCCAATCACCACTGGGCAGGATGATTTCCTATGTGGAGTGTCTGGGTGGAGAGGGGGCGGGGCCTGGTGTAGCGTCACGCTGCTGGAACACAGGTCCTGATGAAGAGCGAGACGAGCTTCTTCCACGCAAGATGGCCGCCCTGCAACCGAAAACGGAGGGCAGCCTGCGCCGCCGCCTGCTCAGCGCCAAAATCCTCCAGCACCATGACGCCATCATGGGGATGAATGCAGGTGGTTCGGCCAGCAGGCCAGGGTCTCCCTCAGGTGACAAAAAGCCACTCCCACCTCACTTTCAATATCCAGGCAACAGCCCCTGGTACCGCCCCCAGCACCTACCACCACACCCCCATGTCTACCCTTCCTTTACCCCGGAGGGTCATGGGAAGCTATTCCTCGCTCCAGAGGTTTGTGGGAAACCCCACTCGCAATCCCCGCCCCTTCAGCCGCAGCGCTCCACTTGCCCCATTCTCACCCAGCGGCGCCGAACAAGCTCATGTCCCCCTACCCCGGAGCCCCGACCCGGCTACACCATGTCCGTCCCCTCCCCTCTCAGTGCCCCGCACCCCCTCAGGGAGCTGGAGGTGCCCCCGCAGTACCGCTACCAGCCCAACAG
This sequence comes from Toxotes jaculatrix, assembly GCF_017976425.1. Taxonomy (NCBI): domain Eukaryota; kingdom Metazoa; phylum Chordata; class Actinopteri; family Toxotidae; genus Toxotes; species Toxotes jaculatrix. Next base: position 739,444 of record NC_054417.1, on the reverse strand, counting down.
GAGGCGCAGAACCAGCTTCTTCTGCTTCAGACGGCGCCGAGGACGGAGCTCTGGGATGGAAACCACGCAAACCACGCCCCTTCTACACAGAGGTACTGTTAGGAATCATGGGTAGTACTAGAACTTCTTATATCACTAGTACAAGTACTACGACTCTGTCCCAGCTGCTGTAACCCTGTTTTTAACCCTGCATTTGTCTGACTCTTTTTGTCCGGTTGATCTCAGCTGGTTTTGTTTGGTGCTATACTGTCCTGACTGGTCCCATTTTGGCTCTGGTTGGTCCTCAGTCCTACCAGCTTCACTTGTTTGGCCTATGTGGTCCTGAATGGTCCCAGCTTTGGCTTTGTTTGATATTGCTGGTCCCGGTTGCCCCGGTTTTCCTAATTTTGCTGTATTTTGTCCTGAGTTGTTCCCGTAGACCTTCTTCACTGTAGACATTCCGACATGTCAAAGCAGGAAAGGGACAGGTGTCACTAACAGCCACAGTTAAATTGTAATCGCTAAGGTTTTGAGATACACCTGTGCTTTTCCTGCCTTCACCAGTCAAAGTGTCTGCAGTGAAGAAGGTCTGTGAGCCTGGTCTGTCCCTGATTCACCCAGCGCTGAGCAAATTATTGCTCTCAGTTTCTTCATATATAAATCAGAATATTAAAACAGCTGCTCTCTGACTGCAGATCTCTGCTGATTACACACACAGTCCCATACAGTGTGTTTCTGTCTGATCAATAATGTATCACAGCTACAGTGAGCTGTTATTCTCACATAACAAACCAAAACACACAGAACAAAAACACACCAGCTCTCCATGTTCTTACTTAATTAACTCCCCAGTGTGTGTAATCTGTGTGTGTGTGTGTGTGTGCGCGCGCGCGTGTGTGTGCATGTGTGTGCATGTGTGTGTGAGCAGGGATTAGCTGCAGCTCCATACCCTACGCTAATGGCTAATTCCTGTAATAGCAGATGTACAGGCTTTACCATGCAACAGCTGCTGCCTGTTAGCTTCACCTTCAACCTTCAACCTCATTCCACAGCTGACCCACACCTGGATCTGTGCGTCTGCCTTTGTTATCCCCTCCTCGCTGTTTGGAGACTGATTTCCATTGGCGGTTGATTCTGGTCACACCTGACTCCATGTTGGTTGTTGACAGTTCCCTTTCTGATTGGACAGCAGAGAAATCAGAGCTTTTCTGCTGTGTTTCCACTGTGTGTGTGTGTGTGTGTATATATATATATACACTGTGACATAATGATAGTGTGGCCTACTTACTGTCTAATTAATTAAACTAATTAAAGTGGTGAAGACAGACGGACGGACGGACAGGCTGTCAGGCATGAAGACAGAAGTAATTAGCTGCTCCACTGGCCCACATAGTTGGCACACTTACAGACTGGAACTGTCCCAGTTTGTGACTGGTGATGATGAAGGTGATCTTCAGCTCCGTCAACTGCCGTCAACACTCTCGTTATAATTTAAGTGAATTTACAGAAATATTTGTGTTAAAATGGTACAGAATACAACAAGAACATGCATATATCAGTTTTATCGGGAGTATTGATATCTGCTGATATTGATACAGAGTATCAATAACCTGGATATCAGTGTTCAGAGTAACCCTGGTGCCCAGATGTTCTGATATAGAAGATCAGCTGTGTCCATTGTTGTGTTTAGCAGGACACCTCGTTGTCGAGCTTAATTCTGTCCCCAGCCTTCATCTTGCCCCAAAAAAAGGTGGTGGGGGAGCGAAGTCTGCTCCGTTTGAAAGCTTGTGCAAAGGTAGAAACACAAGAGGAGAGAAACAGGGAGGGCAGCGAACACAGAGCATAAAAGATGAACATCACACACACTCACACTTTCACTTCTCTTTCTTCATGTCCCTTGATCTACAAAGCATCATGTTTTGTCTGTGTGTGTGTGTTAGCTAATGCAGTATTTGTGGGTAACCTTCATCACCTGGCGACACACATGAAGGACACACACGCATGTGCTGGCTCCCTGCCCACATGGTGTGTGTGTCTGAAAATAAGAAAGGAAGACGAGGGGGGGGGGGGGGGGTGAGGGACATAGAAACAGAACAGTGGCGAGAGACAGAGAGAGAGAGGTGGGAGGAGAGTGATGTTGCAGCGAGTCGAGCTGCATTACTGCTGCTGCTCGCCCGCTCTCTCTCTCTGTCTGCTGCAGCCTCAGGAGTGTGTGTGTCGAGTGTGTGTGAGTGAGTGTGTGGCGTCGTTATGGTTCTGATCGGAGCAGCGATCAAATCCGTCCTGAAGTATCTCAGTAAGACCAGAGGTGAGTGTGTGTTCATGTTTATGGGTGTGTGTGTGTGTGTGTGTGTGTGTGTGTGTGTGTGTGTGTGTGTGTGTGTGTGTGTGTGTGTGTGTGTTGATTAACTGGTTTAACAGCTGTGCTGCTATGCTGGGCGAGGGAGCATCATTTGTATACATGGAGAGAGTAGTTATAGAGATGATGTGGTTCTCTGAAGATGACCTCATGAAATCCAGCTCTCTGATTGGCTGGCATGTGTCAACACAGGTTAGGACTTTAACTCTGTTCTAAATCTGAGCTCAAGGTGTATTAAACTGCAGGTAACCATAGCAACAATTCTGTTACCCGACTCAAGGACCCTTGGAACTTCCTCAAGGACGGTTTTTGCTTCCTCCAGGAGCCCTTCAGCCACCTCAAAGGGCCCCAGGAACATTTGTATAATCCCTAAAACCTTCTCAAGGAGCCCGGGGACCCTCTCAACAACATCTGGTACCTTCCCAAGGAACTCCAGGAACTTGGACCATGGACCGTTTGAGTGTCATTGTGAAGTGTTACTTCACAATAATGCATGGAACCTGTTCAGGTACACCTAACATCCCCCGAGGTGCCCCTGGGACCTTCTCAATGACCATTTGAATCTCCTCAAAGACCACTGGGAGCTCCTCTGGAGCCTTTCCAAGGACCCCAGGGACCACCTCAAAGATCTGTGTAACCTCCTCAAGCACCATGGGAATGCCTGGTACCTTTTCAAGGTCCCTTGTTGGGACTTATTCAAGGATCAGGTGTGTCTTGGGTACTTCTCAAGAATGGATGGAACCCCCTCAACAATCCCACAAACATTCTCAAGGGCTCCTGGGGCATCCTCAAGCACCATTTAAGCACCTGTAGCTCCTTATTACCTTATCAAACACCCTACGATCTACTCAAGGAGAATTCAGCCCACCCCAGAGACCACTGGTACCATTTAAAGTGACCCTGGCAGTGATATACTTTAAATGACTGAGGTCATGTAGCTTGTGTTCCATTGCATTGTGCAGTTCATTGCATGGAGTCATGGTGCTTTGTGTTAATCACTGATTTTGTGATTCATTTCCCAGGTTTTTTGAACTTGATGAATTGGGAGCTAAATGTTGTCGCCTGTGTTCAGCTCTAAGTGTCTCTGAGCAAGACGCCAAACCCACAGTTTCTCCTGAAATGTGCGGGACAGTCACCTTGGACAGAAGTGTCTCCAAATGAAATATAGTGTGTTATTGTCTCACTGACTGTTAATGTGTCAATGAGGGACGTTTTTGGTTTTGAATTTCAGAGCTCCGTCTCTTCTAAACTGCAGAAATCTGAGACTTTCTCTTCACATCTGTCCACTAAATACCACATCCAATCAAACTGCTGCTCCTTCAAAATAAAAGCCCCCTGGCACTGTGTGTGTCTCTGAGGTCACCTTGAGGAGTGCTGAGTGCTGCAACACTGATCATCACTGTTCCTCTGTGAGTGTGTGTGTGTGTGTGTGTGTGTGTGTGTGTGTGTGTGTGTGTGTGTGTGTGTGTGTGAGAGAATGGATTTGCTGAAACAAGATTAAACACAGAAACCAGTCACACACACTGAACTGTTGTTTTACTCTGTCTCTGCAGCAGGGGACAGGGACAGCAAGTGGTCTGTTCACTACACTACCCAGAAGCCTCAGCAGGGTCTGGTCTTCATCCCTGGAAAAAGAAGATCTGGCAGCGCTGATGACCTGCAAGGTGAGAGGTCAAACGAACAGCTCGTCTCTCAGTTAATGTTTTTCTGTAACGTGGTAGAGGTCACAGAGGAAGTTCAGGTCGACCAAACGTCGCCGTGTCAACTTCACCGTCACACAGCTCCAGCTCTCAGCGAGCTGGCTCAGTTCGTTTGGTAAATCTCAGATCAGTGATCTGCGTGATCACATCTGACACCTTGAATTCTGCTGAAACAGAAATTTCAATAAACATTTGTCAATAAATTCATCAAATACTGAAGCAGATTGCAGAGAGCTGCAGGGGTCTGCCAGCAGCACGCACACACACGCAGCACGCACACGCACACACACACACACACACGCACACACACACACACACACACACACGCACACACACACACAGTGTGCTGCAGACTGCATCACAGCAGCTGCAGTGCCACATGTCAGCCCCCCCCCCCCCACACACTCCGCCTCAGTGACTCTGCTCCTTTCATGTACTTCAGTATCAGCTAATGCTGAATTGATATGATTGATTGATTGATTGATTGATTGATTGATCGGTTGATTGGTTGATGAAGAAGCGTCAGCATCATAATTTGACACCTTTTCACCTGATTTATGGATTTCCTGATTCCACACCATAATGATTTTCATGTATTGAGGTGTCTCTCACACAGAATAAAAAAAGTTGACCGTTGGCTGATTGATTGATTGATAACCTCTCATTTCTTTGAATTAGGTACTTGATTGATTATTGGCCATATGAACAGTGTCTCACCTGCCTTATGTTCTCTGTCATGTATGTATGAACGTGTGTGTGTGTGTGTGTGTGTATGTAGCGTGTAACGGGCTGACTCAGCATGGCTACAGCGGACCCACCAGCTCTCACCTCCATCAGCCGAGCCCCGCCTCCCCTCTGTCCTCCTCTGGCCTGGACCAATCAGAGGGCAGCACACGCAGAGGGTGGAAGGACAAAAGCCGGAAGATGGTTAGTGACACACACACACACACATACACAGAAAAACAGTGCCACACATGATATTAACATGGAGTCAGAGCTGGTGTTAGTTCATGAATATTAATGAGGCTGAAACAGACTGCGGCAGAACAAAGACGACACAGCAGAGACTCAGCCACAGCTAACTCACTTTTTTTGGCCTATATTTCTTCACAGTTCACAGTGAACTCATAGATGCACAGACACCTCTCACTGGATCACTGTGATACTGAAGGAAACTTAAAAACAGCAGAATTCTGAATGGAGTTCTGTGGTTATAACGAGTGTCTTTTCTCTGTGACTTATAATCGGGTTTATGGATATTTATTTGTGATAGATATCAGATCCTCTGGTCAAACTGAGCTGCTGACACTTTTTCTCTCATTGTTTTGCTTGTGTCATCTTTGTTTTTTATCTTTGTTTTAATTTGTCTCCTTTCTCATGATCGCATGATTTACTTTTCTTTCAGTCTTTTTTTTTTGCTGTCTCTCACCCACTTCTCCTCTCCTTCTCTCAGAGGTCCAGATTCTTGGACTTTCTGTCTCACTCTTGCTTTTCAGTTTGTTTCAAGTTTTCAGTTTGGAGGAGAAAGGTAAACATGGATCAAACCAGACTGATTTACACTAGACTAGAGGGAAGTAGGCTAAACTACCTTTAACTGTGGTTAAACCGGATTCTTCTGGGCTGATTTAGACTCTGTTTGAGTTAAATTCAGCTACACTCTCATCCTTACCAGGCTCAAATGGACACTGAGACTAGGCTGACCTGGTTTTAAATGAGACATTATTACAGTTAATCTAAGCACCATTTGATTAAAGCTGACATTAACAGGTTAAACTATATTTTAGTAGATTTAACTGCAGCAGCTGCACAGATGTTTAACTCAGCCCTACCTGGCTAAATTAGTCTCCATTACACTTGAATTAGATTTGATTGTGGTGAATCTTGGTGCTACCAGGTCAAACCAGACTCTACCAACATGTGAGTCACAGCTTGTTTCGTTTTGTTTTCTCTCAGTCGTCAGCCTCCTCAGACGAAGAGGAGAGGTTCATCTTGAACAACACACGACCTCTGACCCCGCTTGTCCTGAACCCTGTCCATCTCACCTCTTGTTGGGACGTCTTTGCCCCCGCATATGAGCCAACAATTGACGTGGAGATGGAGCTGACCCCTCGGCTTCCGACACCGGAGGAGAGGATGAGGCAGCAGGCCGAGGCAGTTCCAGCTGATATAGTCCCTATCGATATAACAGGTGGGGTTCTGCACTCACATCCAGGTTCTAATATTAAATCTAATCATCAGTCTAACTAACGTTAAGACTCTGGACTCAGCTTGTACTTCAGAGACTGAGACTGGACTTGAAACTCGACTCTGACACGGGACTCAGGTTTGGGGATAAACTTGAACTTGAGACTCAGGCTTAGATTCAAACTTGGGACCCGACTGTTCAACTAACACCGTCTCTTGTTCTACAAATCCACTAAGAACGTTTTGTCCTGTCTTCCACTCTTCAGGGGAGAGTTTTGATCGTCAGGCCAGTTTTCGGAGAACAGTTTCCAGTGCCGACTCGTTATCCAGGCGACCCCGCAACCTGAGCCGCCGCAAGACAGTTACTGGGATACCTGATAATGTCAGCCGGAAGCTGGGTATAAGCTCCACCCATTCATTCCAGCATGCATCGGTCTATCACTCAGTGTCGATCTTTTGAACCACCTCTTTTATTACAAATAATTTCTCCTTCTCTTCCTTTATCACCTCTGTTTTTAACGTCTGTCTCTCCAGACTCTCCTTTGGTCTCTTTGGTTCTCCCCGGCCAGTTCTCCACCGTGGGTCGACCTACCTCCTCCTCCTCCACCCACCAACAGAAGAACACAGAGGAGGTCTTGGAGAAGAAGGAGATGGGAGAAATCCAAAAGGAGGGGAAGTCATCAGTGCGGAGGATCCGAGCCCCAAGAGGAGAGGGGATGTCCAGTCTCATGGCCTCCCTTACCTCCTCCTCCCCACATGCCGACTCCTGTCACGACCACTCCACCTCCTGCTGCTCGTCCTTCCCTGAGGTCCACAGCCTCCCCCGTCTGTCAACCAACTCCTCTCTGAGCTCCGAGGCCAGCTGTAACAGCGTCTCCTACAGGACCCTCAGTGCCTCCTCATCTTGCTGCCAGGTCAGTTTAGGAGAAAATATTGTCACGTGTGACTAAATAACTAAAACGAAAAATAAGAGTCTTTCTCTCTGTTTCTCTTTTTCTTCTCTAGTCACAGGATCTACAGGGTTTCCCCAGTGACCTCCGGCCCCTGCTGCCCTTTGACCCCACTGCCAGAATCATCCCACAGTCTCCCATCTCCTCCTCCTCTTCTGTTCCTTCCTCCCCCGTCGTCTCCTCCCTTCCCAGCACCCCTGGCTGTGCCTTGCAGCCAGAGTGGTCTTATCCCAGTGACAAGCCCCTGAAGGAGGCTGCCCTTCCCCACAGTTCCCCTTCTTCCTCCCACTACCTCTCCTCTTCCTCCATCGCAGACTCAGAGTCTCACTTTAGCTGCCAGGTATTGGATGACCAACCCACCGCCCAGCAGGACAGCCAATGCTCATATAGCGGTGGGTCCTACAGTGGGGAGAGATGGAGCTACCAGCCCCTGTCCCCCAGCTCCAGTGTCCACAGCGGCCAGACTGGGAGTGACTGGAACGGCATCACCCTCAATCCCCTCCTCTCTTCTGGTCGCTCCTCCCCAACTTACACGGAGAGCAACTCCCTGTGCTCAGAGAAGATGGCTTCTTCTTCCTCACTGAACTGGCAGAAAAGGAAATCCAGCACTTCCTCGTCCTGCTCTCACACTATCACCCGCAGCATCTCCCTCCGCAAGTCCAAGCGTCCTCCTCCTCCACCGCTACGCTCTGACTCTCTGAGGCGCCGGCCAGGTCGTAATAAATCCTCCCGCTCCTCCGCCAGTCCTCGCCAGGAGCGCAGTCCCCGCCTGGAGCGCACCGCCCAGCAGACGCCCACCTCGTCTCCCCAGACCTTCCATGACCCCTGGGTGCCCCGAAGTAACACCAAGAGACGCCAGAGTGGGTTTACCTGCGGGACAGTCACAACCTTTGAGCCCTTACACCTGGACTGCCAGGCAGCAGCATCTGCTGACTCCCCTCCTTCCGAGCACCTTCCGCCAAGCCCTGGTCCCTCCCAGACCCGCGCCTTCACCCCTGGCTCTCCAGGTCCAGCTGCGTCTTCCATGGCTGGACTGCAGCGCCTCGCCTCGCCCTCCAGTGGCTACTCCAGCCAGTCTAACACTCCCATTCCTGGCACTCCTGTGTCTTCCCCCCTCACTCCGTCCTCCCCTCTCACAGCAAGCCCCGGGGCCTTCTCCCTCCCCCCGACCTCCCCCTTTCCCACTTCAAACTCGTCCACCTTTCCCGTGTCCCATGCTGTCTCCTCCCTGCCCAGGACGAAGTCTCGTTGTGAAGGGAGACCAAAGCCACCTGTGCCAGAGAGGAAGTCTTCACTCTTCTCCTCCCTCTCCTCCTCGTTTTCCTCCACCTCCTCCCTCTCCTCCTGCACTTCCTCAGACTCTTCTGCCAGGCATCCTCTTCTCCCTCCTCCACCTCCTCCACCTCCTCTACCAGAATTCCCCTCTCTTAGACCTCCTCTCTTCTACACCTCCATTCATGAGTCTGCTCCTCCTGCTCCTCCTCTTCCACATTCCTGCCTGCCTGGTCCTTCTTTCACCAAATTCTCTGCTGCTCCTCCTCCTCCACCTTCATCTCTTCCTCCACCCCCTCCTCCTCCTCCTCCACCACCTCCTCCTCTCCCACCTTCATCCCTCCCCACTCCTCCTCCTCTTCCTCCTTCCTCCCGGCCTCCTCCTCCCCCCTACTCCTATGCTGTCAGGCAGACCTCCCATCATGCTCTGATGTGCACAGTGTCATCAACCAACTTCCCTCCTCCCCCAATTTCCCCACCTCTTCCCCCTCCTTCTCCTCTTCCTCCCCCTCCAGAACTCCCAGCCTTGCCAATCACTGACTTCCCTCCACCTCCACCTCCACCTCCTCCTCCTCCTCCTCTGCCTGCTCTCCCCACATGCCCTGCCACCTTCCTACCCCCACCAAGTCTTGACAAGTCTCTGCAGCACTGTGTTAAAGTGGCTTCACCCCTCCGCCCCCTTGTCACTGCACAAGCTTTGCAAGGCATCAAGCTTCGCTCAGTCAAGAACCAGGAAGGCCTGCTTGCTAGCATCGTGGTGGCTAATGCTACATCTGCTGATGCTACGGTCCACATCCAAGCTGACACACAGTTAGCTAATGTTAATCCTGACGGCCCGGCCCGCACTGATGTTGCAGCTGGACACGAATCAGAGCATGATCACTTGAACGTAACAAACAGCGAGATGAGCGCTCCCAAGGACGAGTCAGCTCACGCTAATCTTCAGAGCCTGCGCGGTATTGTTCCTGGTTCAGCTAAGCAGAGAGGCTCCTGTCCTCAGGGGACAACTGCTCCAGACATCCAGTCCAATGAAAGACAGAGGACGGGTTCAGATATGGACGCTGCGCCGGCAAACAATCAAGTCTTCAGTCCTGACGGTCCCTGGATGAAACTGTCTGATGCTACTGACAAAAGCTACATCAACACAAGTGTTCAAAATCCTCCTTTACAACAACAACAGCTCAAAGAGACAATATTAGCAGATGCTGAGAAAAGTGACCCTGCAGAGAGACAGGGGATCACTGTGTGGCACAGAGACAACATAAGAAAATTGTCAGAGAGCAAAGACGAAGACACAAAGGACAGGAATCATCCAGACGTGTGGAATCACAGTGGAGCTGATGGAGATTCAGCAGCATGCAGTGACTTTAAACAGAGTGGTGATTTGCTTCGTTCCCCAGAGAAGCCGGTCCTGCCAAAGAAGCCTGATCTCTGCATCCTGAGTCTCATGACGTCTCCTGAGGCCAGACGAGAACCAGGTGGGTGGAAGAGCGGTGGACAAATCACATCGCCTTCTTCTGGGCTCAGCAACCAATCACAGCTTTCCTCTGATTCCTCCTGCACAAACTCACACACACATCTGACCCACGGTACATTTTCACCAACCTGCACCACTACTGTCAAATCACTGACACACACGGCTTTACCTGCTCACTCAGTGCACACCACAGACTCACCTGCCAGCTCCCCTCAGAAGCAGAAGCCACCAGTTTTGCACAAGAAGCCAGATCTGTCGTTGACCTCACCCAGAGCAACCAAACCAGTCTTTGCATCTAAAAATACAGAGGTGGCCCCCAGAGGGACCCCTGGGACCTGTGGCACCCTGGAGATCACTGGCATTTCACAGACTCAGACCACCACAGGGACCAGTACCCCGGAGACCATGGCTGTCACGGAGGCCTGGAGAACCAGATGGACTCCACACACTATCAGTGGGACCATGAGAGCCCTGGAGAACTGTGGTACCTCAGGAACACGGGGAAGCTCAGAGACCTCCAACACCTTAAGGAACTCAGGGGAACGTGGAGCTTCAGCCCGAAAAGGTGGCACCCAGACTGGATCAGCAGACCCGCGTGGCCTCTTTCATAAGAGGATGATGAGGTCACAGTTGGCTGAAGATGAAGAGGAGGATGAGACAGAGAAGGTGGAAGACAAAGGGATAAAGACAGCGATGATGATGATGGTGACATCCACCAAAAAGAAAAAAGACAAAGCGAGGAAGAGGAGGAGGAGGAGGCCAGGCAGGGAACTGTTCATGCTGTCATCAGCAATGGAGCCCTCTCCTTCTTCATCATCATCATCATCATCGTCATCGTCATCATCCTCATCTGGAGATGAGCAAGATGTGATAAAAGAGAGAACAATGCAGAAGAGTGAGGGAGTGAGGATGACAAAGGCATGTGAACAAGAGACAAGTGATTCTGAGAGCTCCTGCGCTCTGATTGGTCAGAGCAGGTACTCTCTCAGCAGCGCACTGTCCACTGACAGCCTGCGGGGGGAGCTGTCGCTTCCAGACCTCCTGATACAGGAACCAGAGGAGGGCGAAGAGGAGGAGAGGACCAAGGAGGATGCAAAGGAGGTTGGACGGCCTCCAGATGGTAAGGGTTCACCAGAGCTGCTTTTTATTGGCCAGTTTCCTGCTCACACTCACTGTGAATAAAAAAATCCCCACTGCTGTGAAGCACGAGGTCTGGTTCAGTCAGAGTGCTGCTGAGGAAGAGCAGGGATTTCAGTTTGCCATTAAATGATGTGTGCAAAGTCCAACACGTGTCACAGTAACTTGCTCTGCAGGATTTAAAGAAAACTAAGAGTAAATAAAAAGTCAAAGTGAGTACACAGCTGTGGTACTTTGCATCTGGGTGGAACTCTCCCTCTTTGTTTTTCTGTCCAGCTGATCTGTTCGTCAGCGTCTCTGCAGATCAGATGTTCGTCTCCGGTCGACCACGAACCACAGAAGATCTGTTCGCTGTCATCCACAGGTAGGAACGCACACACACACACACACACACACACTGCAGACTCTGACTCTGTAACCCAGCAACCACGCTCTGACCTGTCTGTTTGATTCCTCTCTCTGCTGCTGTGGAGCAGTGCAGTATGGGAAGGCACAGCATGAATGCCCTGGTAGTCAGGGTTTGGCAGCAGGTAAAGCTGTGGTGGTCACTGAACGTGCAGTAGACAGAGTTCAGGTCCTGACTAGTTTTTCCTTCTTCCATATGGAGTTACAGTCCCTCCCTCCTCTTTTGTTTCTAAAATAGGAAGCATATTTATTTCTGATCCCCTTCTTCTCTAATTTGAAATTGTCTGTTTTCTTTGTTCCCCAGCTAGAAATCTTTCTTCCTGCTCTGTGACTGTGCTGCTTGTTTTCTGATTATGGTGCCTCTTGTTTTCTTTCTCGTAAGCTTAAGTAAGGAGTTTGGGAAGTGAGGCGGCAGGCGGGGCTCCAGCGCCGTCCTCAGGGCCAGACCTTAGATGGTCTTCTTACGGGACAGCACAAGAATGTGACTGGTTTCTTCCTGTTTGTCTCAGGTCTAAGAGGAAGATGCTTGGAAGAAGGAATCCAGAAGGTGATCGGCATCTCACCTCATCTTCCTCCTCCTCCTCCTCGCCCCCAGTGACTCCCACTGACCCCCTTCCCTGCCAGATGCGACCTGCAGCTCTCAAAAATCAAAGGTCGGCGAGGAGTGAGAGCTTTAAGGCGCTCTTGCTGAGGAAGGGGAGTCGGTCTGATTCGTCTCTGCGAATCTCAGCTGTCGAGCGGCTTCGCAAAGTTGCTTCTCTTACCATCGCTGCCGACCATCAGAGTTCGCCGCCGCAGCCACCAGATCAAACCCGAGTCAAACCCGCAAACCTGTCTCATACCTTAGATTCTCGCAGCATCAGTGCCCACCTGACTCTGGGCATACCTACGTCTCCCACGTCTCCGTGCAGTCAGAATTTCTCTGTGATGTTGGGTTTGAGACAAAGGGAACTGACGCATAATCACCTCCTCTTCACCTCCTCTCCCTTCTTCGTTCTCTCCTCCTCCTCAATGCGACCTCGCTCCCTCACTCCTCCCTGCTCCGGCAGCCGACGCTTTGCCGCTCGCTGCCGCCTCTTCGCTGCCCCTATGACCGCCATCTTTGAGGGAGAAGGTGAGGAGGAGGAGGAGGAAGACGACAAGGTTTTTGTTGAGTCACCAGGAACCCTGTTGGGAACCGAAGGAGAACTGAGCCAGAGATTGGTTGAGAGTTCTTGATGGACAGGCTAAGTTTATAGATGCAGCGAAGTAGATGTAGATGGAAGGTGTGATGCTTCTTCAAATCACAGGAGAACCTGATGTGATGAAGTCCGGCTCCTCTGCAGATCCTGATCGGGTTTACAGCTGTCCACCAACCTTCTGGGAACTGGATTGACCCGGACTGGACTGACTCGCCGCCTCAAGCGCTTAATTGAATTAATTGAACTGAAGCACACATGGTGACGCTCCAATAACAAAGGACGTGTCACTAGTAGCCACACTTAACTACAGGAGCCTGAGAAGGACATGTGTGTAATTAGTCCTCATGTTTTTTTCCCTCACCTGTGAATTATGATCTTAAAAAAACAAGCTTGTTGTAATAAAACAACTTTTACGTTCCCCCAACATCCCGTTAAAGCTCTCACTGTAAATTTAAACCTCAGTTTAAATTCTCTTTATTTGTCTTTTGCTTTGACAAGAAACTGATTTATGATTTTCCCCTGAACAGCTTGTTTTCTTGAGATCAAATGGTAAACGATATAAAATAATAATAATGTTACATGTAAGCAGTTTCCCAAAGGTTTCAGTATCTTCATACCACAGCTGTAAAAAGCCGTATCATGCCACACATGACAAGCCATCTTTGTAATGTAACTATCATCTCTTTTTCATGCATCTCACACAGTGAGATGGAGTTTAAGGTAAGTATAGGGAGGTAGCTGCGTGTGCATCACAGCACACAGACGTCTGTGACAGAAGGTCCGAACTCTTATCTCTGAACGTTATAATTGACCTTTTTCTATGTTACTCATCTACACTGACTGACACTATGGTTAATAAGGGACGTAGTTTGTCCTCTGCTGTAAATAATCCTGTTCCTCTTTCATTCTTATCACGTTTTCCTGTTTCTGCATCCTTTGTCTTCATGTTGCTGCTTCAGTTCTTTGAGCTTCAGTCTCCATCTTAACGAGTCACTGAGCCTCAGCTTCAAGCCTCACAGCTGATTGTCTTTCTCAGAGCAGCAGACAGTTGGACAAAGTAAGAGTCTGAGGGAGGATGGAGCTTTATAACATAATTATCTTTGGTGTGTGAACGTGCAAGGTTCAGATTTACTCTGTTCACCATTAAATATCTGCAGTTTAACTGGAATTATGGGAGAGAGTGGCAGAGGGAGGGAGGATATAAACTGGAGAAAATGGAAAAATGAAAGTTGAATGGAAATGTAGTTGTAAACATTAATCTGTAAATACAGGAAATGGTATGAATATGAGCAGATGGAGAAAAGGAAGCAATAAAGGACAGACTCACTATCTGAGGATTTACTCATTTGGTTTCTTGTTTTTTTTTGTTTTGTTTTTTTTTCAAGGTTTGTCACAAATGACCACAGAGGAGACGTGTGTGCTTTTGCTTACGCAGGATTTTAACTCATAAATGGACTTTTACCTTAATGCTCTGGCACTTTTACTTCAGTAGAAAGTCTGAATACTTTCAGGCATGTTCTTCCTTTGGCCACAGCTCAGTTAGTGAAGTCCAGGAAGGTGTTTGTTCATCAGCACTAAAGCTGAGAACATCAGCTGTGATCTGAGAGTTTAGACGAGAAACATTCTGAATGTTTCAGCCCACAGAAGAAGCAAATCAGCTGCTGTTTGCTTCTGTCTGAGAGGAAGGTGTGTGTGGAGACGCTCCTAATTCATCAGGGTGCAGTTTGCACCTGTGGCCACTGAGTGGTGCTGTGGTTCCAGCTGTCCAGAAACACTGCTTCTGTTCCCTGAGTTCAGTCTGTCAGGCGCTGCCTCCTCTCACACCGGTTGCAGTCTCGGTTCTGACGGACGGGAAGTCTGATGGACTCTGGTGCAGATTTCAGTAGATTCAGTGGATCAGACTCATCAGGAACAAAGTCCTCATGTCCCAGAGGTTCTGAGGAGGTTGAAGATGTCCCTGATGAGGTTTCACAGGTGTTTCAGAAGATAAAAAATGTTCTTGAAGAAGTGTCTGCAGTTCTTAGCTCAGCAGTTTTGTCAGTAACGAGCTCCCATAAAAAGCCTCGTCACACTGTCCTGGCTGAGATATGTGAGAGAACAAACGAGCAGTGTGTTCCTCAGACTGCCGGCAGCTGTGTGTTTGGATGTGGAAGAGGTCAGATGAAGCCGTCAGACAAATGTGTGTACTGTCATGGTGATGCAGCAGTGTGTCTGTCCTGGAGGAATAACAGAATATGAAATGGTTATAACTGTTATTATTCTTTTGCCTCCAAACTGAGAGAAGAGAGACACGAGACGTTTTATTTATGCCAGCCTGGTCGCAGTGTGAGACCAGGACATGTGTTCCTGCCGGGGGAAGAAGCCCAGCAGCTGCGCGGTGGTTCGTTTGGTGCTGAGGCTTCAGATCTGAGACCTGAGTCCAACAGAACCACATGGGAACAAGACAGAAAACACAGTGAGGGAGTTAATCACTCACACAGATTTATAGAGCTGCAACGGTTCAGACTTGGTGTTCTGACCTTTAACCCCTGTCCATGTTCCATGCGTGTGATGTAGAAAGTCTGAGAGGCTTTAACTGTCTGATTGTTTTTCCTGTTTCCTTCCTTCTTCTTCTCTTCTTGTGTAGTGTTGAATCTGAAGCATTGTGAAGCTGTGGTGGCAGGAGGAGGAGAGCAGCTGGGCCTGAGGACAGAGAGGGGGACTGTCCCTGACCGAGGACAACCGACACTCAGGTTTATAGACCACTACAGTCACTGCTTCATCCGGTAATGGTGGACTGAAGACTTTGAGTTTAGGAACATCATTATCTTTCATCAGGATGCAGTTTGCACCTGTGGCCACTGAGTGGTGCTGTGGATCCATCCTGGTTGTCCAGACAGTTCCAGCTGTCCAGAAACACTGCTTCAGTTCCCTGAGTTCAGTCTGTCAGGCGCTGCCTCCTCTCACACCGTTTGCAGTTTACGAGTTGGTGTTTTGTTGCACACAGACTGGAGGAGGGTCAGAAGGTGTTTGAGGAGTTTAAAGTGTTCTTTAAGAAATTTCAACCTGAGGTTTAAGAGCTCCTTGAGGTGCCAGCTCAGAGGTTTTCCCGGTGACATGCCTTTGATCTTTGACGAGGTTTTTAGAATTTCTTGAGAATGTTTTACAGATTTATGCAGATACTTGAAGAAGTGTCTGCAGGTCTTGTTCCAGAGGTTCTTCATCAGGCTCAATGAGTCCATGATGTCCTCAGGAGTAGGTTCCAGAGGCTCTGAAGAATTCACAGTGAGCTTCTAAGAGACAGGGAGTGGGTTTAAGTGAAGGGGGTTCCAAAGGTCCTTATCTCAGCTCTTACATCCACCCATCATGTTCCTACCTGAGCTGCTGGTTATGAATCTGTGTGGTGGCAGAGGAGATGAGCTTTGCGTTTGCTCAGCAGTTTTGTCAGTAACGAGCTCCCATAAAAAGCCTCGTCACACTGTCCTGGCTGGGATATGTGAGAGAACAAACGAGCAGTGTGTTCCTCAGACTGCCGGCAGCTGTGCGTTTGGATGTGGAAGAGGTCAGATGAAGCCGTCAGACAAATGTGTGTATTGTCATGGTGATGCAGCAGTGTGTCTGTCCTGGAGGAATAACAGAATATGAAATGGTTATAACTGTTATTATTCTTTTGCCTCCAAACTGAGAGAAGAGAGACACGAGATGTTTTATTTATGCCAGCTGTAATGGGAATCTAACGAGCTGGTGAACTCGTGATGGAAGAAGTTTCAGGAGACCCACATGTCTCAGGCAGAAGCATCTAATGAAGCTCGATGGAAGAGGACAGGGATCCATCCTCAGAGCGGAGGACTGAAGTACCCGACAGTAAATACAGAACGGACAGAAACTCAACTGGCAAATGTGACTTTGATGATTGATTAATCCATGGTGAAAGTACAGCTGGCTGCAGGCCTGTACAGAACAGTTCAAACCAGCTCCACCTCTGCCAGCTGGTACAGCACAGTCCTGCTTCTATATGAACAAATGATAGAATAACTGTAACTGATCTGAGCTCTTCTTCCATCAACAGGACACTGCTGCAGGTCAAAGGTCAGGAGAACGACACCAGGCCCAAAGACTCAGGGAGACATCAGAACAGGAGAGATCACACATTTCACACACCTGGTGTTGTTTTTGGCTTTTCTGTTAATCACCTGTGTGGTTAAGAATTCAGGTAAATGTGTGTGTGTCTGTGTGTGTGTGTGCTTTTCTGTCGTCGTGGTAACACTTTGCTCACAGCAGATGTGTGTGTGTGTGTGGAATGATAACACTAAGTGAACCTGGCAGAACGGAACGCTTTCACTGAGTGTGTTTAGCTTTTCTTATGTCTCTCATCACGGTGACTGAGATGTTTTATCTGCTTCAGTCTGTTTGCAGACATGTTCTTCTTCTCTCCGTCTTTTCCCACTTCTCATTCTTTCTTGCTTTCTCTCTTCATAAAGTCACGTGTTCTCCCATGAAGAACGACAGGTTTCTGGGGGTTTTGAGAAAGTTTCAGTGATTCATGAAAGTATTTTCAGGGTTTTTGAGAAGGTTCCAAAGTTTGTAGTTGGTTTCAGGGTTCTTTGACAGAGGTTCTTAAAGAGGTCCCACTGCTGTTGAGCAGGTTCCTGGGGACCCTAAAGGCAATACACTGCTTTTCCAGTTCCAGGGTACCATGAAGGAGGTTTTGCCAAAGCTTCTTGTTCTTGTGAAGGTTCCAGAATTTCAGTTAGAAGTTGTCAGGGTCTTTCAGAAAGTTTGAGATTTGCAGGAATTTTGAAGGAAGTTCCAGAGATTCACGGGGAGAATCCCTGACTCGTGACTCAGATTCTGCAACTTTTTTCAAAGATTTCAGGGATCTGAGGGAGTTTCTGGACTCTGCTGAAGACTTTCCTGAGAACAGGCTCCTTGAAGAAGGTCCAGATGGTCCTCAGGAGGTTCCAGGGGCTGATGAGAGTTAAAAACGTTTAAAGTGTTCTTAAGGACATTTAATGGGCTCTCTGGGGGAGGTTCAAGAGGTTGTTGGAGACAGTCCAAAGCAGGGCATGTGTCAAATGTTACAGTGCTGTGGTGCAGGTCTGGATACGTACAAAGTGGAGTTAATGGCCGTGAGAAAACTTTGTCAGTGCTGCAGTGACCTGCATGAATAAACAGCCTCCACTCTGAGATACAGGACGTCATTCATCTGTAAACCTGCCCTTAAACCCTGTATAAATAAAGGTTTAAAAAACATTACTACTCACTCACACACAAGTAAGGACACACACACATATACGAATATGTTGTACATACATATACACATACATGCGCCCTGACAGCGGCCCCACATACATTCCTGATAAATCCTGATGCTGGTAAATCATCATTCACCATAAGCAGCAACGCAAACACACACGCAGCAGCTGAGTGATTTGATATCTGATAGAACAGATGAACAAATAAGGGTGGAACTCTGAGTACAGGCCGCCATTCACATCAACAAGTGTGTGTGTGTGTGTGTGTGTGTTTAATTCTGAACTTTTGACAGTTTGGCTCGTTCCCAGTCTTCATTGCTCCGTGTTGTTATTCACTCTTCAGTTGTTGTTGCGGTTGCACAGTGTTATCTTGTGTACCTTCTGTGTGCTGAATAACTGTGTTTGCGTTGCGTTGCGTTGTGTCGTAGTGTTTTGAAGTTGTTTATTGTGTGCTTCCACCTTGGTGTGAAGTCGTTATTCTGCCTGTTGATCAGTTTTGATAATAAAGAATTTCTTTTTTTCTCCAGGGAACCTCCACAGGGACCTCCTGCACTGACTCTGAATCCTGCTGAACATCCACACCCTCAGAAAACACCCGCAAACCCCCTGTAATCTCCTCAGAGACTGCAGGGAACATTTCATGGATACCTGGGACACCTCAGCTACCACATCAATTATCAGGCGGCTGCCGCGGTGACTGCTGGGAGCCCTTTTCACTTTCAGATAGAGCAGGCATCATTCTTCATGTCAGTCTGCTCTACGAGCATAAATAAATCCCTTTAATGGGCAAAGCACAAGTCAAAACAGCCCAATGAATTAAGGCTGTAACGAATGATGAGAAGAGGAGTGAAGGACAGGAGGAGGAGGAGGAAAACATTCTTCCCTCCATCCGCTGAGAGGGAGTGGTGCACCGCTGAAAGCAACAGGCTGCAGCTCCTATCTGTCAAACTCTGTGTGCATGTCAACGCTCCACGAGCGCGGAAACGCACGCGCACCCCTCCTCCTCCTCCTGTATTTCCGTAATGTGGCAGATCTGGAGCGCGTGAGGAGATGAAGAGAGGGAGGGTTATTTCTCCAGAGGAAAGAGGAGGTGAAGGAGCGCGCGGCGCGGACAGACCTGACCAGTAGAACTGACACGGTGACCCGGAGCTGCAGGTGGTCTCGTGCCAAACGCGGTTTAATCGCAGTCAGACATTTGTCCCGGGACAGGACTTGGCTGGAAGTTTTCCCTTCGGTCCGCAGATCAGAGACATGAACCCGTCCGGCTCTCTGACAGCCGCTGCCGGAAGGACCAGATGATGATAATGAGGATGATGATGATGATGATGATGAAGGTGCTTCTCCCGCTCCACGCGCTCCACCCGCGACCCGAGCCAGTCTAAGATGCCACCGGGCCCCGGCGCTCGGCACGCGGCTCGAATCGAGAGTAACCCGGGATAACTTAACACAAGGACACCACAGAAGGCAGAGCTCGGGGAGCCACCCCGGCCGGAACGAGCCGGGAGGGAGAACCCGGGATCAGCGAGCGGTGCGCCGCGGAGCAGAGGCGCACAGAGGCGCGTAAAGAGCCGCAGAGAGAGGAGCGCTACAGAGAGGTAGGTTCCTCCAGCTGTTCCTGTCAGAGAGCGGAGAGCGCAGCCGAACACACGGACACATTATGACCCACAGCTGCACTGTGTTTTTCTGATGTAATAATCTGACTTTCACCCGAGAATAAGGATCTTACACTGAGTTAAACCAACTCAGGAGTTTGTGTAACTCATAGTTTACTCATGGAATCAGCAGCGGTGTAAAACAGACAAGCTTACAAAGCTGATTGTTATCAGATCAGATCTGTGAAGAAATCCCTCAGGAAGCACAAAGATGGATCTGTTAGAATGTCACACTCATTTCCAGGAGTTTTCCAGGAAATCTTTAGAATCTGGTGTGAAACTGAGAGAAAACTGTTCATGCACTGAAAGGTTTCAACACAAAATGCGCAAAAGTGAATTAAACTGCAGCTGCACAAACAGCCTCAGCACATGGTCCATTGAGTGCTGTCCGTGGCTTCAGCTGAAGGTGAGTTGTTGCTGTGGAATTGCGGATTTTTAATTGAATCCGGAGCTTTAATGAGTCCGGGTCCGCTCTGCCTTTAAAGAAGAGGTTTAAAGTTCATTCTTGGTCTTTAAAACAGAAAACACTCACCTCAGGGTCCAGTATGGTGAACACACCGGTGAGGGTCATTTGATATGATCGAAAGCTCCGGTTAACCACTAAATGAATCTCGTGCTGTTGAGAGATAAAGAATAAAGTCATCATTTTAAAATCAGTTAATCATTTGTCTTCCATCCGTCCGTCCGTGTCTCTGTGCGTCTCTCCAGGTCCGCAGTGATGCTGGTCCCGCGGCTCCCGGTCCTGTCCGCGCTCCTCCTCCTGCTGCTGGCCACGGGACGCTGCACCGCGGCGGCTTTCCTCAGAGGCTCCGGCGCCCGGGCGGACGGGCGCCTGGACAGCCGCAGCATGCTGGAGCTGGTCGGGCGGCACCCGAGGACGAGGACGGAGGCGGCGGGACTCAGCGGGCACGGTGTTAAAACCCCGGAGAGAGTGAGCAGGTCCCACCACGGACTCGGTCAGTACCGCTAATATTAATATCACTGATACTACTACTACTACAGTTACTACTACTACAGTTACTACTACTACAGTTACTACTACTACAGTGGTGCGGTCTGATCAAACCTTGTAGTGAACAGTGAGATAACATCTTTATCACGGTGTGGTCTGTGGTTACACTGAACTGAGGAAGTGATTCATGACAGCTGAAGGAGTCTGATGAATGAATGAATGAGTGAAGGCGTGATCATTTGTACTGAGGCCTTTGTCCGGTGGCCTGACAGGGATTTAGATTCACAGTTTATGTTTACTCCACAACATGGAACACGACCTGTGACACAGGTGAGACAGTCTGCAGCAGAGGAGGAGGACGTGTTCAGATCCTGTGCTTTGGTAAAGTTAAACTGTAGTTTTAAAAAAAAAGAAAAAGCAGCACCCAGCCACCCCCCTCTCCACCTCCACCTCCACCTCCCAGCAGTGATAGAAAAACATGAGACAGACACTGGGTCCAGACTGGGTCGGTTTTGGTGGAAAAAACGGAGAAATGTCTCGGAGATGATGCAGTGATGTGTGACTGTGTTTGAACCCTCACTCGAGAACATTCCTCTGTTTGGATCCGTGAGATGAATCCACTTTAACCCATCAGTGCATTTACAGTGAGCTCCATTAGCACGGCCAGCTGATGCCAAACCATCAGAGGGCCTTCTTCTTCGGCCTGTGTGGAGGCAGCGCTCCATGTTTTTACCTCAGTCTGTTGGTTCGGTCCAGAATGAGACGTGTCCACCGCCTGCTTTTAGGCATCTGTTTAAATTTGTGCATGAAAACACCTGAGAGGAAACTCAGGTGTTTGAACAAATAAGGGTGGAAGTATTTCAGGTTCTGATCCATTTAAAGGTTAAAGGTCAGACTCCTTCACATCCCGTCTGCTCAGCAGAGGCTCATTCAGCGAACTCAGCTGTCAGTGGCACATCAGGCCTGTCGGTGGTCTGTGATGTGACCGCTGTCCGTGGTGCTGAAGCAGAGACCACCGGGGCTGCAGGAGCTGTCCCAGGTGCTGATGGTCAGCGGCTGTTTCACACTCAGGTTGCCACGAAGTTGCCTTGTTGTTGCTTCAACTTGGCTGCAGCTCATCTTCAGATGGTGTGAAATGAATCGATTTTTTGTAACGCCCCATCTCTCCACTGTTTATGGAAATTCAAGCAGTTCAATAACTGTCAGTAACACACAAAACATTTTCAGGGACCAGTGTAGATGTCTCTGAGTGTTGACCGTGTGTTGTCCAGCTTGTTTTTCTCTGTGGTCTCTGAGGCGGATCGATGCCCACAAATCCAGAAAAGACCCCTGGATTCTGGACACGTACAAGTTTCTCAGCTCGTGGGTTTTTTTACTTTAAGCCTCAGTAATTGTGACTTTACAGTCCCAACATCGACGTCGCAAAGAATCCAGATCATAAATCACAGAACAGAGAGATGACAGGCATGAGATGTGATCACCTTTAGTGTCCATGATTTAAGGCATTCTCTCACGACTCATATGATGGCTTTGACCTTTCATTTGGTCCAATGAAGAAATATGCAGCTGCCGTGTTTGACAGTGCAGGTTCTGTGGCCTCAGAAAGCGGCTGAGTTTGAAACAACGACGCCGTTGTGGAGACATTTCATCGGGCAGCAGCAGCCTGAGGTGGATCTGTTTCCTGGGCTTTCCCCGTCCTCTTCCTAGGTCACAAGTTTGCCCTTCAGGAGTTTCTACATCAGTCACGTTCTTCATATGATTGGAGACAGATACAGAGCAGCGAACAGCGGACTCACTGCCTGTCTCAGGTTATGGAAGCCTCTGTCCTGCTGCATGATTTAGATCATAGGTGTCAAACCTGTTCCACAAAGGGCCGTGTGGCTGCAGGTTTTTGTTCCAACCAATCAAGAACACACAGTTTGACCAATCAACTGTCTGAAGACTGAGATCAGTTGATTAAATGAGTCAAGTCTGGTGTGCTGCTGCTGCTTGGTTGGAACAAAAACCTGCAGCCACACGGCCCTTTGTGGAACAGGTTTGACACCTCTGATTTAGATGGTTAATGTGACCTGGAGCTGTTGTTCCATAAACTGTTACCAGCATTTAAAAAGTCATCTTTGGTCAAAAGTTTACCTCCTTTATATATTGTTTGGTTCTTTAATCTACATTAAAAGATGATTTTTTATAATCTGCTCAGCTGTAAAGTAACTGCAGCTGTCTGTTAACTGTAGTGTCTCGCATGTTTGAGACAAAACACGTGTGTCCGCTGTGTGTTCTGTGTGTTGTGTCCACTTGTGTTTTCCGTAAACAGATTTTTAAAAAATCTATTTCAGAGGGCCATCCCAGAGATCCACGACACAAGGATAAGTTCATCAAACACCTGACAGGTGAGTTTTTCAGAAACACACATTTCCAGTTTCAGTGTGACTTATATTTCTTGAGGATACTGTTTAGTACTGCAGAACTTCATTGAGAATCCTCCTGTTTTCAAGTTTCCTTCAGTATCACAGTGATCCAGTGGGAGTTATCTGTACATCTACAGCTGTTAAACACTAACTCTGCATACTTCTAATCAGGACAGTCTGATGAAATATGGACAAAAATAAGATGGCGAGGAGATAAATCTGAGACACCTGTGAGCCGTGGGAACTGAAAAACAACAGCAGCATTGAGAAGAACAGAGAGGAGAGAGTGTGGTTAAAGAAAGGGTGATCTGAAAGACTTCATCCATTCATCTACCCTCAAAAAGAAAACTGGAGGATTATATTTGAAAATAAAACAGTTGTTTCATGAACCAGCTGCATTTCCCTTTGCAGCCATGTGCTGCTGGAAGAGAGCTGATCCCTGGAGCGGGCTCGAATGAATATTTTTTTATTCTCCTTTCAACCTGCTCTGATCCAGTTTCCCTTCCTACAACTCTGTGCTTCTTATATCCTCCTGAATGTATCCTCTCCATCCTGAATTCAGCTTCCTGGTTTTCTCTCACATTTCTTCAGGACTCCAAATTGAAATAATCTTATAAATACGAGCTAATTATTAGTAAAGATTAACCTGACTTTTGTGTGTATGTGAGGTTTGAATGAAAACTAATGACAGGGTCTGTCACACCCTCTGTCCAATCACAGTCCAGTGTTCAGAGTTTTTAAAATCACATTAAAGTGTGTTTCACTCCGTCCTCAGGTCCTCTTTACTTCAACCCAAAGTGCAGAAAACATTTCAACAGACTGTACCACAACACCAGGGACTGCACCGTACCTGCCTGTGAGTACGCGCACACACACGCACACGCACACAGGCACACGCACACACACACATGCACACAGTGAAGTGAGGTCAGTTCTTTCACTGGTCACCGGTTTGATTCCCTTCAGTGTTACTGTGTTGTGTTGCTGCAGGAGTTTAAGATCAAAAACAGGATAAGACTTGTTTTAACACACACACATACACATATACACACATTTCTGTTCACACACACACACACACACTCTCTCCAAGACAAACACTGAGGTACATGCGTGATTTGAGATCATAAGAGCTGCTGCTGCTCTGACACGATTACACTGATAACACACTGTGACATAGTGTGTGTGTGTGTGCGCATGTGTGTGTGTGTGTGTGCAAGTGTGTTTGTGTGTGCGTGCTGTGGCCTGTTGGTGCAGGCTCAGGCTCAGGTCCTCTGCTGGAGTGTGTTGCATCATTGTGTTCGTCCTCTGTCTGAGGCAGAGACGCTGCTTTACCTTGTGTAAATGCTTTATGGAGCAGACACAAACAGAACAGCACTGTTTCATACCACAGAAGAAAATCACAAACTTTTAGGAACTCGCAGAACAAACCTCAAGTGTCTCGGCCATGTCAAACGTCCGCCGTGTGGTCGTGGACGATGAGCGGCTTTTCCACCGTGACAGCAGGATGACTCTGGGTGGCAAAGTGTGTCGCTCCATCACTTTGTCCTCAACATGTAATAGTATAATATATGTAATATGATTTGTCACAGATGAGCTCATTTTATTTTCAGACATTTCACATGTGAAATCATGTTAAAATATTCATATCAAAACTCCAGTTACACTTTTATTAAAAAAACTGAATCATGGTTTTTTTAAGGTGCAATATATGAAACTTAAAACTATGTTTGGGAGCCACTAATTTAACGCGAGAAATGACCTTATACACATAATCCTTTTCACAACAATTATCAAACATAAGACACAGATTTGGCTCCAGCCTAGCAGTGCTGAGCTGAGCTAAACACAGGCTAAACACAGGCTAAACACAGGCTGAGCCTTGTGACACTGCAGCTGTGAATCTTGTCTGTTTTTAGAAAGTTTCAACACATTTTTAACCACAGATAAACACGCTCTGTTGTTTTTATCCTCGGCAGATTATAAAAGATGTGCCCGTCTGCTGACTCAACTGGCCAACAGCCCTCGCTGTACAGAGAGATAAACAGACTGACACGGTAAGACGGGGTTTATGTATACAAACCAAAATATTCATCTTAAACGGGGCGCTGCCTCTAATTTATTCCTCCTGTAGACTGAAAAAGCACAGAGCTTACCCCTGAACCAGTACAGAGGACACAGCAGTGACCGAAAATACAGAGGTCAAAGGTCAGAAGAGGCAGAACAAATATTAGTGTGAATGAATGTGTGAATATTCCAGAGAACATTAACGTCATCAGCGTCAGAGCTGGAAGCCTGATGATAGAAACATGTTGAGAAGTGCAGATCACATCCAGAGCCCACACGGGCCAGATGTAGAGCTTTGACCACAGAGACAGTTACTAATCTCTGTGAGTTGCATCATGGGAAATGTAGTACCAGTGTTCTTTGTTCTTTCTTTTGAGAGGTCCTTAACTTTATGAAAGTGCACTACTCAGTTACCAGAGTTCTTTGACAGGCTGTGACCTTTGACCTTGTGTCCTGTCCTGACCTGTTGTCACTACAGTTCCTCTCTCCTTGCTCAGCTCCTGCTTTTAATCTGCTGCACATTAAAAATCTTTCAGAGCAGCAAACACTCCTCAGCGACCTGAGAAGGAACATGTGCTACCTGTGTGTCTCATGTTTAACCTGCTGGAGTCTGACTCAGTTTGTTACTTCATGTCATGTTTTAACCTGAAAAGCTCATTTTAAAGCATCGGTTTGTTTCATTTACTGTCTCTTCTCTCTCAATGTGTCGTCAACAGCCTCTGCACAGGCATTGTTACCGTGACAATGAGGAGGGCGGGCATCCTAATGAGGTTCATTTACTAATGAGCAGCAGAAGTTCTCCAGACCGTGGAAACTCCTCTGAGATCACCTCCTGCAGCCAGTGAGCTCAGCTGACTTCGATCCACAGCCAGTGATCACAGCACACTGTTTTCTATTCTGTTCTGTTCCTCATGGTTTTCCTCCAGGTTCTACTTTTCTCTATTCAACTCAATTCTACTTTCCACTATTTGACTCAGCTCAGCTTTTTTTGATAGCTGACAACACGTGACGCGTTTTTCCTGCTGTGCACGAGAGGTGGAAACTGTAACACCGTTCATCACAGCATGAAGTTCAGCTCTGATTCTGAAGTGTTAGGGTCGGTTCAGTACAAAACTAAGCCTCAATAAGTTCTGTTTTAAGGCTAACAGCTCAGCAGCCGACTGCTTAGGAGTTTTCGTCTCTGTCTTTTAATAAGGTTTTAACTTAGTGTTTCACAGTCACCAGTAAGATGAGCTTGTTACTGATCAGCTGATTATTTCCTCATCCAGCTGTTCTAACAGTGTGATGTTTAGCTCTGGTTTGGTCTCCACCAGCTCCTGAGGGAAGTATCTGGCTCTTTAGCTGCTAAATGCTCCACTATGTTCAACACTGCTCATTTCTCTTCTGCTCCACTGATCTCATCTCACTTCTACTTGACTCTATTCTTCTTCAACGTCCTCTGCTACGCATCAGCATCTACTTTACTGTGCCTCTAAATCCAGTCGACACAACCAGACTCACCTCAGCTGTGTTCTGCTGTATTCTACCGGACTGACAGGAAACTGACCTCCAGCCTCTCACATTCAGTCTAAGCAAAAAAACGGATTTCTATTTTTCTGAAGTGAACGTTCTTCTGGGTGATGATTCTACTGGTTTCTAATGGAGTTGCAGGATGTTTTTTTGTGGACAACAATGAGCTGAAACGAGGTGGATCACTGCTCTGAAACCAAGAAAAATGTCAGCTCCGATTTGAAACTTAAGGCTCGTCTCAACAGCAAACTATTTCCTGCTCTCAAAAACTTGAGGAGTGTCTTCTTCCTGCTCGTGCAGGACAACAGTGTTTTGGCTTTTATGTTATTTTGGACGATGGACGCCTAAATAATATTTTATCTTCCGTTCAAAGCTGTAGAGGAACGAACAAACAAATCCTCTGATTGGACCACAGCTTTTGTTCCGTCGCCCTGTGTGACAGAACCAGAGATGCTGAATGTGTGTTACATGATGCATAATCGTGATAATATTCCAGTGTATTTATAATGTTGAAGCTGCGTCACGTGTGCAGAACAGAGCTACCTGCAGCCCTGTGTGCAATATGTACATACTGAAAGAGGAATAAAGACACATTTGATATATATTTTTTCCAAATTAAAGCTTTAAGGGTTCAGCTTTTAAAGGGTTTCTTCAGTCCTGTTTTAGTTTGAATTAATCCTGAGTTCACAGCTAATTAGTCTTCGCTTTGTTCATGTGATTTTTTTTACAGTGTGTCATTGGTCAGATGTAAGCCAGAGACGGAGAAACGTGGATGTGATCAGAGACAAGCTAATAGTGCCGGTGTTTGTCAGCTGCTGTTGGAGGAGCTGTCTGTCTCTGACAGGGTGAACCACATAGCTGCACTGTTGACTTTGGCTGCTGCTGCGCAGTTTCATGTTTAAAGTGAATATTTCCTCTGTGCTATGAAGAAAAGAAGCTTGTCACAGAGCCAATCAGATTTCTTCAACCTCACACACACACACACAAATTCAAAGTGAAAATTAAGATGATGAAAAATCTGAATTACAGATGTAAATGTGTTTTGATAAGACTGTTGCTATGGAAACCACTGTACTAATAATAGCCACGACATAATTACCCAGAATTTCTTCAGCTAGTTAATGATCTGTCTGCCTGTCTGTCTTTGGATTGATGTGCCCAAAATATCGCTTACAGTCATTTTAATAGTAATTAGGCAAACTGTCAGATGCATAAAAGGTGTGTGTGTGTGTGTGTGTGTTTGCAGTCCGACCAGCTCTGCTGCAGTTTTGGCAACATCTCACATTCATCATATTACACACACACTCACTCACACACACACTCACTCACTCACTCACACACAGCAGTATTTGCAGCTCTGTTGTCTCTGCTTCGGCTCCTCTGGTGTGTTTGCCTCCTTCGTTTGATTCAAAAGTCATTCAAGCTCTGAACCAACAACCGGACCGAGACCACCGGGTTGGACCATGGCTTAGAGAACACAGGGTGTTTTCTAACCCATGGTCGGTTTGCTCTGATCTGAATCAGTAGATTAGTTGATAAACTTCCTGCATTTTCCTGCTGGTTGTTTCTTTATCATCCTGTTTCTTCCTTTCTGCCATTATTTACAGCACATGAGCTCCAGTAGCAGAACTGACTAATCAGCTGTTTCTGAATGAGCTCTCTGTGGGAAATAGACACATACATGTTGTCTGTCCCCTTTAAGTCAGTGTAGCTTTGATGATGCTGGTTGACATTATCAAAACTGTCCAATCAGTTCAGTTCAGGATGCTTTATTTGTGCCTGAAGAGGCAGTTTGAACAAAAGCACACACACAGACAACTCAGCCACACGTAGAAAAACTGTACAAACATTAGAGAAAGTTTGCACAAACAAAGATCCATATCAGTGGCCAGTCCATAGCTCACCGCCAGCTTCCAACATTACAAAGGTTCAGCATGTGTTAAGAAGGATCAGAAGTCAAAACCGATCAGAAAGTACAAGGTAAATTACAACAAGAGAAAAACTTTGTTCTCCTAAAATAATGCGATACTTAACTTGTGATCTTGAACTAATGTAAAGATATATGTGTATATATTAGAGACTTTTATGCTTTAAGCTGTTTTTTCCTTGCTTCATGTGAGGATCTTTAGAGATCAGCACATTTCGTCCTTGTCTCCAGTTTGCCGCTCGTATCTCCACAGACATAAACAGCTGATCTGCTCCTGATGAATGTGTTTCTGTGTGACAGAATTCAGCAGAGGTTTGGGAATCAAACCAGTCTGCGTTCACATGATATCAGAGGAATAAATCCTGACTTCCCACAGTCCACATGACTGCACAGAGGGTAAATTCTTTCCTTTTCTTTCCTTTAACCTATTTTCTTTTCAGTTTGTTTCCTATTTTTATCTCCTCCCTATCTAATGGACTCTGGTCCTGAATGTCTATAATCATAAACAGGAAGAGCTGAACTGAGGGCAACTGGACTTGGTTGTAGATCTTGAAGAAATTTCACCTTTGGTTTCTACAGGCCTGACTGATTTTGTTGACTAAGAATGCTAATTCTCAAACATGAAACTAACTGGGTCCACCGTGGTTGCTAATGTTAGCAATTAGCTTCCAGCAAACCACCATTTCCGTTCAGCAGCTACATTAGAACCAGACCAACCACAGAGTCATTTATTAGGGTTAATCTACTCTGGATTTCTTTATTGATTCTTGTGATTTTGAAGTTGCACAATGCAGTGAAACAGTTGGGTAATGACAGTGAACAACAATGGAACATAAAGTGCGTGCTGTGGTTTTGAATAAAGTTAAAGTTATATAAAAAGACTGTAGAAACAATAGAAGCAGTGTAGGAGGAGCAGTGCCGGGAGGTGACTAACACCTGTGGCAGGTAATGACTAATCTGTGATGAATGACACCTGAGTCTCTGCCAGGTCTGCACTGCTACTGTCTACATCCCAACACACGCACTCTCCCATATGTAGCTGTGAAGGTCCTCAGTCATCCAGGTCTTTGTATTTCTCAGTGCTGTACATATAGCACTGAGAAATATCTTTCACTTGTGCTTTAAATAAACACAATCTTTTACTTATTGCTTTTGCACACAGGAACTCACTTTCTGCGAATCCTACATACCTGGGCAGGGATGTTTGATTGACAGCTCAGGGGCGTGGCCGGCATGACCCAGACTGGAGCAGTGACAGGTAATGTTGTGGTTTCTGTGCGTGTGTGAGACAGGTTCGTTAACAGTCTTTCATTAATTGTCACAGATACCAGATGTTAACAGCGGCTGTGTCCTGATGTGGCCACTGACATACAACTGAATCCATTTATTATTTGATCACTGACGACCTGTAGGATAGTGGAGACAATCCTAAAGAGCTGACGGACTTGGAAGACAACTCAGAGAGGACTTTGACGAGGACATCTAGGGAGTGTAACACCTGTAATGTTGTCCAACCAAACAAAACGTGGGCCACCAGCTTGTTGGTCATAAAATCTCTTTGGCTGCTTCGTCCTGATCGTACTTGACCGATGGGCAAAGTTCAACGCCCTGAAAATTAATGAACCTTCAGGAAGTATGAAACTCGCAGTGGGGACTTTTTCAGGGTAAGACCTTCATTTAGTCCCTCTGGTGGAAACGCAGCTCGGGGATCTGAGTTCCTGCGGGTAAAGTTCCTGTAATGTAAACACACCTGAAGTACAAAAGGACTCAGGACTCCTCAAGCGGAGCACTGGGAGGATGAGTTCAGAGGACTGAAGAATTTGGGAGCTGGTGGACTCGGGTGACGACGTGTAGAGGGCTGAAGGAACTTGAGTTAAGACCTAAAGGGTACTAAGAGACAGGGGGCAGAGTTTATAGGAGACCACAGGGTGAGAAAAATGACTTGACCTGGAGGATTTTGAGGACAGGGAGGCCTGAGCTGGTTTATGGAGACTGGGTGGCCTCTCACACACACACACACACACACACTCTCAGAAGAAACACATTAAGAAGACAAATGGCTGCAGTGAGACTGATGTTTATCCAGCACGCTATTTAAAGAGAGAGAGGAGGGATTAATGTGAGGAGCGATCGAAGAAAAAGATAAAGACATGAGAGAAAGAAGAGAATGTACAGGGAGGAAAAGAAATGGAGGGATAGATGAGAGATAAAGACTGATGAGAGCAAAAGAAAATACACAAGTCTTAAAATACAGATGTCTGATGAAATAATAGGCTTCTTTATCCCTTTGCTTTCTTTCTTGCCTCTTTTTCTTTCCCCTCCTCCCATTTTTCTTTTCTCCTTTTCCTCAAATCTTTTTCACCTATTTCGGGTGTTTTTTAATCATGTAGTCATCAAATTATTCACGAGGAGTTTGTGTTACAGCTGAAAAAGTTGTTTCATCGTACATGAAAGTCTGTTGTTGTTAGATCAGAAAAGTGTAAATCCTTTTACTTTACTTATAAACATAAGGCTCAAGTCTTGTTTTTTTGGGGCCTCAGTGCAACAGACGGTTGATAGTTTGGACTTTTTTCAGTCTATGCAGTAAACTATGCAGTAAACGTGTGAACGTGTTGGATAGAAGCTGTTGCAGGAGCAGGTGAGATGAGATAAGAGCAGGTTTGGATGTTCTGCTCCTGGTGGCGCAGGAATCATAAATACCAGACTGACAGCAGAAAGATCCTCCTGCAGCCTGCTCAGCATCATCCTCAGACAGAATGATTAACTGACTTTATGCATATTTCTCTGTTTAAGCTGGAGACACTGAAAAAAAAAAAGAAATCCTTGTAAACGTTGGGACATGAAAAGATGTGATAAAGCTGATGGAAGAAGATGTTTCTTGAGGCAATAAGCTCCAGACTGGTTCTTCCTGAGACCAATTTAATTTTCATAGCTGTTCTTTCTGGCGTCATTAGCTGGACGTCATATCAACAGCCAGCAGTGCCGTGACTGATGGACAAACCAGACGCTGGCATCTCCAGATGGAATAAACAGGACACCGTGTAAATGTGAAAGTCCTTAAGTTGTGTTTTGAACAGTGACGGAGGAAGTGCTCCGCGAAAATAATGAAAATAATGAAACTGCTGCAGTGACGTGAGGAACAGACAGAGTCAGACTCAGAATCTGTCACGGTTCAGATGAAGACTCATCTCTTCAGACCCAGACGTTTAACCTGAGTGAAACTGTCCCTCTCAGCCTGACGTCACTTCGTTCTTCATGTGCCTTCAGAGAGGAATAAAAGAAGAATGTGACCGAATTCGCCTCTTATGCGTCTGACTTCACTCGGCTCTGCTGGGATCAGATCCCACGACTCCATGCTCTCATGTCAACACAGCAACCTCCACATGAACTAAACGAGCCTCACATAGCTGAACTGCTCTGACTTTAAATGCTGGAACTTGATGTTTTTCCCTCTGCTCTTTGGTCACTGACTAATGACTGCTATTATTCTGATCTCACACTCCACAGGTTTTATTCTGGTGTGAAGAAACAAATAACTGTGAGTTAGAAAAGGCTGCTCTGCCGTTATTAAAGAAACCCATTCCCTCGACTCAGTCGGCTCCTGACCTCTGACCTCCCTGCAGAGGGCTCCATAATCAAACGTAACTTCAGCGCGTTAACTGTGAGAAAGCGACGGCCGTCCTGACTGTGGCCAAACATGGGAAGGTTTTCAGTGTCTCTCTGCCTGAATAAACAGCAGTTAGAGAGGAAAGTCTGGGTCAGGGACATTCCTCCACTGATCTGAGACCTGCTGTCTGACCACAACTACATTCATACCTTTTAAATTTGATTATTTTTATCTTAAAATTCTTTGTAGATTTTATAACTTAAAAAATGTTAGATGTGGACAGTGTCTCTGTTCTGTGGATGATGGGAAGTGAAGCCTGCAGGAATCTTTAAAATGAAAGAATGGAAATTCACTTAAAACTAAATCTTATTCATTTGTACCTTTAGATATTTAGACCTTTATAAAGAGACATATTGTATGAACAATAACCTAAATACTGCCACATCAAGAATATCATCATTGAATCTAAAGGTTCAGTTGAAATATATATTTAAATTGGGCCCTGAGCACAGACTCGCAGGCGTCCCAAGAAGCCTATAGAGCTTGTCAAACGCACTGAAGAAGGAGTGGGTGCAATAAATAATATAACAGAATAAACAATAAAACTACAGGACTAACAACAGGGAAGAGAAAACACAAACAGCTAAAATTCCGCTAATAAATGTATATAAAAAAAACCCTAAACCAACAAAATTACAAATACACGGGTATAAATCATCTGATAAGCTTGTCCACAGTGTTTGTGAAGAGACGGGATGTCTCTCAAGCTTTTATGTTTTTAGAGATTGATGCCATAAGTCTGAAGTTCAGACCAGAACAGGGTTATGTTTGGATAAAACTCAAGAAATGTGGCTCTGTGAATGTGCTGTTTACCCATGAGACAGGAATTCTGTCAAAGTATTAGACATCCAAAAATAAAAATATGCTTTCTGTATTATGGACTAAAACATTACAACTCTTCCAGACCGATAAGGCAGCTCGTGTCCAGAAATCAGAAATAAATTAGATGAGAAAGGACTTTCTGCAGACGGAGCAGAGGGACCTGTCTGCCTGGGAGACTGAATTCAGGAGAACCACGCCCAGAGCACAGGAACGCGCCCAGCAAAGCCACCGTCAGACACGGGATCGCGCCCAGCTGACGAGCACTCCTGTCAGGGCTGTCCGCGCGGCGCCTGTCTCCCTGACAACACCTCTCAGTAAATTCATGACTTTCTTATCACCTGTTTGTGTGTGACATCGTCAGTTATCATCAATTAACTCCTCCCATCTGCTTCTACCTGTTCAGGTGTCCTCGATTTTTTTTTTTTACTTTAGTTTTACCTGAAGTATGTGATTTCCGGCAGCACGGGGTGTTGTCGCGAGAACGAGAAGAGAAAGCGGGCTTCCCGCAGTTCACCTGTCCGCAGGTAAACAACCAGAGGAAAGAAAACGAAGGAAAGGAGACAAAAGTAAGTTAATTAAAAGTTAAACTTTGTTCTGTGAACGAGCTGAAGAGTTCTGCTGTCTGTCCACGTGTCCTCATCTTTTCCCTCCGGTCCGTCTCACCTGTCTCTCCTGTTTCCGTGTCTTTTCCTCTCAGTGTTCCAGTTTCACAGGATCTACCTGTTCTAGGTGTGTGTTTGATCTGCGAAGCATCTCACTGTAAAGATAACTCACTGAAGGATCTGGTGGTTTCTGAGGGCACGGTGGTCCTTGAGGAGGTTCTGGTTTCCAGTCCGTTTTTATTCATTCATGAGTTGGTTCTCATCTCAAAGCAGGTTCTCGTAGTATCTGAAGAGGTGCTAGGCTTCCTGGTCGTGTTGGAGGAGGTGCAGTGACCTACACTGAGTTCTGTTGTATCTGTGAGGTTTCAGGTGCCAGTGGCCTTGAGGAAGGTTCCTCTGGTCTTTTTGGTCCCAGTCCTTCATGGGGCGGTTCTGTGGTCACATCAGACTGTGTTTCTGACAGTTTGTCCCTCTCTGTTTGTGGAAAGGAGGGAGGACGAAATATTGAGCTAACATATGATGGATTGCACACGGCTGTTGACATGGCAACATCAGTGTTAATGAGCTGTCGTTTAACACTAATCAGCTCTGCTCTGATTGAGTTTGGGCTCAGGGTCTGTGATTGGTTAATTAGTAATTTAGCAGGTAATTGGCCTGGGGTAAAAATGTGAGGTGTTGTCGTGGCGACAGAGACAACGCCATTCATTCAGATTCGGACAGTGCAGGGACGTCTGTGTGAGTCATTTACATGAGTGAGATGTAATTAAAACAGTTTTAATGATCTTCCTCCGCCTCATGGCAGATGAATGGCTGAGTCACTGCTTCAGAGTGAGCAGTGTGAGGAGAGAACCTCCTCTTAGATGACTACAAGATTCTTAAAGAAATCTAGACCCTTCTCAAAGACCAGCAGAACCTCCTTTCCCAGTATAACCAAACCAGAGACCAGCAGAGCTTCCTCAGAGGTTACTAGAAACTAGGGTTTTGTCCATTTTCCTCCAGCGCCACCATCAGGTCGTAATTTTAATTTGTCCAAAACAAAACAAGGGAGCGAACAGTGTGACTGGAAACAGAACCACTGATCCCGGACTTTAGCCTCCTGCCAGAGTCCCGACCCGGTGACAGCAGAGACCAGTCTGCCAACATGCCTCCTGCTGCAGCCAGCAAATTCCTAACACATGACACAACGCCACACACAGCCTGAACATCCCATCTCAGCTGAGCTCCAACACGCTAACAGAGCAAATACATCAGTGAAACTGCCTCTGGCTGCCGCACACACGCCACAGGAGGATGGAGGCTGGGTGGAGCTGACTGAGCTGAACAAGCAGGAGTCTCAACAGGTGATGGTGTCGCAGGCTGAAACACCTGCCTGCACAGATTATTCATCGGTGGCAGTTTGAAAATCAGTGAAATCATTTTCAAGCAAAAATGACTAAAACTTGCCTGAATTCTGATTTAACATCATGGTCCAGTATCCAAACACGTCAGCTTGGGAAACAGACAGGCAGTTCTGTTTTATTGATACATGATCGACCAGGATAAATCTGCTTTTTAACAACAACACTCTCACAGTTGTTGGAGTTTGCTCAGCTTCTTTCAGCACAGATGTAGATAAGATAAGATCAGCTGAAGTGAACAAGGAGCTCATTGACAAGTTCTGTGACAGAAAATCAGCAGGAGGAGTCAAACCTTCAGGTTCTCCTGAGAAACTTGATGTTTTAATAAACCATATAATTTGTGTGTTTGCAGTGAGTAACCCCATCCCCTCCAACCTGAAGTCAGAGGCCAAGAAAGCCGCCAAGATCCTGAGAGACTTCACCGAAATCTCCAACAGGAACGGGCCCGACAAACTCATCCCCCGTAAGAGAAGACAGACTGTCCTCTTTCATTTTGGCTCAGTGTTCAGAACAAGAAGAAGGCGGAGACAAGTGTCCTGAAGGCAAAAAGAACAGGACGTGGAACAGGGATTAAAATGATGCTTTTTTCTTTTTTTTTTTAAATGTGCGTGTTTAGTGAAACGAGTGTGTTTGTGTGTTGTAGCTCATGTGATAGCGAAGGCGGAGGGTCTGGCCATCATCTCCGTCATCAAGGCCGGCTTCATGATCACAGCCAGAGGAGGCAGCGGCATTGTCATCGCCAGACTGGCCGACAGACGTAAGACCTCCACCCTGAGCCCCTGTCTGTCTGTCCCCTCTCATCCTTTCCTGTGTCGTCCTGTGAGACGGACCTTCGTAAAGCTGCTGAGAGCTCAGGGTCGGCTTTTTCCTTCCCACAGTTTGTGACATTTTGCGTTGCCTCGGTAACAAACAGACACACTCCCTCGGCTCTCCCTGCAGCGTTATGAGCAGCAGTCATCTGACGTGTTGTGCGCTGGGTTGCTGGCGGTGGCGGCCGTCACATTTCAGTGGCCGGTGTCATCGGGCCCAAACCCAGCGAGGATCACCGGACCGGGCTGAGCTGCTGCTGACGCCTCAGCTGCTCTGCAGGCGGTTTGTTGGTTTTCTGGGTTTTTAGGCTGAAGGAGCAGTTTTTAAAAAAAAGTGAAAACACTGAATCAGTTCTTGGTTTAATGGAACCAAAAGGTTTTTCTGCTGTCAAGCTTTCATTAGAGTGATAAAAGGCCCTGACTGAACCTGTGAGATAAATAATCTGTTGTTCTGTTTCACTGGCTGATGTTATCCACCTGTTGACTTTAAAGGTTTAATGATGGAAAGGAAAGGAGAGAAAACACAAAGTGCGTTCCACACAAACCATATCTTTAACCAACATGCCTCTGTCTCTCGGTGTGTGTGTGTGTGTGTGTTCAGGCTGGTCCGCGCCCTCTGCCATCGGCATCGCTGGTCTGGGAGGAGGCTTTGAGATCGGGGTGGAGGTGGGTGAACGTATATAAAATGAATAAAGCTCCAGTGCTGTGTTCACTGACAGCTGTTCTCCACCTGTTGGAGAAGCCGTCGACCAATCAGACGTCTTTAGGCAGAGTGAAGAGCGGGACCGTCAGTTCAGTGTGGATGAGATGTTAGCAGCTGCGCTCACTCTGGTGATCCCACTGTCCGAGTCACTTTAATTATTTACCAACCAGAAATGTTTGAAATGTTTGGTCGATCAGTCGAGTAGTTGGCTGACAGAAAATTAATTGGCAACAGTTTCGATTAAATAAAGAGAAAAGAGGACAGAATGAAGACAGATACATGTGTTAACTACAAGGAAACATCATCTGATTGTAGAACACCAGCTTCCATCAGGCAAATATCAAACTTCAGATGTCAGATTGTCCTTGAACGCATCAGCAGGGAGAGTTTTCAACAACTAGCACCTTTCAGAAGTGAAGTAAATGAAGTAAAGACTGAACACACAAACCCGTCTCAGGTGTCAGATCTGGTGATCATCCTGAACCAGCGAAGGGCCATTGAGGCTTTCACGAAGGGTGGGAATCTGACGCTGGGCGGGAACGTCACCGTCGCCGTGGGACCTATGGGCAGGTGAGCACCTGCACTCTCGCTGTTTGTCTGACTCTTAATTGCCTCTAATCTTTACTTTAGATGTAAATTATAGCTTCGGTTTTAATATTTTATTCTGCCTCGAGATTTACGAGATGTTTAATGACAGTTGTTGTGTTTGTGTTTCGAGGCCTGAAGCAGAAACACAAACTAATTCAGCTTCTGTCAAACCTCTGTGGCAGTTACAACATCAGCTGTGATTTACTTTAGAGGCTGTGATTGATGTGTGTGGTGTTCATTTTAGAATAAGGAGGTCAGTGTTGTTTCAGGGCAGTTCGACAGGTTTTGGCGCGTGTTGGCAGGTGTGTGTGGGCGTGGCCAGGTATTTGACCAGCAGGTAAAAGCTGGCATCACTGCCAGAGTGGCAGTCTATCTGTCTGTTCCTGTTGAATAACTGAGCTGCAGTGTTGGGTAACCATTTATCTCACTTATCTTAGAATAAATGAAACAGAGAACAACTCAGAGAACAAACAGGGACTCTGTTAAAAATAACTCCACTGTGATAATGACTTTGCCTTCGGGATGTAATTGGCCTTTGGCACCAAGATGTGTCATTGAAATTTATAATCAGACAGAATATTACACCAGCACTCTTAACATGGGGAGTCTGCAGCTGTGTCATTTTCTTTGCGCTCTCTGTTCATATTATATTCATGTTAATATTTTTGAATTAAAAAAGAAAGCGTGAGGACGTGTGATTCTGCCTGAGGGGACACCACGCAGATATGGACCTTCTTTATCTTTCTGTTGGTCAGGAATGTGGAAGCAGACGTGGCTCTGCGCAGCACTGCAGCGGTTTTCACCTACTGCAGGTCCAGAGGTTTGTTTGCAGGTATTTCACTGGAGGGATCCTACCTGATCGAACGCAAAGACACCAACCGCAAGTACATACGACGCCCGTCTTCCTGCCGTAATGTCTGAACTCCAAATCAGTGTGTCTCCCTGTCCCTGCAGTGAGGACTTTTGTGTGCTCGGTTTTCAGGTTTTACTCGCAGGACATCCGTGCATCAGCCATTTTAAACGGCGATGTGGAGCCACCATCGGAGTGCTACGACCTTTACCACATCCTGGATGCCTACGCTGAGGCCTACACCACTGACTGGACCAGCAAGCACATGCGTTCAAAGGTAAATGACCACGTGTGCTGTTTGATTATTAGGCAGTGTCTGTAAAAACAACCCACACAGAAAAGCTCACTTTTCAGTCACACATTTCTTCGTTTATTAAATTTCCATCCAGCTTTCTGAAATCTGTCCCCGGTTTCTGATATTTCCGTTTACCGTTGGTGCGTTTCTCTCAGGCCCTTTCCTGCTGTGCTTTTTACACTTATGAGTAAAACCTGTTGTTTGTCTTTGTTTCTGTCTCTACAGTCGTCTGTCCCTCCGTCCAGACCTCCAGCTCCGCCTCAGCAGAGACCGCCAGCCGGTTACAAGCCACCAGCAGCCGACACCGGTGAAGCTTCCACTGAAAACTGAGTCTCATCACATGTGTTGGTGTGTGATGAAACAGTGTGTAATGATCTGTGTGTGTTCAGGTGCACGATCAGGTACAGGAAGTAAAAACGCCCTCTACCCAAGCATCTCCGTCTATAAATCTGAATCCTCAGGTGAGTGTCACCTGCCACCTTTTTCATTCCTTACCTTCTCCTTTCCTTCACTTTATCTTCCCTTCCCTCCTTACCTCCTTCCCCTCCCTTCCTTTCCTACTTTACCTTCCTCCATTACTCCTCTAACACATCCTTAACTGTCTTAACTATCCTTCTGTCTCTTCGTTTCCTTTTCCTCACTCTTACTCTTCCTCGTTTCCTACTTTACCTCCTCCGTTCCCTCTCTGCTACATCCTTCCTGACCTCCTCTGACTGAAGACAGATGATGAGATCAGTGTGTGTTCTCATTTGTACAGTAGCTCACCACAACACACACACACACACACACAGCGCTAACAGCCACAGGATGATTATTAATGGATCGGTGTGTGTTGATATTGGCTGCTTAATCAAGGTCACAAGTTAATACAAGACCTGAGTACACACACACACACTTTTTCTTCTATCTTCACATCTGACAAGGTGTGTGAGTGTGTGTGTGTGAGTGTGTGCGTGTGTGTGAGTGTGTGTGTGTGTGAGCTGTACATTAACAGGATAGAAACATCCTGTTTTCAGTGTTAAACACACACTGCAGTGTTCTTGTTGTGTTTGTGTGCAGTCAGCTCCCTCTAGTGTTCACAGCAGTGACCTGCATCTGCACAGTCATTCAGAATTTTACTAAATGGATGAATGAGAAAACTGAAATAAAAGTTAGAAACGCCTGTAAACACACCTGTAAACACACCTGTCAGCACACCTGTCAACACACCTGTGCGCTCACGCTCACTCTCAGTAGCTGTTGGTTCAGCTTTTGATTCATGTTTTCTTTGTTTCAGGTCAGTTTTCCTCTGGAAACTCTCAGAGCTACGGTACAAAGACAAAACTGAAATTCTGAATTCTGGCTCCAGCTGAAGCGAATGCAACACGTCACATTCATTTAGCACAGTTTGTCCAAATCAGCAACAACATCAACAACTTTTGTTTTTAGAAATAACAACAGCTCTTGGTTATTAAAGCTGAATTAAAGCTTTTATTTTGTAAATTAGTCTGAAATATTTCTAAAATATTCAGTGTGTATGAAGCTGTTATTATATTTTCAGTATCTTTATTGATTTGTAATTAATAATGAACATTTAAAAATGAAAATGTGAAATATTTCTATAAAGGCACAGATGATGTAACTGTGAACTCACATTCTTTCATTGGTTTCTTTAAAAGTAAATTTTCTTTTTTTTTTTTTTTTCCATAGGTGGGGGACCATCAGTGGGCGGGGCCAGCGGACAGATGGTTGTCACGGCGACCCACCCATTCACAGGGCAGCAGCCTGGCGACCTGAGCTTTGTTCCCGGTGACCGCATCACTGTCATCACCAAGACCGAGTCCCAGTACGACTGGTGGGAGGGACAACTAGATGACGGGCGAGTCGGGATCTTCCCCGCCAACTTTGTCACGTACTGATGCCCCCTGGTGGTCGATGCAGGAACTGCAGCTAAACAACACAGGTTTTGGGTAACACTTTATTTCAGGGCTGCAATGAACAATCAGTTAATGGATTTGTTTAGGGTTTAATTACGTTTAATTAAAATTAATTAATTAAAAATGTAGTAATTGTTTAACAGTTTTCTCTAAAACTTTGTGTCAGATTTCTGGGAAACCTAATCATAAATCCATAAGATAAACTGCAAGCAGGTTTTAATTAATTTAAAATTTCACCTCTTTTCATTTTTATAATAATACTTCAAAAGAAAAATACTTTTCAAATCAGATGAAGGTAATTTTACTTTGAAAGGACTGAAG
This sequence comes from Toxotes jaculatrix, assembly GCF_017976425.1. Classification (NCBI taxonomy): domain Eukaryota; kingdom Metazoa; phylum Chordata; class Actinopteri; family Toxotidae; genus Toxotes; species Toxotes jaculatrix. Next base: position 699,087 of record NC_054417.1, on the reverse strand, counting down.
GAAACGTTAAACTTCCGGATTTTGTTCTTCACTTTGTTTGCAGAGAAAACATTTAAAGCTTCACCTCTGGGATCTGTTACTGTCTCCACCTTTAAAATGTCTCCACAGCAGAAAATGGGACGTGGGTGGTGTTAAATATTTATCTGTTTATAGTTTATATATAATGATAATGACTTTTTTAAAGATGACATCAGAATTATTCAATCAGTTTAGTATGATTAAAATAACTGTGGTGCTTTTGGGATTGTTTCTACACATCAGAGGCTGTATTAAGATCAGAAATAAATCTAATTTATAGAACTGTTGCTTTCATTTATGCTTACTTTTGTCTATTTCATCAGAGAAATGTTTCAGGAAGTCACTTAAACCAAATCAAACGTGAACTCATTAATGTTTGAAGTTGAGTACAAGGTTAAAAAAAATCAGTAAGTGTGGAAAGATAATTTAGATGTAAAGATATGAACAAATATCAAGAAAATCCGCCGTGAAACAGACCAGACTAATACAGAATATTGTTTGATCTGTTTCAAAATTTAAACTTTTGTGAACTTAAACCTCGTTAGACTGTTTTAAAATCATAAAAATATCTGTAAAATGAAACGTATACAATGATAGAAAAATGTTTGCAGCAGTGATTTAATGTCTTTGAATCAGATTTACCTTCAGACTGATGAGAAAATCGTTTTTCAGTGTAGTTTCAACTCTTTAAAAGCTTTTAATCACCTCAGTGTCATAACATGATTTAACAGGTGATTGTTAAATGCTGCAGTTCCCTGTTTATCCTGCAGAGGACAACTGCTCTCTTACTGCTCTCTGCCTTTAGGGGGCAGAGTTGTTGTTTAGCTGACCATAAAGACTGGAAACAAAGTCCACCCTCGTTAATGATCATGTTTATCTCATTAGTTTAAGAAGCACACATACAAACCTTTCCTGCTGCTGAAAACTGAATTTCAGCTCAGTTTATTTTCACAGTGATGAAAACAGAACAAAGTGATAACAAAAACACAACATGAGAACAAAACACACAAGTTTTTTGAATTCGTAAAACTCCCCCAGCGTCACCTGAAGACGAGAACGAATCACACGTTTTGGGGCTTCGTTCTCATCTTTTTCTCTCTGACACTGATCCTCTGAAGCTCACTCAGTTTTTTGGTCTTTAAACCAGAATGAAAAACAAATGAAAATGAAACAGTACAGTTAAACTCAGACTCAGACTGTGTGTGTGTTCAGTGTGTGTGTGTCGTCTTTCTCTTCAGGGAGGATCTCTGTTTTCCTGGCTTGGCTGCTCCCCAGCTTCCTGGAAACACACACACCATAAATCAACATAATGATTCACTGTGTGAGATGCAATTTAGTTTCTCTCTGGCAAAGATTTTAAACATGGTTGATCTGTAGGTTTCTGGTTTAAGGTGTTTCAAAAAAAGAAGCTGCCACGTGACTGAAAATCTGGCAGCAGCTGGATCAGCTCCACATGCTGCGGTCGTTGCATGTTTAACCCCAGGAATCCGGGCTCCTTCTGGTTAATATTTCTCTTTTTTCTATACATTCATTTTTGTGTTTCACACTTTTTAAGCTGTCCTCATGTCGGTGTCACAAACTCAGCTGGAAGTCTGACTTATCACTTTGTCAGTTTAACAAAGCTTCAGGAACCAAAAATACCAGAAAAATGACAGAGACACCTGGAAAGATTTACAAATCTCCAGCAATAATCACTCAAAAAATTATTATACAACAGTTCAAGGTTGTAAAAAATATTGTTTCACCATTTATAGAAACAAAAACAGCAGAAAACTGTAGGAAATAAAACCATAATACAGTGTATTTACATGTAGAGTGATTTTTATTGCCGCTTGTTTTGACTGAAAACAGAAATAAAGCTGAAAGAACCACATCAGCGCTTTGAACTGGTTTTCTCAGCTTGTCTCTACATGTGACACAAAGAAGGTTCAGTTACTGTTAATAACCGAGGCTCAGTGTGTTTACTGATGAAGAGCCAGACGTCTTCAGGCTGTCGTAAACCAGCGACCTTTGACAGTTAACGCCTGCAGGGCGAAATTGTGAGAGTTTTAGCTGCAGCTTCAGACTTTTGAGGAAACACTGACAGGAAACAATTCCTGATTCCCAAGTATCTCAAAGTGCTGTGAGGTGAGGCAGGATCTGCAGAGGCTTGTTTTTCTATGCATTACACGTCTTTGATGGTGGAGTGAATCCAGCTTTATGTTTTTATGTTACACTGAAAACCTGTGAAACGATGCTTTAAGTCACTTCAATAACACACAATCAACAATCCTGCCTGACTTTTAATACGATTTTTTAAATTTAGGTTTGTATCTGAGCGGATCTGTGAACCTTCAGGTGTGACATCTAAAATCTCTGAGGCAGAGCAGAGACGCTTTCTGAGGCAAGGTCAGGACCCAGAGAAAAGACTGAGACACCAACAACCTGTCCTCCAGCGGCTGGACAGTCAGTGCTGGAGGCTGCTGGGACCTGAGCTCTCAGCACTGAATTTATAAATATTAAGAAACAGAGGTCGGGCAAAGAAATCTTCTCTGCAGGTAAATAAAATGATATCATTTATGTGTGTTTCTCACCGTGTCCTCCAGAAGGCGTCCAAGCTGGGTGGGCGGGGCCGGGGCTGCCTGTCACAGTCCTCCACCGAATCGGGAAGCGTCACACCGCTGGTCTCTGGCAGCAACAGACACAGGCCACAGCCTACGATTGGCCCACTGCTGTACACGGCCATGGCAGCCAATGAGATTGCCCCGTTTGGGTTGGGCAGAACCAAGGTGTTGACCAGACAGCCGAGGCGGAAACACAGGTTGACCAGGGATACACACCGCTGTCTGGATCATATGGACACAGGTTACATTACATATAACCTGAAGTGTGTGAGTGTGTGTGTGTTATTGTGTACCTGACCACAGTGGGGAACAGCTCGATGCTGTACAGCGTAGAGATAAAGATGGCCGCCAGGATGCAGAGTTTTCCCAGCAGAGCCAGACTCATCACCAGCACTGGCTCACCTGCACATACAATCGATCACTAATCAATAACATGTCAGGTAGACAGTCAGAGCCTTCTCTGATTCCTCAGAGAAAGTTCAGTTCAGAACAAATGTGAGAAAATGACTATCAGCCTAACAGAACGTGCACTGGGTGCAGGGCCAGTGAGAGTTAGTCTGCAGCCTGAGACATTAGGAAGCACAGGAACGGAGAGGTTGGTTAGTTGGGTTTGGTAACAGCACTGGTTAGTCCCCTGACCACTCCTCCTCACCGTTGTATCTGGACAGCAGCAAAGACAGGAAACAGGCAGCCCCGCTCAGGAACAGAGCGAGCATGCTGATTGGTCGTCGGCCCAGGCGAGCCAATGGGACGAGCAGGCAGGGAGCTTCTGATAGGCCGGAGAAGAACTGGGCGGAGTAGACCCCGACGCCAAACGAGCCAATGTTCATACAGATGCCATAGTACGTTAGCGCTGACACTGCACTGCAGGACACAGACAGATTTATAATCTCATGTCTTCTGTCATCATCTTTCATCCTGTCTGTTCCTGCTCCTTTTTAACTTCAGCAAAACTTTATTTTATACGTCTCATAGTTTCTGATAAGTGTCCAGGAAATGAAGTGAGATTTAAGAAGAAGAAAGAAGAAAACAGCCCTTTAAGGACTTGGAACCTGGAAGGAAGGGAAGGTGAGGCCGTTAATGAGACACACCTGTGAAGCAGGTGAGGGGAAAAACTAACAAAGGCACCATGGAGGCAAACAGAGCAGGAGGCAGCTGAAAGTCCTGATCTCTGACCTGCTGGGATGCTCTTCCTTGCCTGGGCTGGATCTTCAGGAAGTTGAGTTAAGTGATAAATCTCTGTTTAGTTGTCTCCTGGCTGCTTATACTCTGTCCTCACTCAGAGTGCTGAGGGGACATCTGATTTGACGGTGGAGCAATGAACTTTAATGTGCTTTATCTCTCTCTCTTTGATGGATGCTGCGCTGTACATTTATTGGACTAACTGGTTAAAGTGCACAGATCAAAGATTCATATAAATTGATATATTATTTTTGCAGCTCTTGCAAGTAACCTGTGTGTTACCTCAGGTAGCTCATGATGAACAGTCGCAGCAGGATAGTTGGGTGTCTCAGGTGAATGATGTCACTGGGGGCGTGGCCTCCAGGTGCTTCTTCCCTCTGAGCCTCGGTGGATTTCTGCAGGTCAGACCAGGCCGAGTCCAACAGCTGCACACACACACACACACACCATTGATCAGGATGCTTCCTTGGTCACTGAGCAGTTGATTACAGGACCAGTCTGATGTTAATCTTTAGTTATTGTTTTTTTGTTATATTGTTTTATGGATTTTCTACATTTCTGTGAGCCTTGAGTCATGAGTTGTTTAATTCTTGATATTTTCCAGGCTAATTTTGTAAACATCTTGTGGATATGGACGTTCTGCTCAGAATGAATGGAGACATTCATTGTTGGTTTGGGTCTTTTCATGGGATTAGATGACAGTAAGACAATTATAAACTGTTGTATTTGAACTGTAACTAAGTGTTTTTGTGTTTACCAGGTCAAGACACTGTTCATCTGCAGGGCTGTTTCTACGGTAACGGTCCAAAACATCCGTCCTCCTCTTTAGCAACAACCAGCGGGGAGACTCCGGGATCGAACTTGGAAAAACAGACAAACAAATGTAAACTAAATCTCATGCATTCCAAAAATGGTAGAAGCCAGACACATCAACAGGTGTGTGCATCTACAGGTAGAGCGGCAGACAGATGAGCTGTGGCAGAGCCAGCGACAGGTGCAGGTGTGTCCAGGTGGGGCTGAGCCAGGCCAGAGGAGCTCCACCCATCGTCCCCAGGCTGAAGCAGAACGGCAGGAAGGCTGACGGCCAGAGCCGAGCAGCGGGAGGAGTCCACTCTACTGCTGCAATGCAAACACAGGCAGGTTCATTTTAATTGTTGTTTTTTAATATAGCCACTGACCTATGCTTGATATGGATTCATTACATTTGATTATTGAGGGGTTTTTTTTAGCGTTCTTACATTTTATAAACAAAACAATCAGGAAAATAATCAGCAGGTTAATTGATAGTGAAAATAACTGTCAGTTGCTGCCCTGCAGTTCTTTCTTGTTGCTTACTATCCAGCATATACACCAATGACAATGAATCTGTGACAAGATAAAACTGTGGAATCACATCAAGTCCAGTTTGGACTTGTGGAAGTCCTATACCCCAGGAAAAAACCAGATGTGAATACAATGCTGCCCTTCGTAGATTGCACTCTCCATCTGCCTCTAAAAACCACTTCTTTTCACTGTGATGACGATGAAGCACCATGTAAGAGAGACCTGAGACCTGCAGCAACACAGGGTCATGTCTTACATTCTAAATGGATTTCACTCCTCCTTTGACCACATTCCTGAAAACCAGATCTCAGCAGAGGTCAAAGAGCTGCTGGAAGCCATCTTGCTTCATTAGCACTCAGGTTGGTCAGCATGACTTTATCTGGGACACGTGTTCTTTATCAGCCATGCATGTGTGAATGTGCCCCTCCATGGTCCACTAAAACTCACCGGACAACCGGTCAACCACAGCTCACTGACGTCTGTGAGGTGCTTTGATAAAAAATAGTCTTCAATCAAGGAGGTTACAGTAAAATACCACAACTTTTCTCAGAAGAGAAAAAGGGAAAAATAAAAGGAAAGTGAAGACATGAGAGAATAAATTAATACAAATGGAATGGAAGAAGCATATCCCTCAAGTGCATCTTTCATTTCCTGATTTCATACTCGTTTTCATTCTCTTGTGTTGTGTACATGTTGTTGTTACCCAGGCTGAAGGAGCAGATGTTGATGCAGCAGCAGCAGACGCCTGTGAGGCAGCGAACAGCGAGGAAGAGGGTTGGCTGAGGAAGGATGGCGGGCACAAGGCCACACAAAGCGTGGACACACAAACACACCAGCAGCACCGGACGCTTCCCGTACCTGTGCACACAGTACAGGAGCACATCCACATCAAGGTATCACTTTGCTATTATAACAATAAGTGACAACTGTCTTATCTTGAAATTTTATGTATGTACAATTAGTGAGTTATAATGAGTTAGGTGTGATATACCTGTCAGAGATGGCTCCTCCAATCAGAGAGCCCAACAGCAGGCCGGCCATGAAGAGAGTCTGACCATACGACAACCAGTCTGTCCAACCACACACTGACTGACACACACACAAAATTAAATTATTAAGACTGTTACTCACAAAAAATGTTTCAAAGTCCAAATTTCCTTTTATGGATGACTAACCGTCCAAAACTCAGATTCAGTTTGCTATAAAACAGAGAAAGGCTGCCAGTAGTCAAAAGCTGTGTTAGTTGTGTGGGCCTTATGCTTGGAAAATGATTTATTTTATTTTTTTTTCCTTGTTTGATTTTAGCTAGGCTAGTTTCCCACTGCTCAGTCCTTGTGCTAAGCTAGGCTAACTGGACTTATCAGTAATTGGATGCACACACATGTAACTGATGTGCTTTCTGACTCTGGGTAAGATGACTGACAGATATCACAAAAATATTATCTTTTCCTTTAATATTTGACAGAAACAGCTCATTGAGGGGCTGGGGTTGCTCATTAACACTGTTAATCTGTGCAGTAATCTGTTGTGTAATGAGTTTTTCACTGTAAATGTGTGTATGGATTTCATAGTTTAAAAATATCTTAAGAATATTCACAATAATGAACTGTATTTATAGTATATGAACAATAAAACTTTAAAATTGCAGGAATTTCATTCCATCACCACTGACGTCTTGGTCCCCGCTCCCAGTCCTCCAATCGGCTTCGCCTTCTGAAACTTCCCCGTGTTGTGATTGGTTGCTCCCCGCGTTCGTTGGCAACGTTCCATCCGAAGTGTCCGAGCCGGTGCCGTTGCCATGGCGACACGTGGAAGCGGCGATAACGGCGGTGAAAATGTCGAGGAAGAACAGGAAAGATGTGAAGACGAAGACCAGAGAGAGACGCCAGTAGACGGAGACCTGCAGCGGAGACATCACCCCTCTCGGGTACAGTACAGATGTGTTGCTTCTTTTGACGTCCTCGGCTTTTGTTTTAGTTTTAAATTGAAAAACAAACTTTTCAGGAACACGCCATCTTGTTGCAGCCTTTCTCTGAGCTCTGGAGTCTTTCTCCGGTTGAACAGCTGCTGCTGTCACCAGGATATGTGTTGACTTGCCAGACACAGACAGACAACCACAGGGGGTTCAAATTTAAAGTGAACTTTGATCTACAAGTTTTCTCCCCGCCCTTTTCCCTCATAAGGACAGGAGGGAGCAGGAGTGTCCTCAGTGCGGCGGTACAGCGACACCATGTGGCGTGGTGATGTGTTACAGCGTTATTAATAACGCTTTAAAAATAACTGGGTTTTTGGGGGGCGGGTAGCAAAGGACAGAACGAGGAGGTAAAGTCAATAGTACACATTATGTTATATTTGATATTAAAAGCATAATATAAAAAAGGCATTCAGACAAAAATTATGGTATACATCACAAAAAGTCAGATATTATGAATACTTACAAACTCAGGGTAAACACGTCAGTCAGAATAATTTAACTGTCACCAAAACACAGTAGAAAGAACAACAAGAAATTTTACAGAATTTTCTACTTTGCTTTTAGTGTTTAGTTCATAGTAAAATTTGAATCGTAAAGAATTGTAGTTTCTGCAAATTCCTACATTCTAATAAACAAGACCTGTTTATTAGGATGTCTGTTCAGACCTGTGAAATTTCCATTAAAAGTGACAGAAGTTTATGTTTTCTTCTCATATCACAGTCAAATTATGTCACTATAAACCATCAGGCACTGGACCAGAGAACGACCAAAGAAGGTAATATGGCACCCCCTTTTAAGGTCTCTATACTCAGGAGTCTGTTGTTTTTCAGTCCCATCATGCTTTGCTGCCAGTTCCTCGATTAACCTCCGTCACCACTGTGGCCATAGCTGAAAGAGGCGTGGAGTAAGTGGAAGCCATGTTCTGTAACCCGGCCATCAGACAGCGCCAGCTGAAACGCAGCGCCTTCCCAACATTCTGCCGAAGAGAAAGCACATCAGTCATCAGAGTATGTGCTCACTGAGGAATACTGTTTCTGTCCTTACAGCGAAGCAGCCCAGAGGGAAAAGCCTGTGCATGTCAGCCTCTGACTTGTAACTGTACACGTAATTCAGATGATAATGATATTTGGCAAACGTCAACAAACTCTTGGTCCTCACAGGTCCAACTCTGCTACAGTCACCCATCACAGTGTGTTCTAATGACACTCCTGTACAGTAGCCATCAATCGTATTGATGGTTCTGTCTTGTCAGTGTTTATTGATTAAGAATGAATAAGGAAGAATAACTGAAGTTAGTTTTTTTGTTCTTCTCTCTCTCCAGACGACGTGTGAACACAGAATGGGACCCCGAGTCTCTGCAGTGACCCCTGAAACCCACTCAGAGCTTTGGCTCTTCCTTGGTATGTTCGTGATCATCTGATCGTAAAGAGTTTTACTGCAGTACAACTCAGATTTATCATGCTGATAGAGTGATCTCTGCTCCAGTGTGTCGGGGTCAAAGGTCAGACTCACACCGTGGAGTCAATGTGTAACATTCAACATACTGGTGTACTGTTGGCAAACAGGATGTAAATTCAGTTATATGTGTACTTTTAGTACACTCAGATGCTGATGCAGGTTTTAACATGTCATTTATTTATTTCACTTGATGTTTTAATAATGTAATTAATGATAGTGGTAATAGTAATGCACTTAAATAGTTTATTTTCCGTCTCTATTCTCCTAATTTATCACAGTTTTCTGTGACTCTGCGGAGGAGGAGGAGTTTACCCACTCCTGTTCTTACCTTTCTGTATTTTTTGTACTTCCTCTTCTTCCTCTTCTTCTCTTCCTCCTTCCTCTTCCTCCTCTCCTCCGGCGTCTCCTCTCTCTCTTCCTCCACCTCCTCAATCAGAGGTTCGTATCTGTCCGGCAGCACGGAGAAATAAATCTCTTTGGAGGTTTTCTGTTTCTTCCCCGCTGGAGGAGCTGCCTCCTCCTCTGTCTTCTCCTGCGCTCCCATCCCTCGTTCTTCCTCGTCTGTCACTGTCGGCTTCTTTCACTCATCTGACCTCCTTATTTTCGGGCAGGAGGACCTTTGGAGTGAGGAGGAGTCAAACTTTATTAGTAGCCTGAAGCTGATTTCAGACACAGGAAACTCTGAGCTTTGACATAAAACACACTAAAGGCAGGATTAGAAGAAGAATGTGGAGATTTGTCTGGTTTATTATTGCCTGCTTGAATTTAACTGCACTTTTTAAAGTTTTACCCCAAAGTTTGACTCTGAACAGAAGTTTGTGCAGCAGCTGGTGTTTCTGATTCTCTGCTGTTTGTTTAGCAGAATAAACACAGAAACTTCCCACTGAGACACTTAAGTCAACATTAAAAACTAGAAAAACATGTCACATAGAAAAAGTGTAAGATTGCTGGAAGCTATTTTTCAAAACTGTCAATAACTGAAAACATTTAGACTTTAATGTGTTAGGCTGTAAAAGGCTGTCATAAAATATGTTAGTGAACCGCAAATACCGACAGACCAACCTGTGTTTGAGTCTTTTAAAGGTAAAGCTCAATATTTATTCACTTTTCTTTCTGCAAGTCAGAGTTTAAGGTGGATATCAATCTTATATTTTCCAGTTAAGTACACAGCTGGAGTCAGGACTTGGTTAGCTTAGCATAAAGGCTGGAAGCAGATGGGAACTGTCAGCCTGGGTTTGTCCACAGAAGTTGTTTTATCTTATTTTTTAAATCTGTGAACAAGCAGAAATGTATGTCTGTGCAAGTTCTCATTCACCCAGGTGAAACCATGATCTCATTTTAGGTTTGGCCATGCAGTGTAAGTCATACAGTATAATTTCTACAGACAGAACAGACAGAAAGCCTGAGGCGTCGTGTTTTTCTCTCTCTCTCTCTCTTTCTCTTTTTTTTCCTGGCAGTAATAAGTCCATATCTGTTCAGCACTGAGACCCAGAGGGAGAAGACACAGAAAGAAAGATGGGAGGATTAAGGAAGAAAAACAATATCCCAACATACCTGAAGCTGAAGACTGAACAGAATCAGAGCTGCTGCCTCACAGTCTGACAGAAAACACTTATGGTACATGATATTTTGCAGAAAGAAACAAACTGTTCCCTGCAGAAATGGCATTCAGTGATTTTTATTTCTTCATTACAATGGACATTCAACCAGAGGTAGAACAGAAAACTTAAATATAAAAAATAGAGACAAGAATGATTTTTGTTGGAATTTTCCTTTACCGTCTTAATACATTTTTAGTAATGCAACAACATAGCTTCTGATACCACGGGAGCAAACTGGGAATGTATGGATTATATATGAATATATGGAACACTTAAACATGAACTGAGTGAACTGAGAAGCACTAAACCTGGAAGTAAACCATCACAGTTTTTTGCAGTTTTAACCTTAAGAACAAAACCTGTGTGTGTGTGTCTGTGTGTGTGTGTCTGTCTGTGTGTGTCTGTCTGTCTGTGTGTCTGTCTGTCTGTGTGTGTGTGTGTCTGTCTGTGTGTGTCTGTCTGTCTGTGTGTCTGTCTGTCTGTGTGTGTGTGTGTGTGTGTGTGTCTGTGTCTGTCTGTCTGTCTGTCTGTCTGTGTGTGTGTGTCTGTCTGTGTGTGTCTGTCTGTGTGTGTGTGTCTGTCTGTGTGTGTGTGTGTGTGTGTGTGTCTGTCTGTCTGTGTGTGTGTGTGTGTGTGTGTCTGTCTGTGTGTGTGTGTGTGTGTGTGTCTGTGTCTGTCTGTGTGTGTGTGTGTGTGTGTCTGTGTCTGTCTGTCTGTGTGTGTCTGTCTGTCTGTGTCTGTCTGTCTGTGTGTGTCTGTGTCTGTCTGTCTGTCTGTCTTTGTGTGTGTGTGCCAGCAGGTAGTGTGTAGCTCCAGTCCAGTCCGGAGTTCACGATGCATTGTGAGATCTGGATGACCTCTGACCCTGGAGACACAAAGATGAAAAAGGGCAAGAACAGAAGTGAGTCTTTATCACTATAACGACATAAATAGTCATAACTGTGATCAGATTGTTATCAATAACCAGAGACTCATCAGTTCCTCTTTGCTCTTGAACAGAAACTCACCTTAAACCTGAAAAATACTGGACCTGACGGGACTTCATTTCCAAGACTTACCTGTACCTTTCAGGTAAAGGTACACTGTAGGGTACGTATAGAAGTGCTGACACCTTCGACCACATAATGTGTAAAATACCAGTTTGAAAAATGAAAGATCAACCCACTGAACAACATGGAGAGAAGACATGTGACTCAGAGCTGCCTCCTGATGAGCTGTATTTAGTTCCACAGAATCAGAAGCTAAACTGAAACCAGCCCACAGGAAGCTGAAGTGGATCAGACAGATGGAAATCTAAATGACGTACAGAATGAAGCTGATAAACAAAAAATCTACGAAGTCGACCAAACTGATCAGAACAACACTGACGGAAAATTAAAGTTGACTCATTGAGGTCTGACCGCACACACACACACACACACTCTGCCTATCTGAAATGTCACATCACGGTTTGTTCAGAAACGTGACGGCTCTGACAGGAAGTGTGTGTTTCCATGTGTGTATTTTGTGTTTCAGTGTGTGTGTGGAGTGATAACAGGAATTTGGTTTCAGTGGTTTTTATTCATTCAGCCTTTAGTTTCATTTGTGTTCACACCGACTGAAGTTACTGACCTGAAACGCTGAACCAGCCGACTCGACTGGAACTCACTGTATCTGCACTTACACTTCACTCACTTGTTACTGAGCTCTAACACTTTCATGTGTTCAGAAAGGTTATGAGCAGATATTTAGTGTTTATCAATCTGCAGTATTTATAAAGACATTTTATATTATAACAGCTGAGTTTTACTTTATTCTCATTTTCTTTATCTGTTTATTCAGAAGCTTCCACTCGTGTCTCCACAGGAGGAGTTAGAGTTGTAAACAATGCATTAACATAAATGTGCTAATGGAAATTGTAATAGATAATAAGAACCTGTTTATCAATTTTTTATTCACGTACTGAAAGGACTTGATGTTATCCTTGTAAAAACTAAGCCTGCAAAAGTCTCCATTTAATCACGTCTGTCTGTAACTGAGCCCTAAAAGCTTTAGCTTCTTTTTGTGTGCCAACATGCTGGACCACGCCTCCTGGTGCTCGGTTTGGACGTGGTTGATCTTAGGGAGCAGCCAGTTAGCTGCTGAGATGATGGGTAAGTGATTTCTACCTAAACAAACTCTCAAAGCCTCATTTGATCACTCATTATTAGACACAGAGTGAAAACAGATTGTGGACAGCAGCCTATGTAAGAATGTAAACATGGTTCATATAGGAGGTCATCCTCCCCTTGTTTCTTACATTTGTATTGGGCAGAGTGACGGTCAGCCCAGCCGGGGTCCTCGCACTCAGACTCAGTTTCTTCTTCCACAGATAATAGAACTCCACACACTGAGAGAGGGACTTAGTCTGGACCTGAACACACACACACATATAATAACAGATTACAGATCATTCACAGTGTCCCAGAACGAGCTGATGTTTGAACTGAGATTAAACTCACAGCTCTCTGGACACTGCTGAAGTCTTTATGATGGAGCTGCAGGGATTTAACCAGCAGCCTCATCTCTGCTGCAGTCCAGCTCACACCTATAATGCACATTTAATACAATATACATCTGTTATGCTTCCTTAAACCTGTGCATCATCAAACATTAATTTGAATCAGATATAAACATCGATGTTGACCTGTGTGGTGGTTGTTGGAAGCTTCAGGAGTGGAAAGTAGCTTCTCCACTGTCAGCTGCAAGACAGAAACAACCACTGAGTTTAGTGTCACGTCGGCCATGGACTTACATCATATTATATGTCCACTAATATTAATTTTCATTCTGTGTTCTAGATTTCTGTATTTCTGTTTTCTCTGGGCTCATTCAGAAAGAGGTGATGTCAGGTACAGAACAGCAGCAGCTGTAACAGATCTGATGACATTTGGTGGATTATTTCGTTACTGTCGATCAATTCTGATCAAACCACATCCACAAAGTCCTGATGAAGCCGATTAGCTGGTTTTTTTAGTGTTACAGTCTTTATAAAGATGTTTTGGGTTTTTTTTTTGACTGTTGCTGATAGAAAAATACTTGAAGAATTGAAGCTCAGGATCCAGGGTCTTTCAATACAGACCCTGGAGTTGGGACGTGGTTAGCTTAGCTTAGCACAGAGTTTAAAGTTCATTGTGCACTTAGTGACGCCTCTAAAGCTCACACATCAACATGCATCTCATTTGTTTAATCTGTGCACAAACAGAAGTGGGAAAAACTGTATTTGTGGCCTGGAACTGTAAACAACAGTCGGCGCAGTGACTCTGTGCAGCTTCCTGTGTCACTGTGAGCTTGTCGCCATCGTGTCTGCACAGAAACTAAAACCAAACCCAGCCCTCACTGAACATATCTGACGACCTGTGCTGTCGCCAGAATCACTGGGTGGATGGATTCATTGCATTCTGCCAAGAAATAGTTCTCGTGTGTTACTGCGCCACCTATCAACACATCTGACATGTTTCCTGTTTGATCATGTTAGACGTGTTAGTAGGTGTATTTTTTTTACTTCTGTGGATAGAACCAGGCTAGCTGTTTCCCCCTGTTTCCAGTCTTTATGCTAAGCTAAGCTAACCACGCCCTGACTCCACTTCTGTACTGATATCCATCCGAGCATCTTATTCTCAGTAAGAAGGCAAAAGTGAATTTCCTAATAATGCACAAACAAATTTCAAATTTGTGTCTGTGCTCCTCCTGCATTATGTGAATGTGTTCACTGTCCACAGCTCAGAGTTTAGACTGGGGAACCAAACAACCAATGAGATTTTACCAGAAAGTCTCCTCTGCACTCTGATAGGACGTGGAGGGCGTACTCTGGGCTGGCCCCGCCCCCTGGTACAACACTGGATCGAGCCATCGTCAACAGAGCGTCGACTGGACAAACAAAATGTCAATCACTAAATAATCAAGTCGCAAACATGATTATTGTAAGGATAGCAAAGATTTCTGTGTTTACCTCTCTGTTGACTGACAGGTTTCTCCAGCTCGGCCCACGGCGTCCACAGCGGCAGTGCCTTCTCGGAGTCGGCATGGGCGTATTTATGGTTACAAAAGGATGGGATTTCAGCCTGGAAGGCCCGCCCCACGTTGATCCTTCTGTGATTGACAGCTCAAGGTTATCAGGTGATCAGGTAGTGATGTCATTGCAGAAATTATTTGTTATGAGGTGAATTTTACATACGGCTTATTGAGTCTTGTTGTTAGTGTCTCCGTGGCAACGTCACCGAGTCCATCTTCAAATCAGAGATGGAAAAACTATAGTATCACATCAGTTGTTTTCAGTCAGCAGAGGTAACAGTTTGAGTTTCAGTCCCGTATTGCTCAGTTTTCATATCAGTTCAGCATCAGAATGTTTTCAGTTTATAGATTCTGTTGGAGTGATATAACAAAGTGTTCATGTAAAGGATGTAAAAACAAAGGGGTCGGCTTTTGGAAAGAAAAAACACATTTCTTTCCTCTGATTCTGATGATCCTGTTTAGATTTTAATAAACCCATCATCTTCCTCTAGCGCCACCTGTGGGACAAGCTTTTAATTATTTGTTTTTAAATAATAATTATTAATATTTTAGCTCCAGTTCTGGTGAGCCTCTGAGAATAGCCAGAGTTGTTGTATTTGAAATGAACAGTGCAGCCTCTAACTGTTGCTCGCAGAATGTTGTAATGACGTATTGACTTACTCTGTGTGTTGTGAAGCTGTACAGTTTGTACTCTCTGCTGCCTCCTGGTGGCGAGGGAGCAGTACAGCCCTGGCCCCGCCCTGAGCGGACATAGCATGGGCGGAGGGGTGTAGTGACCTCTGCCTCTGTCAACCACTCCATCACCTCTGACAACTGCTTCATGGTCCTCATCGCCTCCACCAGCAGCCGATGCATCACACCTGGTGACCGCTTCCTCTTCTTCCAGGTGCATTAGGCTGCGGTAGAGCACAGAGCCTCCGGTGGCTGGAGACAGGCGACTGCATGTCCTCTGTCCACTTCTACACGCCTTAGATGTGCCTCTGGACTGGACAGGCACAGAGACTGGCATCACCATGGAGCCCGAGGACTGGGCAGGTGCAGAGGAATCCCCACCCTGGAGACGAAAGACACTGCAATGTCATTATGGGGATTCAGCTCCCACATGTGGAGCTTCCGTCAAGGTAAAGGTGAGTCAATGCTTAGTCGTCATACATGACAAAAACATGTCTTTTGTTTCAGTGTGGACCTTTTTCAGCCATGTCGCTGCTCTGAAGCCGCTGTGGGAGCGCATGTGACCGTTCAACGCCGGCAGACTCCTGAAATCACGCATGCACACTGTACACAGCAGCCTGACACACACACACACACACACACACACACACACACACACACAGTAGATGACATTATATACGAGTTTTGTTAATGTGGGAAGTTAAATTGTTAAAAACAGTAACAGACCACTCTAAAGATAAAATTAGTAAGTATATAAAACAATCTGTAACTGCAATACTGAGAGGTGAAGATCCAAAACCAGCCCACGTCATCATCATCATCATCATCATCATCACTTCCTCCACATTACCTGCAGTCTACAACCTTAGAGCTGTTTTCAGTTTGTGGCCTTTTCATCTGAAAATGAACAGGAAAGATTGAAATGAATTATTTATTCAGTTCTTTCCATACTTATTTTTTATTTACACTTATTTCCTCACATTATAACTGATAAAAAATTAACCAGTATTAGCTCTGAATATGTTTTGCATATCAAACACACCCAGGTCCAGTCTGGTTGACCGCCTCCTCTTCCTCCTCTTCTTCCCCCTCCTCCTCTTCCCCCCCCTCCTTTCCCTGTATTTCTTCCTCCCTGTCCACACTCCTCTGTCCAGATCAGTCCAGTGGTGAGGCTTGGAGACTGGACAGCACCGCTGACGTTTTGTCCTCGTCCCTGTGGCGAGTAATTGGTCTGTAAGCTGCTGGCGGCGTTGAAGAGGCCAGTCTGGTCCTGGATTGGCTCGGTTTGACTCGGGAGGAGGTGTTGGCCTGTCTGATGTGGGCGGCATTGACTGGGTTCAGAGCTCAGAGTGTAGCTGTCAGACTCATGGAGACAGGAGCTGAGAGGTTGATCTCTGTTCAGCTGTGTCGACGTTTGTGTGTGAAAACCCAATCTCTCATTCCTGGGGTGCATTTGAGGACCAGGGCTGGAGATGGTTGGGGTTTGTGGGTAATGAGGACTTGGACCAGGGGTAGAAGGACTACAAAAGGCCTGTGTGGCATTACCGTCATGGTACGTGTGAGGGAAAGACTGGGCATTGGAGAAATCTTCTGTAGATGATGAGCTGAACTCCATGGAGCTCCACCTCCCCAGGGCAATTCCTCCAGACAAGGAACCCAGTGGAGTGCACTGCATCTGGGCCAGAGTTGGCTCCAGAGGCCCCCAGGTGTCCTGACCTGTAACAAGTGTGTCACCGTGTCCATACATGCCACTGACATGGAGTGGGTGAGTATTAAAAGGCATGTTCTCCAATTCATCCCCACTCTGAGTCACACCAGTGCCGAACTGGTTCTGGTTCTGGAGATCTAGGTGTGCTGTGGCCTGGTTCTGTTTCAGATCAGAGATACAGAGATTATTCTGCAGTGATCGTAATCATTGGCAGCTCTGGCTCTCGTGGTGATGGAGTAGAATAGACAACAACTTACCTGGTAAGAGTAACTGTGGCTGTTGAGTAGGCAGGAAGGTTCTGAGGGGTGTTCAGATTTGTTCCACTGTGGGTTATTTAAACCTGGAGTGAGTCTGGAGAGGTGCTGCTGGGACGGGACAAGGGCGTAAGGGGATGTTATCTGGGAATGAGGGAGGTGGTGAGAGGTCGTTACATGGGTCTGATGAAGGGGGTAAGAAAGGTTTGCCTGGGACTGGGCGATATAGGGGGTTACCTGGGAATGGGGGGCATGGTGAGGGGAGGTTATCTGGGCCTGAGGAAGGAGGTGAGGGGAGGACACCTGGGGCTCAGGTACAAAGTGAGGGGATTTTACCTGTGTAGAAGGGAGGTGAGGGGAAGTTGTCTGGGGGAGAGGGAAGTGAGGGGAGGTTGTTTGAGGCTGAGGGAAGTGAGGGGATGTTACCTGGGGCTGGGGGAGGTGATGAGGGGATGTTACCTGGGCATGGGAGAGGTAAGAGGAGGTTACCTGGGGCTGAGGGAGGTGAGGGGAGGTTACCTGGGGATGAAAAAGTTCATAAATATGTAAATTGAAAATAAGCAAAGAAATATATAAACTAGGGATAGTGCATAAATAAGTGAAAAAGTATCTAAGTAAGAAGAGTACATGTAAAGAAGTACATGCAAGAGTACAAGTAAATGAATAAGAACCTTAGCATGAGGAGGGTTTCCATGGTTCCTGAATGATGAGGGGGAGGAGAGGGGAGGAGGCGAGGAGATGAAAGGAGGTGACTGGGACAGAGCGGAGTGATTGATGATGAGAGGAGGAGAGGACGAGGAGAATGTCCACAGGTCAGACATGTTGTCATGCATACACACACCTGCTAACACTGAGTGTGAGTGTGTTAATTTGCATTATGATTGTGTGTGTGCAGCAGGTCGGTGGGTTGCTGTCTGGATGGCGTCTTCATGTGATGACTGCAGGACAACACAAAGAGGAAACACAACAAGTCCGGTTAGTAACATTCATTATCATTCATACCTGGGCACGTGGGAGTCATTATATGGGTGTGTTAATAAATGTATTAGTCAAATATACACAGTCTTCTGAGCTCGTGGTCTAAGGTAGAAGGTGTCAGCTTTAATTCATCGTCCTCTCCTCCTACATTCACATACAGTCCAGTGTTTGTGAAGCAAACAGATCCCTTGGACCTCCAGAACGTGGTCCACAGCAGCCACGATATGTTCATCTGTGTCAAAATGGCGACCACTGAGCTCCTTCTTCATCTTGGGGAAGTAGACTAAGGGGCCAGACCAGTTCAGATCAGGCCGAGGGCCTCCTTCAGCAATGAGCTCTGGAGACTGAGGCTGATGTGTCCATTTTCTCAAACAGAGCTGACTTGAGATTTTTGATTACCCGAAAGAAATACCACTAAAGTTGTTAACTTCAAACTTTCTGCAGAATCACTCAGAGTTGAACTGGACTTAGAACAAGAGCTGGAGAACTCATCTCCTTCTACCTGAGACCACGAACTAAAGGGGAGTTTTTCCTTCCACTGCCGCGGTCCGGCTCTGGGTCTCTGTAAAGCACTTAGAGACAGTTTTGATTGTGGAAGGAGCTGTATGAATAATATTGAATTGAACTCATAAATCAGCCCTCATATAACTTTAATACAGACAAGTGCCTCTCCACTTTCAACTACAATTCTTTAACTCTTAACAATATATTTCAACATAGAAAACCTTTCCTCCTCAGTTTTCTGAGAATACTAAAGTTAAACTGTTGTATAGACCACATAGCAGCTGTATGTATCTATATGACTAAGTGTGAATGTGTGACAACAGGACATTTCTTAGAATTCACACCCAGAGATGATTAAAACTGTGGTTCTCTTAAAGCGACGCCTTCAAGTTTTAGAACTGAATTTCACATGAAAACCAACACAATTTTCTGATCTACATTTCTCTAGCATTCATTTCTGTCTTTTAGAAACACTTAACAAGCAGAACCCTCCCTGGCATTTTCAGATTTTTAAAAGGAACCAAATTTCTGTTTCAAATCTCATATCAAATTGTTGTTTTTTTTCATTTCCCCTTCAACATGTCTGTAACAGTCATCTTTAAACCATGACACTCTAGTAAAATGTGTACTATAGAAGCATATATAACAGATTCATAGTGCTGTATATGTTAAATAGAAGTGTGCACAGTAAATAAAAAGTCAGTAACACTAGTGTTAACATCAACATTAAGTTTGGAAGAAAATCTAAAATAAAAAATTCTCACCTGAAACATCACCGACTCCGACTGACGCTGACTCTGACTGTGTGTGTGTGTGTGTGTGTGTGTGTGTGTGTGTGTGTGTGTGTGTTTTGTCAGGATGTGGTCGCATGTTCTTCCTCTCTCTGGTCGTCTGTACTTCTTCCTCATGATGACGAGTTTAGAGGCCAAAGAGACAGAAGAGCTCAGACAAACTAAACTGAAAATATAACAATTTAAAATCCCAAAAATTGGTAAAATGAAATTAACCAAACAACTAAATAAGTAAATGAAATATTTTATTGTAGTGTTTCATAGTAATTGTAATCACAGCAGTGTGGTCAGTATTTTTATTCAAAGTTACTACAGTTGTTTCAGAATCAGTTTGTTTATTTATAATCACATAATCATCCAAAACTTCCAGGACACACATCTAAAGAAAAAATTGGAGTCTCTGAAATTCACGAAAATTACAATTTCTGTTTCTGTTGGTGTCCATTTATTGGTTCTCCGTGTTTTTAGCCCTCACAGTTTAAACATAAAGAGGAATAAAAAGTTAAAAAGAAATCTATCCAATCAAATGCGAAAGAACACTGTCATGGCGACGTCACGGTCTAAATGTTAGGAATTAATTGATCAATAAAGTTTTTTTTTTTTAAGCTTGGGGTCGGAACCTTTGTGTGGCAGATCGTAGTACAACACGGCACCTTAAGTGCGAAGGACCGAGTCAAAGCCGATGTGTTTTACCCTTTTAGAATAAAAGCAAAAAGGGATTGCCTTACACCCCGCTGTGGTCTGTAACGATGTCGTCGCTTTTATGTTGAAGGTTAGGGGCGGAAGTTGTTCGTGTGTGTCCACCGCCGGCAGAGTCTGCTCAGCTCGGTCAGGACAGTAAGAGAACAGCCGTCCTCACCGTTTTATTTCTGTCCTTCTGTCAAACGTTTTGTCAACTGAATGAATTGTGATGAGTTAAAATTTGAGTCAGGTTCTGAGTGACAGCCGCGGGTTTTACGGTGAAGCTAAAGCTAAAGCTAAAGCTAGACTGTAGAGTCATTTTCATGTAACATAGTTTAGTTTATGATGTTTTTAATATGAAGTCTTCGTCTCGTTATTAAGTGGTGTCACATTACTGACATTCAGGCCTGAGACTGGACTCGGTTATCTGTTTTCTTGTTCTAGATATTTCCAACATGAGGAGGTGAAGACGAAGACAATTTATCTGAAGCTGTTTCATGCCTGGACATCATGATGCTGCACCTCAGAAGGACGTCTCTTTTAAGAGGCTGGTCAGGTGTTTGCAGGTGTCAAACTGGAAACCAGCCATCCAGGAACAGTTCCAGCTCCAGCACCAGCAGCCTGTTCGTGGCCCCTGACAGCAGCAGTGCAGGTCTGGTCCTGCACTCCCAGTCCACCAATGTGTACCAGAACCTGGCTCTGGAGGACTGGATTGACGCCAATGTGGACCTGCAACAGCGCAGCATCCTGCTGCTGTGGAGGAACCGGCCAGCTGTGGTCATTGGACGCCACCAGAACCCCTGGACCGAGTGCAACTTGCCGGCTATGAGGAGGATGGGGATCCCTCTGGCCCGCAGGCGGAGTGGCGGTGGGACGGTCTTCCATGATCTCGGAAACCTCAACTTGACCTTCTTCACCTCCAAGAAAGCATATGACCGGCAGAGGAACCTGAAGGTCGTCACCGAGGCTCTGAGGCGGGTTAGACCAGGACTGGACGTCCAGGCCACAGACAGATTTGACATTTTACTCAACGGACACTACAAGATCTCAGGTTGAGAGGGGGGTGGTTCTGTCTAATGTGACAAGGCTGCTTAAATTATTTGGAGTCCCAGAAAGCATTGCATTATAAACATGACATATGATGAGATAAAATAAAACTTTATTGATCCCTGAGTTTAAACTGACATGTTACAGCAGCACAGAGAGAAGCTGAGGTAAGAAAACAGATAGAATTCACAAATTAATCATAACAGTACAGAGATTTGTTGACAGGCACTGCGTCCAGGCTGAGCAGGAAGTCGTCCTACCATCACTGCACCCTGCTTCACTCTGCCGACCGCTCCGCCCTCTCCACCGTGCTCCGGCCCTCCTGCCCCGGTATCCATAGCAACGCCACCCCCAGTGTACCCTCGCCTGTCGCCAACCTGCTGGATCATGCCCCCACGCTGCAGTGGGAGGAGCTTCTGGACGGACTGGTGAACCAGTACAACGCAGGTACTTTTTTGTTCTACTGAAA
The DNA here is from genome assembly GCF_017976425.1 of Toxotes jaculatrix. Classification (NCBI taxonomy): domain Eukaryota; kingdom Metazoa; phylum Chordata; class Actinopteri; family Toxotidae; genus Toxotes; species Toxotes jaculatrix. The sequence goes on along the minus strand of NC_054417.1, from coordinate 677,791 downwards.
TCTGAAGGCCAAGGTTCCACTGTCCCGTATCCTGTCATCAACTGTCCTCTGTCGGCTGAAGAGACAAAGGCTTTAGCAGCTGTTAATACATTCATATTGATTTAACTAATAACGACTCTGCTCTATTCTGTTCTAATTTCCTTTCCATTCTGACCTTCAGAGTTTGGCTTCAGCTCTGCGTTGACCCTCGTTAACCCTACTGACGAGTCAGTGTTTCCTGGCCTCAGCAGGATGGAAACAGAGCTGCGCAGCTGGGACTGGACATTCGGTAAGACGCCTAAATTCAGCGTCCAGACCCTCCTGGACCTGACTGACGGTCGGTCATCAGCTCGCAGCTCTGCTCAGCTGCACATGGAGGTAAAGAACGGGCTGATCGAGAGCTGTGAGCTGGATGTTCCTGCAGACTGGCTCCCTCGGCGGCTGAGCGGCGAGCTGGTGAACATGCTGGTCGGTGAGAGGTTTTGTCCACATGGAGCAGCTGCAGCTGTTGCTCTGCTGCTGCGGTCGGAGAGCGGCGAGCTGCAGACCCGACTGCACCACCTGTGTGACGCTGTGCTGTCTGTGATGGGCTGAAACAAAACGGGTGGACGGAAACAAGCTGTTGGGTGTTTGTGTGGAGTCAACAGAAAACTGATCCATTCACTGTGCTGCTAGTGCCCCCAAGGGGCTGAAGTGTTCATTACAGCTACTATATGAAAATTAACGTTGTTCAAAAAGTGTGAAGGTGAATCTAAAGGGTCCATCCTGTGCTCCACATATCAGCCCAGAACGCCACAGTGCTGAAATTCAAAGTGTAACCAGAAGCTGCTCTTACTCCCAAACTGATTGACGGGTCTTTTCATACTTTGACAATTAAATAAGAGGAAAATCTAAATTATCCTTGTTTTGTGATGCTGCTAAAACTGTCAGTCATGCCTACAAGTTTATTTTGATATAAAAAAATCTGAAACTGTCATAATAAACCATTCATACATTTGCGGCTTATATACTTTGGATTTGAAGTGTTTCTGTTGGTTGTGATTTTGATGCAGATGTGAGACAGTACGAACCCTCAGTCTGTTTTTTGGTGCATTTCTTCCCAGTTTTCTCTTCAATTAATTATTTTTAATTGTTTGGTTTATTGAACGTGTTCCAATATATTTATAAAAACACAATATATCAAACTTAACAAGCCCTGGACTTATTCCTGTCATTGGTGTATCTTAGCAAATTTACAGTTTAGAAAAACAAGCAAAGAGATAACAGAGCCAAGCACACAGCTGCACAGATCATAGCAGAGGGGAATAATCTTTAACCTTTTCAGGTACTTTGTTCTTTGAATTACTGCGAGATATTTTCTCATTTAAGGGAAAAAACGTGGAAAATTAGGAATGTTTCAGAATCCTTTCAAAGTAAAAGCACGAGGGCCTCATTAAAGTTGCGAAATAAAATTTGTACTAATTTATAATTTTGTAATAAAAATCTGACAAATGATAAAATCTGTGAATTAATAAAAAAAATCATTAATTATTGATGACTACCTTAGACGGTCAAGTCGCACGGCGCATGCGCAATTCTACCAAAGAGGAGAGTAAAGAGATGAGGTGTCACTCTGTTCTTATCTCATGGAACCAAAAGCCCATCTGATTAACTGTCAGGAAAAAGGCGAAGTCTGAGTGTTGATACGCGCCTGCTATGGGCTCTGACACCTATTAGCGTTGATCTTATTGAAATTACACCTTTTCCAGGGTCACATCATATCAATACTTCCCAACAGTGCAAACCAGTAAGACCTTTATAAAGAAATATTAATATTATATAAATAAATTGTAGGCGGATGCAATATATTTCATTTTTTATATTATTTTGAATTATTTTTACGATATAATGCTTGTTTTAATAATATTATGCCATATTCATGCTTATTTTACATTTTCTGCAGCTGTGTTCACAGGAGGGACGGTGTAGGAAAAAGCAGCGGAGTGAGACCTCAGCTGTAGGTGTCAGTGAACGATCTTAGTCTGATGCGAGCCATCGTGTCGGTCAGCGGAGCAAACCGGAGAACCGCAGCGGCAGGATGGGGAAGAAACAGAAGAAATCCGGGGAGGACAGGTAGAGAAAACACCACCTGCCACCACACGCCACCCGTCCACATTGATACCGGGCGTTGACGAACTTTCTCGCCCCGTTAAATCCCCCCAAACCGGGTTGTTTTCCCGTTCGTTAGTTTGTTAGCTTAGCAGCTAGGTGCGCTAGCAGAAGCTAACCACGCGTCAGTGGAAGTGTGAGTCCAGGTGATGGTTTAAAGAACTTGAAAACGGCTCAGCACCAAAGCCGGGGTTTAACCTCAGTCCTGACAGCCGGAGAGAACGATTTAAACTCAGCTGAAACAGCGCGAAGTGTAACCTGTGAACGCTGGAGGCTAAATACTGTGAAGAGCCGCTACTAGAGGAGTGGAAGCAAGCTAAGCTATCTGTTAGCCCGGCTTCTGTTCCACCTTTCCGCAGCGCATGTTGGTTTTCTGATAGAAAGGCTGATGTAACGCTGAGTACCAGCTCACCTGCCTAACTGCCCTCCCTTCATTTAGCCTGTCAGCCATAGTCTGACACACCTGGAGTCCTGTACTGACAGGTGACCACACAGCCCTGTTGGTGGTCTTTCGTTGAGCTGTAAAGCAAAGCAGGTCTGTTAACATAAAGAATTTACTGTGGCTATAACAACAGCTAACGCGCACAGGACAATATAATAAAGACATGAAGACACAGGAAAAGCTTGTAAAGTTGTCCATTCAGACATGTGGCTCTGATCAGGACTTGGTCCTGCATGGATGTCTCCTTGAACGGGGACATTTCAGTCCCTGATCTGCTCGTAGAACGTTGAAAATTACTGGGTACAGTGTCTGAGAAGCCAGGGTGACATCCTCAGATGTTTTATCCAACTAATGGTCCAAAATGCAGAGGTATGGTATGGTACACAACTCAGTTTGAAATAGGTAAAACCATTTCCACCTGGAGCAGCGGGAACAGTCAGTTATGAATAATCCAATAATATAATTGTATGTTATAGATTTTACTGTGGATACTTTTGGCACATTTTGGTAATAACACACATATTTTTCAGTGCTGGTGTATAGCATGTGATGGGATATTTAAAAATATTTTTTCTGTGTTTGCCACTGAAAGCAGGTGGTTAGGGATACAGAGTGGTAGTTCAAATCCATACAGCAACACACTGATGTAAATACAGCTCAGGAGTTTACTGTCACAGTGGAGAAGCTGGAACCAGAGACCGTTTGACTGATGGAGAAATCTGGGTTGAGTGAGACTGTTCTCAGATCAGAGTACGGTTTTCTGCGTGTCAGAGGGCTGATGGGTAATGAAAGGGTTGTGAAGAAAGTGGAGAGTCAGCAGTTTTTCATCAGTTCATATTGTTCTGACAGACAGAGAGTCCTGCGTCTCTCCACCTCAGTGTCCTGTCACATTTCAGAGCTGCTCTTTGTCTCATCTAAGCTGAAGTATTGACTTGATTGATTGACTGACTGATTGATTGATCGATGATGTCATTGATCTGTCTTCAGTGCCAAAGATGACGGCATCGACATTGATGCTCTGGCGGCGGAGATTGAAGGAGCCGGAGCCTCCAAGGAGCCAAAAGGGAAGAAGAAGAAGAAAGGAGCCAAGAAGGATGACTTCGAGTACGACACTGCTCCTCCTCTACCTCCCTTTCGCCTTCATCACAACTCTTTCTCCTCCTCATCCTCAGCTCCTCCTGTGCTTTCACTCTTGTTTTGTCTCCTGTCTCCCTCTCTTTGTCTGTGAGTCTTGTCTTTGAGTTTTCTCTTTTTCAGTCTTTTAACTCTGAGTTTCTCCTCCTGCAGTGAGGATGACATCCTGAAGGAGCTTGAGGAGTTGTCTTTGGAGACTCAGGGAGGAAAGGGAAAGGTAACCACACCTGAGGAAACCATCGTTCATCGTTTATCAGGCTTCAATGGTAAATAAACCTTAAATTAAAAGTCACTTAACTCCACTGTCTCTCCCTGTGCAGAAAGCAGACACCACAGAGGAAGTGGAGAGCGTCGAGCCTCCCAAACCAGAGAAGAAGAAGACCAGAAAGGGGAGGAAAGGAGGAGCCAGCCCTGAAGATGAAGAGGGTGATGAAGGTGAAGGTCAGATTGATGAAGAAAGGAACGGGGAGCAGAAAGACAGAAAGAAGGTGAGGAAGAAATCTGTGTGTGTGTGTGTGTGTGTGTGGCCTGTTTACATCTGTAAAGTAAAACTGAGTAAAGTTTAACCATTTAAACTTTTTTATTTTCATTAATTTTAAGAATAAGAATTTATTGTTGAATGTTGTTCTGAATCTTTCAAGTTTTCTTTTGTTTCCCTTTGCTCCTCCAGGCGACTCCTGCTGCTCCTCCTTCTGACTCCGATGATGACAGCGGCTCACGTTCTCGCCCCAAAGCCAAAGGAGGAAAGAAAGGAGGCAAAAAGCCTTCAGTGTCCGAAGAAGATGAGGACAAAGACGAGGATGAAGGTGCGAGGAAAGGACAAGGAGGAGTAGGAGGTGGAAAAGGGAAGGAGGAGGAGTCAGAGGAGGACGAGGAGTTCATCTCCAGGAGAGAGCAGAAGAAGAAGAACAAAGGTAAGGTGGTGAAGGTGGAGAGCGAGGATGAGGAGGACCAGGAGGAGGATGGAGGAGGCTTCAAGATCAAGACGGCGGCGCAGAAGAAGGCGGAGAAGAAGGAGAGGGAGAGGAAGAAGAAGGAGGAGGAGAGGATGAAGCAGAAGAAGCTCAAGGAGAAGGAAAAGGAGGGAAGCGTGGAAGCTAAAAAAGAGCCAGAGAAGATGACAGAGGCCACGCCCCCTCAGGTAGCACCACCTGCAGCCGCGACGGAGGAACAGGAAGGGGCAGAACCTGCAGCTGAAGGTACGATGGATTTCAAATCAAAATGTACAGATGTTTGAAATGTTCGACGGTCATAAAATTCAAAATCCAGGAAAAAAGCAGGAAATAGGCTGATGAATTGATGAATACATTGATAAAATGTTTTCACTCTTAACTGTAAAGGTTTTACTCTGGATAAACTGAACTTTTCTGTAATTTACTTTAACGCTGCAGTTTCTTACTCGCGTTTCTTCTTCTGCTGTGTCGTCCTGCAGAGGAGGCTGAGGGCGACAAGAAGAAGAAAGACAAGAAGAAGAAGAAGGGTGAGAAGGAGGAGAAGGAGAAGAAGAAAGGACCCAGCAAGGCCACAGTGAAGGCCATGCAGGAGGCTTTGGCCAAGATGAAGGAGGTGGGGCATTCTGGAAAATGTAGTCTTAGAGTTATGATGAAACCTTTGAGTCTTTTTGAGGTCTGAGGATTATTATTATTATTTTTTTTTTATAGGAGGAGGAGCGAGCCAAAAGAGAGGAGGAGGAGCGGCTGAGGAGACTGGAGGAGCTGGAGAAGCAAAGGCTGGAGCAGGTAAGACAAACACCACCTCCTCTCTCATTTCATCTATGGTTCATCTGTTCAGATCATCTCTGACCTTCTTACCCCCACCCTACCTCCACACTCTGTAGGAGCGGCTGGAGCAGGAGCGTAAGGAGAAGAAGAAACAGAAGGAGAAGGAGAGGAAGGAGCGTCTGAAGAAGGAGGGGAAGCTGCTGACTAAATCCCAGAGAGAAGCTCGAGCTCGGGCCGAGGCCACGCTCAAGTTGCTGCAGGCTCAGGGTGAGAGTTCGCCCATCAATGCTTTCAGCCACAGATTATTGATAGATTGGTCAGCTACTATGAATTTAAAATGTGTGTGTGTGTGTGTGTGTGTGTGTGTGTGTGTGTGTGTGTGTGTGTGTGTGTGTGCGCGCGCAGGTGTGGAGGTGCCATCCAAAGACTCTGTGCCAAAGAAGAAGCCAGTTTATGGAGACAAGAGGAAGAAGAAGCCAAACGCACAAACACCTGAAGGTGACACACTGCTGCTCCTTCGTCAGAGCTCGTTAACTCTGCTCGTTTTAAAAACAAAAAAAGCGTTAAAAAGCTATTTTCTCCTTCCCAGAAACATCAGAGGTCACTTCACCGACGTCGGAGACGCCAGAGCCCGTTGCCATGGAGACCGAGGCTGAGACGCCAGCGGCAGAGCCAGGTGAGACTCACAGGTGCAGGAGAGGAGGTGTTAGGAGGACAGATGAGCGGCACTGTTGTTGATCGGTGTTTCTGTGTGCAGAGGTGAAGCCAGATGCTGCTGTGGACGACTGGGAGGCCATCGCCAGCGATGAGGAGAAAGGTGAGGAGTGGAGGGAAAAACAGACTACACAGACAGAGAGACGAGGACACGGCATCATAAAAACCCACAGAATGATTTTACAATGTTCATATACGACACAGTTACAGCCCTCATGACAGGGTTTGAGTTAGGAAGACATTCAGGACAAACAGGATCTTTGTGTTGTCTGTCAGAGTTGAAGAAAGTCCACATTGAGGTGAAGGAGGAGACCGCTGCTCAGCCTGCAGGCAGCGAGGAGGACGAAGAGGACGAAGACGAGGAAGAGGATGAGGAAGAGGAGGATGAAGATGACGAAGAGGAGGATGAAAGCGAGGGCGACGGTGAGGAGGAGAAGGAGTCGACGGCGGCCGGTCACGGTAAGAAGAAGGAGAGCGAGGACGAGAGCAGCGAGAGTGAGGACGACGACGGGAGGACGAAGGAGGAGCGACTGTACGACCGAGCCAAGAGGAGAATCGAGGTGAGAGACACTGGAGGAGGAGCGAGAGCTCGTCTCTTTTCACCCCGTCTCTGGCTGACCAGCTGTGTGTGTGTGTTTCCATAGAAACGGAGAGTGGAGAACCTGAAGAACATCGACCTGGACACGCTTAGAGCTCCTGTGGTGTGTGTGCTCGGGCACGTCGACACCGGAAAGACCAAGATCCTCGACAAGGTAACGTTTACTGCCTGTTTACTGCCTGGTGTTTTCACCAGTTGTTTACTGTTTGTTAGCTGCTTTCTCTCTGTTTACCTGCTGACTGTGTGTTTTGCTGTGTGTAGCTGCGACACACTCATGTTCAGGACGGTGAAGCCGGAGGAATCACTCAGCAGATCGGAGCCACAAATGTCCCAAAGGAGACGATTGAGGAGCAGACAAAGATGGTTAAAAATGTACGACAACACACACACACACACACGGTGAAATTAGCTCAGTGTTGAAGTGTATTAACCAGAGTTTTTTCGTGCAGTTTGACAGAGAAAACATCAAGATCCCCGGCATGTTGATCATCGACACACCAGGACACGAGTCCTTCAGGTAACAGTGACTGTCTCTGCCCTGTGAGGCTGACACTGCTGCACACAGCCACTGATACACGCGTGTTTGCTGTGTTTTCACTCGCTTAACGACACTTACACTTTATTCCAGAGCGTTGTAATCCTTCCTTTACATAGTTGCTCTGCAGATAAAGAATCTCTTATTCGTGTTTTGCCTCGGAGTGATGATGTAAACAAACTGTTGTAACTTTCAGTTAATGTCACTGAGACTCTCTGAATATTATTTTTACTGTGTCGTACACGAGACTGGCAGAAATCTGTCGGTGTTCGCCCTCGGTCACTCGTGTCTCCACCTCTTTGTTCGGTCAGTAACCTGAGGAACAGAGGCAGCTCTCTGTGCGACATCGCCATCCTGGTGGTGGACATCATGCACGGCCTGGAGCCTCAGACGCTCGAGTCCATCAACCTGCTGAAGGAGAAGAAGTGTCCCTTCGTCGTCGCCCTCAATAAGGTCTGCTGCCTGTGTACCATCAGGTGTGTCTCACCTGTTTCCTTATTTGTGTTTTCTGACCGTGTTGTTGTTGTTGTTGTTGTTGTTGTCAGATCGATCGTCTGTATGATTGGAAGAAGAGTCCAGACACCGACGTCGTGGCCACGCTGAAGAAGCAGAAGAAAAACACCAAGGACGAGTTTGACGAGCGAGCCAAGGCCATCATCGTGGAGTTCGCTCAGCAGGTGTCAATCATTACGTCATCACTCATCAGTGACATCACACCGCTGTAGTGTCCGTCTGCCAGGCGAAGGGTCAAACAGCCGCTTCTTGCTGACATCCGTCGTGTTTTATTGTTCCTCAGGGTCTGAACGCTGCCTTGTTCTACGAGAATAAAGACCCCCGCACGTTTGTGTCATTGGTTCCCACCTCTGCCCACAGCGGCGACGGGATGGGAAACCTCATCGCGCTGTTGATCGAGCTCACCCAGACCATGTTAGCCCGCCGGCTAGCACACTGTGACGAGCTGCGAGCTCAGGTCATGGAGGTAAGAGAGACTTCCTCTCCAGTTTTTCCTTTAGCTCCACAGTCTGGGTAAATTAAACCCTGATGGTTTGTGTTTCTGTAGGTGAAAGCTCTGCCTGGAATGGGGACTACGATAGACGTCATCCTGATTAACGGCCGTCTGCGGGAGGGAGAGACCATCATCGTCCCGGGGGTGGAGGGACCAATCGTAACACAGATCAGAGGGTTACTGCTGCCTCCCCCTCTGAAGGAGCTCAGAGTCAAGGTTCACTACTTTAAAATTCACCGTTTTTTTCAAAATAAAAGCAACCTTTTCCCACAAGTGTCCCCTCATGACCCCTGGTTGATCGAGTGTCTGATGTATTGATTGGTTGATGTGTATAGAACCAGTACGAGAAGCACAAGGAGGTGTCGACGTCTCAGGGGGTGAAGATTCTGGGTAAAGACCTGGAGAAGACCTTGGCGGGACTCCCCCTGCTGGTGGCTCACAGGGACGACGAGGTCCCCGTCCTCAGGGTAACACACGCACATACACAAACCAGTGTAAAGACCAGTGTTAAAGCAGACTCTGCTGGCTGTGTGAGACTCCCAGTTGACTGACTGCTGCTGGTTTTCAGGATGAACTGGTGCGAGAGCTTAAACAGACTCTGAGCTCCATCAAACTGGAAGAGAAAGGAGTTTACGTGCAGGCGTCCACGCTGGGATCACTGGAGGCTCTGCTGGAGTTCCTCCGGACGTCTAAAGTCCCTGTGAGCACCTGTCCCTCTGTTTACCTGTCCCTCTGTTAGCCTGTCCCTCTGTTAGCCTTCTGTTTGACTCAGTTGTAGCTGGATAGTTTCTGTTTCAGAACATTTACCCTGAAAAGCAACAAGAAGCAGAAACTAAAGAAGTGACCTTTGACCTCTGTGTGTGTCTGCAGTATGCTGGGATTAACATCGGTCCAGTTCACAAGAAAGATGTGATGAAGGCGTCGACCATGCTGGAGCACGACCCGCAGTAGGTTCTGCTGTCTCCTGGACCGCTCAGTGGTTCTGATCTGGAAAAACCTTTCAATGGATTTGTTGGATGGATTTGTAGATTATCTTGCTGCGTGTCTGCAGGTACGCGGTGATCCTGGCGTTCGACGTGAAGGTGGAGAGGGAGAGTCAGGAGATGGCCGACAGCCTGGGGGTTCGGATCTTCTCGGCTGAAATCATCTACCATCTGTTCGACGCCTTCACCAAGTACAGAGAGGACTACAAGAAGGCCAAACAGGATGAGTTCAAGTAGGAAAACAGCCTCACACAGTGGATCCTCTTCTCTTTGATTTCAGTTTGTATCGATGTTGTGTTGAACTTTTGTGTTCGGTCATTTGATGTGTGTTCTTTGTGTGTTGTCAGACATATAGCTGTGTTTCCGGTGAAGCTGCGGGTTCTTCCTCAGTTCATCTTCAACTCCAGAGATCCTATCGTGATGGGGGTGTCGGTGGAGGCCGGAGTCCTGAAACAGGGGACGCCGCTCTGTGTCCCCAGCAAAGGGGTGAGACACACTGAAAGACAGAGTCTGCGTGTTGTAGTTTAGTTTATTTGACGTTACCAGACAGCAGTCTCAGCTCGTTAACATGTGTGTTGGTGTTTCTATGTGATGTCGTCGTGATGCGTTTCAGTTTGTGGATATCGGCGTGGTGACGAGCATCGAGATAAACCATAAGTCCGTCGACAGCGCCAAGAAAGGCCAGGAGATCTGCATCAAGATCGAGCCCATTCCCGGGGAGTCCCCCAAGATGTACGGCCGCCATTTTGAAGCCACTGACATCATTGTCAGCAAGGTAAGGTCCCGCCCACTGAGGAGGGACAGAAAGTCTTTTATTGACATTTAGTTTTATTTAAAAATTCCATCTTCAGCATTTCCATCAAACAGTTTGAAGTAAATTTCCAGCTTGTTTTGGCCGATGAACGTCGCTTTTTCCGCCGTAACATGAACTAGAGACGATGGTTTTAGCAAACGCGTGATTTCTGAGTCAGCTAAACTGTTACGGTAGCACCTCCTCGTCACGAGGACAGTGAATTTTAGGAAGACAAGAAATGAAAGAAAGATGGGAAGAATACACGGGAGAAATGAAGAAACAAGAAGGAGGTAAGAAGGACAGAATAGAAAGAAACGAGCAGGGTAAACGTGTGCTTCCTGTCCAAACCTGTTTCCTTTGAATGTTGTTGCATAAAGTGTGAAACTCTTAGTTTTGGAGAAACTCATTCACTCAGTAAAAGATCGTAAACTTTTTGTAGTGTAGTTGTAGTTTTAGCTCAGCTTAGAAAACACTGAAAAATGTAATGACAAACTCCCACACGGTTTTTGAATTCATGAATTCAGGGTCAAGCGTAGATAGATCATAGGTCATAGGTCATGTGTAGTTCATGTCAGCCCATTTCAGCTTGATGTTAAAGATGAAAAGTGGTCATGTGAATTGTAACTTTAGCTGAATACAAACTGAGCCCGTCCTCCATGTTCACGCAGAGGGGTGAGTGTGACATGTGACTGTTGGAGATATGTTGCTGTGGTTCCTCAGGCTTTTATCTGAGAGTTTACTGCGTGTTTCTGTAGCTTCGGCTTCTGTTTGTTCACCGAATGTTTTTGTGTTTCAGATCACGCGGGCGTCCATCGACGCTCTGAAGAACTGGTTCAGAGACGAGATGCAGAAATCTGACTGGCAGCTGATCATGGAGCTGAAGAAGACCTTCGAGATCATCTGAGGGACATGAAACACAAACAAACGCACACACAGATAAACACGTGCGCTTCTTCCCTCAGACGACAAGACGACGGCGGAAGTGCAGAAAAAAGAAAAAAAAAATAACCAAAAAAAGACGTGAAAGTGTTTTTCTGTGAGAAACGAACAGTTTTTTCCACTGTTGTAAACAGTGATAGTTTAGACCACATTTCACACACAGACACACACAAACACAGTATTCCAACGTGCCTGTTCTTCAGCATCAACGTTGTGTTATTTTTTTTTTTCTTCTTCTTCTCTGATTTGGTTTGTGGCTGCTCATTCGTGTCCCAGGCTCCGCCCCCGCCCCCAAGACTGAGGCTCACGAGTTTAACGAGGCCAACAAGTCGTCAGAGCCAGTGTTCAGAGACCAGGTGTATTATGGGATTGTACTGAGCTGCTCGAGGGCCTTTTTTCCTTTCACAAAAACACCAGATCACTGCAGCAGCAGCAGCAGTGATGATATCGACGTTAAAGACATGGCTTTGCTGCGTGGTTTGTCGGCCGGGGTGGGGGGGGGGGGCGGGGGTTGACAGAGAAGATTTTAAAATGTTTTTGCTGCAACTGCTGATGTAATAAATTTCCATGATTGTGATGAAACCTGCAGATTGAGAGTTTTCAGTTCGGACCTGGTCGCGTGTGCAGCAGCAGGGTAACAGCTAACAGAGTATTCAGGTTGGAGTCTGTGGTGTGTGGAAGACTGTCGCTGCTGGTGTTAAAAGAATTCAGGATAAAATCATAATAATAATAAAACTGTGAAAATGGACTTTTCACTTTCACATTGAGAGACAACTGAAAACACTGGAAATGGTTGTGATGAGCTGGACTTTGTGTTGCAGCTGGTTTCTGAAGCCTGAGGACTTTTCTGAGGTTTTTGTACTGAGGACATAATTCAGTTTCAGATACTGAAGTCCATTTCACAGCAGATGTCTTTGTCTTTGCGGCTGTTATTCTGTGGAGTACGCTGAAAGTGACTGGTCAGAGTTTTTTATGCACACACAAATGGTCACTGATAGATTTATATAGACAGACAGAGTGAGTTTAACGCTGGTGTAGAACTGATCTGGATTAATAGAGTTTGCACCTGTTGAACATGTGATTAGACCGTTAAAGGACGATACAGGTGTTTTGTTGTTCCATGTTTAACTGGTGAACTACAGTCCCAGTATACTTGATATTCCCGCTGATTGTTTCCACATCATCAGACTGGATTCCTTCCTTCCAGGCAGCCGTTAGTTTCAGTACAGTTCTATAAAAAAACAGATTTTAGCTGCAGATAGTTAATCCTTCAGAGAGCAGTTAACCAGCTTGATTTTCATGCTGCTGTCATGATGCAGTTGGTGTGTTTGAGGACCCTCTGACAGCCGAGGTTCGAACGTCCATGATGTTTGAAGACGTCACTCACAACTTCCAAACAGGGACAGATTTTTTTTCCTATTTACTGTCTGTCCAGTTGTGCAGCCTGGGACATGCAGCCACAAACAAAGAGAGAAACCAGTACAAACCAGTTCAGATTCTAAAACAGTTTAGACCCATTTGATTGAGACAGTTCAGACAGAACGACCTGTTTTCTGACTTGTCCCTGATGTTGAATATTTGCAATGCAAATTAAAAAAAAAAATTAAACTGTGTTCTGTTAAAGTCGGGCATGTCTGAGGTGTTGTGTCTGTAGACAGCCTGTTTTTTCTGTGTCAGATTCTCACTGACACTGGTTATTCAGCAGAAGTGACTGAGTATCTCATACAAAAGCCTGTTCCTAAACAGTTAAACAAAAACATCTTAATCTAAAAAACAAAGAAAAAATCTGCATCATGCTTTCACTTACTGTGTCTGGGAAACGGGGGGTCTGGATATCTAATGGAAATCTGGCTGTGATTACTGTGTTTTCGATATGTTAAATATTTCCCAAATGAAGTGCATGAAACACGGATACCAAAAATGGAAAAATGAGAAAAAGCTTTTTTTCACTTTTGGGTCCATGTTGTCTTTTTACGCGTCCTTTTCTGGCACATCTTCAAAAATCGCAGAGTTGTCCAAAATATTTTTTACACATAGGCAAAATATTACAGAATTTACATGAAGGAATAAATAATCTATAGAGCCCACGTGTTGGTGGTTAGACGTTGGCGGAGATGAAATGTCCATGAAGGTCAATGTGGACGCTGGCGGGGATGGAAGCTCGGGCAATTTCCTCGAGGTCTTTAGCGTTGAGGATGAGCATGAATGGAGAAATGTTTGGATCCGGAGAGACGACAGATGACAAGATCACTCCTGGAGGATGTAGGTTACAAGCAGTCAGAACAGGACCAGAAAAGATCCTCCCCACCCTGATGGTTTCATGGCACTTGCTCTGTGGTTTTTAAATGTGTGTGTGTTTGTGTGTGTGCATAGAAAGTTGTGATCTCACCATCATCTTCCTCCACGGCTCCTGGAGACGCGACAAACACCGGTTCTGAAGGGTAGCAGTTCTCTTGGTGCCACTCGATGTGTTTCCTGGTGACGATGTCGATCTTGGCGATCTGTTGGACGAAAAGGTCAGAGCAGCATTAGAACGTGAGGCCATCCTGTTTTAAGCTGTACAGACTGATGTAACTGTTATTACACGGATTATGCACCAAAAGTCAAAGCAATCCATTCGATATTTGGTGAGATTTGATTTAAGCTTCCTTCTACCGTCATTGGTTTGTAACTGTAAAATGTTTTTGGACGCTGATGGTGTCAGGAGCTGCCTGAGGTGCTTCACCTTGTTGGGGTGAGGAGACCACTCCAACCTGGAGCCGTAGAAGTATCTGTACTTTTTAGCATTGAAGTTGTAGTTGATCCCTGGCAGCTCCAGGCCTGAGGAGTAATCATGCTGGTTAGGGTGGGAAAATTAAGCCATGTTCAAATCAAACGGACTGACCATGTGAACGACAGACCTTCAAACAGGGTGTCAGGCTGGCAGTACACGGATCCGTCCTCCTGCACCACCGCCTGAGCTGTCGTGTCCGTCAGCGTAACCAGGTTGGTTCCTCTGGGAGATTCCTGGAAAACAGTTCACGTAGACAGGCATTTCATGAGATGAACTGGGTGAACTGGGAAGTAAAACACGTCCGCTCCAGTGTTTCGGCCTGCATATCTGAGGTGTGTTTTCTGCTCTGACTGTACCTTGTGGATGCCGAGCGGCAGGACGAATCTCTGGCAGACTGGTGGGGAGAAGCTCTTGTTGGATTGGATGAAGTTGCTGGTTTCTTGTTTCATGTTCCGGATGTAGAACATGTCGTACAGGTTGCTGTCCTTGTAGCAGATCATGTCGAACACCACGTGGCCATCGGCCTCGTAGGCGTTGATATGGTGGAAGACCACCAGGGCGTCACCATAGAAACGTGTGGACGCTGCTTTTCCCGTCTTTCTGTTGATGACGTGGAACAATGTCTGGGACAGAGATAAAAAAGAGAGGTCATCATACGTTATCTGCTCTCTCCCAGTAAGTGGACTGTGTGGTGATGATGGACAACATGGACTCCAGTGGGATGATCGTGTTGTAAAGAGGGTAGTGCAGGTGTTCTAAAGCTTCATTGTCCGATCAACAGTTCACAGAAGTGGGAGGACATACGATATCATCCTTGTCGTATTTGAGGCAGCTCCCCCAGTTGACCCCTCTGAAATAGGCGGTGGCCAGCTTGACGATGTCCAGCTTGAAGGGCTGCTCCACGAACACGATGTAGTTGTCAGTCATGCCGAAGCTGTGGAAGTAGCTCGGGAACAGGGTGGATCGAAATGGAATGGAGCAGACCTGCTGCACTTTCCTCAGCGCCGGCTTTTTGTGCTCTTTATCTGAAACAGACGTGTTGTTTGGCCCATTACACCAGAGAATCCTGCACACTGGTCCTCATTATGCAAACTGCTGTATGAATTTGCCCTAATGACAGTTTGAGGACCAACATGCTGTCAGATGTTGACAGTTGTGTCCTGTTTCTGAAGTTTCTGAAGGCAGCCATACCTGAGGCATCAGCTGGGACTTTGAAGATGACATATTTAGGCCCACAGACGCCCATGATGGCGGTGCCCATGTTGTAGGTGTTGCCCTCGCTGTCGTAGTGAGGGTGAGCTGTGGCCAGATTCAGAGCGATGTGGTTCCTGTAGTTTATCTGGAATTTGGCAGAAAGGTTTTCGCTTGTATAAACATACAGTGTGATAGGTTTGAGGACTGACACTTCTGACGAGCCAGGTGGGAACTGACTTACCCTGCCTACAGTTTCCAGAGTATCGGGGTCAATCTGGTTCATGTAGTTGACCTCGGAGGAGGCGTAGTAGTCCTGACCGTAGCGAATGATGTTGATCAAGTTGTTATCGGTGAAGTCGGGGACGATGTTACAGAGGTGTGTGAATGCCCTTCAAAGAAATAGTTTGTTGTTTGCTACTGAAGAGAACACTGTCAGCTCAAACAGTTCTTTAAATGAAATTTTGAATGAAATGTTGTGTGATTAAGAGTGATTTAAGGTGGTATAGACATTATCTGGATGCAAGAAACTGAAGTCTTAATGTCCTGGATGGACTGAAACTGATCCTTACATGTCCTGAATGGAGTGAGACGCCTCTGTGTTTCAGGTAAACAGATTTCTGTGTCTCTTTCATGAACTGAAACAGATCTGTACCTACATAAAACAGACCTTTATATGTCCAGGATGGACCAACACGTCTGTCTTTGTTTCTCGAATGGACTCTAACAGATCTCTATGTCTTCTCGATAGACTGAGACTGATCTGTCCCAGATGGACTGCACCTGGAAAAGATGTTTTTGCAGGGATCTGGGTAGACCATGGTTCCAAACTCGGAGACGACGATCCTGTCGGCCTTGATGTTTCGCTTGTAGGTGTCGCTCTTCAGAAACTTGCTTCTGTAAGTCACCTCACCTGAAACAACAACAACAAAACTGTAAACGCATGAAACAACAGCACAACACCAGGTTTTAGACAGAAGCAGGTCAAATGTATCATGGATCTGCTTCAAGTCTTACAGCAGTGAGTTTATCTGTTCCAGTGTAATGTGCTGACTGTAAATATCACTCACTGATCTATATTTATTTATTCATCGTCATTTTAACACCAGTCTCACCATTTTTGAAGGTGAAGCTGTGGATGAGCGACATGCCGTCAAACCAGTGGTTGTACTCGCAGCTGCCCACGGAGAAAAGACCAGGCCCATTCCTCAGCAGAGTGCCCTGCAGCCACGACGGGACGGAGCCTGCACGTCAGCACACAGGTGAGTTACTGTAGACTCACCTGGTTTATCATCACTGGTGTGTTCCTGCAGTTTTTAATGCTTGACTGCAAACCACATTTTCTTTGTGATCCTAAAAAGCTGAAGATGAAAGTTGCTCAGAGATAAAACTAAAGAAACATTCATGATTTTAAACAGACTGTCAAATGTCTTGTTTTGTGCAGCCAACAGTCCAAAACCCCTAAATGTTCAGTTTACATTTATATGTCAAAGAAAATCTTCACATTTTAGAGGCTGAAACAACAGAGGCCATCTTTGATTAATCAGAGAAACCCCAAAAATAAATATCTGGACAAACTCACCTTGCACTTGAGCTTTGACCGGCTCTGGGGTCTCCAATCCATTTTTTGCAATTATCGACTGCATGTTTTAATCCCTCCAAACCTCGTATTTTCCCCAGAGTGCACTGCTCCCTGCTGCAGTCCCACCTCAGACTGAACACACAGACTGGCAGCAGCTAACTTTATGTAACCTCTGTCTACGTGATCGTGTCCATGTTTCAGAAAACTCAGCTTGTAACGTCAACTTTGTGGATTATGTAACTGTGCTGCCGTGGACTTCACTCGCCTTTTCACAATAAAAGGCTGTGCGTTGGGGTCACCTGGCTACCTCTGACCTGCTTAAAGCGTCACATGACCACAGAGTTAAGCCGTGAGCTCAGTGAGGAAAGCGTTGGCCACAGTTAACCAGAAACAAATCATACTTCTGTAAATTGACAGAATTCATTAAATTAGTACAACAAACACTGAAAGTGTTCATGGCAGGTAACAAATCAGTGAGTTTCCTTTCAGCACAGACACAGCTGGTGACTGGGTTTCACTGTCAGTCGACCTTATTATCTCTTTGTGCTCAAACAAAAAGTGCGGCTGGATGAATCCTTGAACCCAAATCTGATCATAAAGACAGGTGATTATCTGTGAGCTGATAATGTGCTGCGTGTTATGACATTCATTCCCATTATCAGATAGATACTGTGATACTCCCTGCTGTGAAACGATATGATTAAATTCATATCTTGTTTTGTACATATCCATAAATCTCAAAACAGTGTGTAATGTTTATAAAGCCAGATATTTATTTTAGTATTCTGAGCACAATTTTTGGTCAAACCTGGTTTTAAACTTCATTTATCTGTACAATATTTATCACTTAGCTTTAAATTACCACATATAAAACATTCTCACTTTATCATTGACTCATCTGCTGATTCAGTGTCAGATGCAGCAAATCTGTGTTTCTCATATGTTGGAATAGAAAAAAGTAATTAGTTCATGTGTTCCTACCTTCATTTAATGAATGACTGCATTAAGTGTGTGAAGAATCAGAGCAGGTGTGAGAGTCTGAACTTCAGACTCATCAGCTCTGGCTGTGTAATTGGTTAAATGAGTTTACTGCTTTACAGCCTCTCCTATCATTCTCTGTCTGCAGGTCACAGCTCTGTAATGAGCCATGCCAACGCTGTCTCGGAAAATACTGGACCTGAAAATGCAGATCACTTGGATCAGGTCAGTTTCTGGAAGGAAAGTAAATCAGCTCACACGGTGTTTACCGGCTCTGCTTCAGTAAAGGATCTGAGTGCTGCTGCTGCTACAGTAAGACAGGCTCTGTGGTGCTGATCATCCCCACACAGGACAGTTCATAATAAATACCACAGACAGTTTTGGATGAAAAATGAAGTTTATTACAAACAACAACAGGGAGCTGTTAGCAGTCAGTTAGCAGCTGTTAGTTCTGTACAAATAACACTGTTTGATTGGTTAGTTGAGTTTGCCAATCGGCAACAAGGCTAGGTCTCAAACAGCACCCTACGCCCTCTGTAGTGCACTATTTTCCAACCTTCACTGTCTTAATACACTACTTTACACCTTAAGACTTTGGTAGTGCACTGCTGACTATGCTACATCCTCTGTAGTGCTCTACGTCCCATCTTACGCCCTTAATAGTGTGCTATTTCCCACCTATAACCCTGCTTAGTGCACTACCTTCCATTCCAAACCCTCCCTTGTGCACCACATTCCACCTTAAACTCTTCATAATGCACTACTTTCCGCCTTAAGACTTTCTTTTCAGTCCACAGTCACCATCTTGTGCCCTTTGTAGTGCACTACAGTCCATCCTAAATCATTCTGGTGCACTCCGAGTTCACAAGTTGCGAGTTTGCTCATGGTTTTAAACATTTTGAACACCATAAACATTCCTTTTCCTGTTTTTTTTTTTGCTCTTTTTGCATTCCCAGTCACGACACCGACACATTGAAAACACAAAGTCATTCTCCGTTCATGAAAAGGGAACAAGGTCGCGTTCAGTTCTCGTGTTCTCCACCTGAATAAGGCTGTGTTCACGTTATGTGGGATCCTGAAGATTCCCATGGTAACAACTTGATGCAGAGTTGTTTGTGTGAAAGTTAAAAAATACTGTGCATGTTGTTAACACAGGACCATGTCCATTCAATCTGTACTTAAATAATTAGACCGTGAGCTTGTGTAGACCATGTTTGCTTTGTCAGGCACTTCTCTATGATACAGTGCCAAGTTGGATAAATCAGAGCGTTTAAAATGACAGCTTGGTTCTCGACTCTTCGTATGTCGGGAAAGGGTAATCACAGCAATGCCCACGTGACATGAATGCAGCATTTAACTACATTAAAGTGCAACACACACTGGCTACGTTAACGCTAACTGCAAATGTGTTTAAATCCAGATAATGATGTTTTTCTGCAGAGTTAAACTATGTTAAAATACTGTGTTTGTTCAATTTGAACTAAATCTATTAAATTAAAGTGTTTAATTTTACCAGCAGACTTTGTTGGCAGTGCCGTACTGCATTCACACAATGTCAGCAAAATGGGGAGAACAAAAAGCACCTCTTATTCCAACCTGGGAGTGTTTACACTTTATTCCAAGGTTTTCAATTCAGAAGCTGATGTGAACCCACTCTCCTGTTTGTAATTAGTTTCTTCTATAATTACTACTTTGATGTTGACGTAAACTTTACAAATGGGAAAACTGGTAAATATGTTTCTTTGCGATTTGATATGAAAACAGCATAAGACACAATAACTTGATCTTGTGTGAAAGCACATGAGAAACTTGCAGTAACCAGTGTGTGTTGCCTTTAAAACCAAGCTTATTGTGTTGTCACCTTTAAAAATACAACCGCACGAGCTCCATTTGAAGGCAGCATCCCACCTTA
Source organism: Toxotes jaculatrix (assembly GCF_017976425.1). NCBI lineage: Eukaryota > Metazoa > Chordata > Actinopteri > Toxotidae > Toxotes > Toxotes jaculatrix. Next base: position 658,363 of record NC_054417.1, on the reverse strand, counting down.
AACCCTTTACAGTTTGCTTTGTCTCTCCTTACACCCTTCATAGTGCACTACTACTACTACTTTCACCCCCCCCCGTAGTGCACTTGACAGGATGCGTAGCTCTTTAAGGACCGGGGTGTTGTCTGAGAATGGCACCAGAGAAACAGAGAGAGAGACAGAGAGGTAGAGAGAGAGAGACAGGTAGAGAGACAGGTAGAGAGCGTGTTGAAGGTTACAGTTTTTAGTTTTAGTAGAAACAGACACTCACAGTAGGTTGAGTTGCTGCTATCTGTCTGTCAGACAGACAGACAGGCGGGTGGACAGAGAGACAGACAGGTGCAGTGTCCAGAGTTAGTGGAGTAGCAGTTCAGGAGGTCTGGTCTATTTACAGAAACAAGAAATGCATAATCAGAATATCCAAACTAACCAGAGCTGCACGCACCGCCATGTTGGCTCCACTGCCGGTTGCTATGGTAACAGCAGAGTCGGGGGGGTTAATTGGAGGGGAGGCAGGGTACGGGACAGACTGGGGAGGGGGGACAGCTCTGGTTCGCTAAAAAGACGAAAAAAATGGGTGTCACCGCAAACACAACAATTCGTCATGGCAACGCTACACCGGGACACCACCTAACTGTCCGTGGAAAAACACACACACACACAGGACAGTGTCACTAACACACACACGCTCTCTCTCTCTCTCACACACACACACACACACACACACAAACATTTATATGACAAACAGTTTCTCTCATTTTTTTCCGCTATTGAGGTGAAAAACAGATTCTATTATTCTTAATTATCATAATCATCATAATAATCTTCATCTTCATCATCTTCATCATAGCAGTGGTGTGTGTATGGAGTGTGTGTGTGTGTCCTTAGTCTGTTTATACACACTATGCACAGGATGACACGCAGAGGGAGCTCAGTTCTGATTGGCTGACAGGTCTTTTCACCTCTTCTGTTCCAGGAGACTTTTTTTTTTTATTGTTTCTTGTTGCTAGGCAACGGCAGCTTCCTGGAGTCTTAGTCTGTTGTTGTTGTTAATGATGATGATGTGATCATGTGATCTCCCTCCCACTGACCCACAGGAAGTTTGTGATGTCGTCAGGGTGTGATTGGTTGCCAGGGGCAGTAAACTGGAGGCCGACGTGACGGCGGCATCTGATTGGACGAGGTGAAGGCAGAGGAGGGAGGAGGAGCGTTTTGGCTGAACGTTGAAGCACCAGGAGGGAGGGAGGAGACTAACAGTACCTGCTGCTGGGAGTGTGTGAGTGTTTATGTGTATGTATTTCTAATTTATCTTTTAACACTGTCGAGTAACCAGGGCCTTAAAGCGTGTCAGGAAACATGAACCATCACAGTCACAGTTATGAAAGCGGAGCCTGAGGATGGTGATGTCTGTCGGGCTTTCCAACATAAGGGTTGGGAACCCCCAAATGGGTCGCAAGATCAATCTGAAGGGTCACAAGACAGTGGAACGTCTTTTGCTCGTTGCTTCATCATATAAAATGCTGGACAGTTTTTATCTCTAATGAAAGAGTCTGATGATGATGTGATAAATAATTAGTTGATTAATCTGTTAGATCTATTTGAAGACATCAGCCTGGGGCTTAAGAAACTGTTTCACTATAATGTATTATACTATAAAACATATTGATTCAAGGGTCACCTGCCAAAAATGTCAGTCAACCGCTGCTGTAGCACCGTCAGAGCAGTGACCCTGTTTCACTGCACAGACAGCGCCACCTTCAGGCTCCGCCCCGACTTTCCAGACATCCCCTCGGCCCCGTTGGCTTGCAGTGTTTTCAGTGTATGTCAGTGTGTACGTGTGTGTACTTACAGTAAACCAGACTTTGACCCTGCTGTCAGTGTGAGTGTTTTTGTGTGTTTGCGTTTGTATGTGTGTCAGTGTGTGTTGAGCACGCTGCGTGGCACCCAGCCCTCGGCGGCCGGCGAGTCACTGTTGGCTGGCCGGTAAACCAGACTCTGACCCTGCTGGTTGGATGCCAGAATCTGAACCTTCTCCCCACGAAACACGGAGATCTCGTCCTCCCGCACCGCCACGAAGTCCTGCAGCACCAGAACCAGCTCCTGAGGGGACAAAGGTCACATGATCTCAACAAAATCATCAGGAAACATGTTTGACTCTGATCTGAGCTTTGAAAATCAAACACTAGATGAGGAAATTCAAACCTGGTCATCCTGCTCGCTGTCGGGCGTGGGCTGAGGGCCGTGGCCATTGGGAGTTGGCGGGGCCGACGGCGGTCGCCCTGACGACAGTGGACGGGTCACAGAGATCCCGCCCTCCTTCCTCTGGTACTCAATGGGAGACTGGAGAGCTGTAAACAGGATCAGATTGGATTCAGGGATTTTTAGGAAAATTCAGTCATGATGCAGAACGTTCCACAGAAAGACTTCCGCCCCTCTGAAGAGATCAGAGGATGAGATTTAGGGAATTTAACAGATGTTCCAGAGATTCCAGGATGTTGTCGAGGATGTTCTCACCAGACAGGAAGTTGTTCTGGGCGTCCAGCAGGGCAGCGATCGTCTCCACCCAGGTCATCTTGATGCTGGTGGAGGACGCCTGCAGTGTGAAGCGTTCTGCCGAGCCGCGAGACCACAACACAAACTTACAGGGGTCACCATCCACGCTGTCCTGCATTGCCAGGTAACTCACCTGATCACACATAAAAACAACATCATTCCTCCTGTACACCAGTCTGACCCTGCCACGCCTTGATGCTGTATCCAGTGTAAACCACTGTTCAACAGGCTCACCTTGATGCTGTTCTTGAACTGGTATCCCGGGTTGTTGGAGCCTTTGCGCAGCAGTTCACTGAAGATGATGATCTGCTCGAACAGGAAAACCCTGCGCTCTTTACTGCGAGACAAAACTCCTCCGTCCTGCTCCCAAACACAGAAGGTCTCCTGCTGCAGCAGCTTCCCCTGAGACGTCAGCTTCCCCTGGGTGACGGACAGAAAGACAGGCGAGGAGAGACAGGTGAGGAGAGAAAGCTTTTTTTTTTTCACTTCCAGTAATCGTTTTCTGAAGCGCCACCGTGAGACAGACGGGTAGACAGACAGACAGGTGTACCTCGTATCCCTGCAGCCGTCCCAGGTTCATCATGTCGTTGCAGCGCTTTGGAACCAGTGACATCAGCTCCACCGCTTTCTGTCCACACACACAAAAACACACACTTAGCTGTTAGATGTTACAAAAGTCTGTGTGTGTGTGTGAGACGCTCTGCAGGGGGATGATTCACCATCCTGTGTAAATCATTTAACATCATCAGGTAAACAAACACACTCGACCCACATTTGATTAAAACAGAATTAACCCTTAAATGTGACTTCACAGCTGAAAGCAGCTTTAATGCCAGTCACAGCACAGACGTCTCACCTCGATCTCCTCACAGTCCAGTCCTGCTTTGGACGTATACTTGAGAAAATCCTGAGAGACAGACAGACATGTCAAGAAAACAGGGGTAGAGATGATGCAGGTGTTTGACAGTACAGACAGTGCACACACATCAGCAGCAGCTGGTTGTGTGACACTGTGACTACAGTTTTCTATCTGCTGCAGTAAATACTCTGAGTGCATCAGGATGTTTCAGAGCAGCGGTTAAACCACGGCCTCCTGTGCCTGGTGTGTACGGGACGGACCTTGAGCAGCAGCTGGTATTTGGTGATTCTCTGGATGGGTTTGATCAGATAATCACTGATCGACATCCTGCAGCTGATCTCATGCTGGATTTCCTGCAGACAGACGGACAGAGACGGCTTCATTTTCTAACTCTGCTGTTGTTCGTGTTGCAGGAAAAAACGACTTCATCTGAAAACTCATCGCTTCTCCTGTGTTGGGCTGCTGAACTGAAAAGCCTCCCGCTGTTCCTCCACACCAAACTCCATTCAAAAATCATCCCCTTTAGTGAAGCCTGCATGTACGTTACTGTTCAAGCCTTGTTCTTGTTATTTTTTTGATGGCTTCCTGAGATGGATGTCAGAGTGACGGCTCATGCAGCATCACAGTATACTGTGATTATTTAGTCATTACTGTGATAAACACCAAATATTCTCAGACTCAAAGAATCTAAAGAAAAAAGAATATAAGCAAGCAAGTAAAACATAACACTGAAAAACTAGCCATAAAAATATTGGTTTTACTTTAAAATAGAGAGAATAAAACGAAGAATATCAGAACACATTCATCCATAAAGAAGTGGAGATGTTTTACCTCGAAGAAGGTCTCGTACTCGATGACGATGAACTCTGACCTCGGCTTGTTCTGACAGTAAACCACGTACATGTGGAGACGACGCTCCTACAGCACACAGATAAATACTAACGTTACTCTCACAATCAGTCACTGTGGTTTAATGGCAGCCACTGAGACTCAGCTCCACCTGCTGTTTGTCTCCAGTCAGCTCATACTCCCTCAGCAGCAGTGGATGGAAACAAGCATGTTTGTTTACTCTGTGCCTGGACAGGAATTTACAAAAGGCCACAGGTGTTAGAGGGAGTTAGGTGCTGGGACTGTGTGCAGCTTCCTCGGGTCTTGCTGTAACAGTGGATTTGCAGTATGAGCACTCACATGTCTGATGAAGAGGTCGGCCAGCAGGTCATGATTCTGAACGCAGCGCTCCAACTCCACCAGGAAGAAACTGAAACAAGAAAACACACGGTGAGTCTGAGAGTGAGTGTGAGGGAAGGCAGGAATGAATATAAGTTTTTATTTATGTGTGTGTGACTGTGTGTGCACGGACTCGCGGTGCCAGTCGTAGATCTGCTGGATGTTGCCAAAGACGATTTTGTCTTTTCCTCTCATGTCCTCAGGAATCCCTCTGACCTCCAGCCTGGACATGAAGCCCTGACAGACGCAGACAGACAGAACATGCACACGCACGTAAGTCAACAATCTTTTAACCGCAACACTTTGTGTTTTGACGTAGAGAAAGTTGAGCAGTTATAAAGACCAACAGCAGAAAAAATAAATTCTCCAGTCACCTGGAACTGACAGGCTGTCTTATAAAACAAACAGTGGAATAGTCTTAGTACTGTTGTAAAAAACTCTCTCTCCTCTCTTTTCACCATTAAACTACATAACTCCAAGTCTAAAGTTCTGCTAGCGCCCCCCAGAGGCTGTAGTTTTTTATTGCAGCCGTACTGATGCTGCTTCATGTCTCACCTCCACGATCACACCCAGGTCCTTCACATAGTCCTTCTCTGATTGGACCATCTCGTTAACCACAAACCTGCACACACACATCGTTTACACTCACACAGAATCATATTGACGTCTCATATGTTCGTGTTGTGGGTGTGTTTCTTACATGCGTCCTCTCAGTGCTTTGTTTCTCTGCTCGGTGTCTGATTCGTTGGAGCCCTGATCTGAATCCAGAGCCTGAGGAGAGAGAGAGAGAGAGAAGAACCGGTTCAATGTTTGAGACGCACTCCTCAGATTTATTAACAGAGTCTAGTTGGAAAAGTGTTATACTGATGAACTGTTTGTTTTTAATTATGATCTGAATTACTGACAGTAAAGTCTGTACTGTCTGTTTTATTCAGATTGTAATGTTGGTGTTTTCATGTCATCTATCATTTGTTTCCGCCCTCCTGCCCCCCTCCTGCCCCCCCAGGTTACCTCAGGGTTGTTGGGGTCTTTGATGATCTGCATGGGAGGTGGCAGAGGGGTGTGGCTTTCTTCCTCTGGCTCCTCCTCCCCTCCGCTCTGTCCCGCCTCCTCCTTCCTCGCTTTCTGCAGGAGCAAACACACAAAAATCAATGACACTAACATGACACACACATCTCTTGTGTCTTTAACCAGGGTGTTTTTATACCGCCTGAGCGTTGCCAGTGAGGGGCGTGGTCAGCTCCGGCCTGTTGTCCCGCCTCCTGGTTCTGATTGGCGGTTTCTTCTGTCCGTCAGCTTTACCTTGACTCAGCCTCCGAACAGGACTGGTCAACCAACGCTGCAAACAGTACGCAGGTACAACACAATTACCACAACTGATGCTACTGAGTCTTGTACTTCTAATACTAATACTGCAAGACAGCTGAAACTGTTCAGACTGCTGCTGTTACTTGATGTACTCCTCATGTTAGTATAACAGATAATCCCATTGCTTCTGTTGACAGTACGACTGCGAGGATCAGCTGTTACCTTCAGCGTGTTTCCGGTTCCAGAGCCGCTGCGTTTGGGCCCTGGAGAGCCAACAGCGCCACCTGGAGCCCCACCCATTCCAAATACTGTGGGGGAGGTGGCACCTGAGAGGAGAAACAAGGAGGGGTCAGTGACGTCCTGATGAGTCGACCGTACATCAGTACTGTGAGTAAACTGAGAGATAATGATGGTCTCACTGGTCGTATGAGTGTGAAGTGCAGAACCTTCAGAGCTGTAGAGACCGGAGTCTGCGGACACAGAACAGAGACAGATCCTGGACTGAACTATGGTCCTGAGTGAGGACACATTCTCATTTACCTCTTTTATGCAACTTTTCTAATTCAAGCCTTAAAAACTGCGTGGAAACACAAACAGATTTACAGGCTGAGGTGGAAAAGTTAGCACATCACTGAGCAGATGATACAATGAACATGATCACAGGCCACAGTGCCACTCCACTTAGCTGTCGGACTATGGACAGTTGTTCCTGTCGTCTTCTCTCATGTCACTGAGGGACGACCTCCTTCAGACTGGACAGAGTTAACACAGTCACACTGCGTGTGGCGGGTGTGGTGTGCAATGGTTCAGTGAAGCTTCAGCAGATACACAAAGCCTGCATGTCCTGTTCAGCACATTCACACACACGTGCACACATTGTTCACATTCCTGCTACATGTCTACATGCTACATGCTAACTGCATGTGTGTTAGTTTTACTGTATAAAAACAGAGTGACCTTCTGTTCTGTCTGTCACTCATTAACCAACACACTCATATTTCCTAACACTCTTCTCTCCGTCACGCTTTCATGTTAAAACCCACCTCGCTCGTCCTCGCCCTCTCCCACAATCCATCCCCAAACAGCAGAGCAATCCCAGCATGCACCTCTGCCCCTCCGCATGCTTCAACATCAGTCCATTCAGGAAAAATAGAAATAACAAGTGACAGATGGAAAGAGGCAGAGCAGTGTTTCTCTCCACAGAGCTGAATGAAACTACAGAGGAGTCTCAGGTCTGTGGGGCGGGGCTACACAGCTAGGGGTGGAGTCGAGGACGAGGGGTGTGGCTTAGGCAGACAGAATGACAACAAAGAAATGAGTCAAAACTAACAAAGGAAATTATTACAATGAATTAAAAAAGAGTTAAATACATAAAGAAAGTAAAATAATACGCAGTCATGTTAAGTTTGAATAAAATAAAATATGACCTAAAATAACACAAACAGGAAATACAAATTAAATAATATAGAGTAAAAGAAAAAAAGAACAAAAATAAAACACATTCAAAAGTAAACATACTTAATAACACTAAATTAATTCAGTTTTAATGAAATAAAATGATCACGTCAACGTAAATAAATAAATAAAAATAAAGCCTAAAATCTAAAAATGGAATCTGAAATGAACGAGTGGGACCGTGGAGTAAAATAAAAGAGTACGACTCCGAATAAACAGGAGAGCTGACCTGAAAACAATGACTTTATTTTTAAACTAAAGCTCCCATTGTTTCCTGACAGGGAAGAAGACCCAGCAGGTAGCCACAGTGACACACAAACACACACAGTAACACACAGACACACACAGAGTGATACACAGTCAGGATGTTAACCTGCAGATTCCTGTTGAGTCTGAAACTCCCTCAGGTCAATGTTTAACCCTGAAACTGTCTCTCTGCTGGACTGTGTGTGTGTGTGTGTGTGTGTGTGTGTGTGTGTGTGTGTGTGTGTGTGTGTGTGTGTGTGTGTGTGTGCGTGTGTGCGTGTGTGTGTGTGTGTGTGTGTGTGTGTGTGAGACATCCTGCCAAACCTGATTACAGATTAAGACTGGGACAAAGTTACCTGAGGCCACATTCACTCTCATGCTTAAATGTGAACTCTGCTCAGTGTAGAACACCACAAACACTTAGATCTGTGTCTTGTCTTTTAACTTAGCGACAAGAAATAGTGTCTTAGACAGGGTTTTAAATGTGTCCTCATTCGTGTGGACTGTCTGTAAGACACACTCACACCGTCACGATGTTAATATGAAACAAACAAACTAAACAGCTTCAATTTTTGATGCTCAGCTGCAGAACCAGCACACAGAGGACCGCTGCGTGTTTACTACTTTACAAACATGCTTTTAAATATTTAGGGGACATAGAGAGAGGGACAGGATGTGGGACACACAATTCACTAAGGATGTTTAAAGTTCCCTCTGTTTAAACAGGAAGTGACATGGGGCAAACATGGGAAGTGCTGCAACGGCGGCAGATGGCTAAAGGAGCGAAGGGCCAGAGTTAGCTAACCTTAGCCCAGCTGTCATTCACAAATGCTGCTGTGTTCTGACTCATGGAAGATTCATGATGTTAAATAAAGCGTGTCTTCCTGTCATTAACGCCAGGTCCTGATTGGTGACGGAGGAACGGCCGGGTGGTGACGCATGTCGACACGGTACACCGGTACATTCAGGCGGGGAGAATGATGTACTCACCCTTCCCAGCGCTCACAGCAGAGGAGGAGTTGGATGCATTGGAGGAGGTGGTGGTGGTAGAGGAGTTGCAGGAGGAAGAAGTGGTGGTGCAGGTAGAGGAGGTGCTGGAGGAGGTGGTGGAAGCCGGGATGAGCCCCTCCATGTCGGCTGCACTGTGGGAGTGTGACAGACAGAGGGCGCTCATCGGCAGTAAACCCTCCTGCAGGGAAACACAGGGCTGATGTCAGAGAAACTGAAGGCTCTCACCAAAGGATGGAAAATACCTTTTTAACTGATTAATCAACATCTGTTTATCAGTCCGTTGCTTTTCTTTGTCTCCTGTGGGGACGTTGGTTTATTACCTGCTGAGGTGTTTGATCTGTCGTTCTGACCAGACACCACCCGGGTCTCTCGGCCGAACGCTCCACCAGCTCCACAGTCTGACCACAGCGAACACTGAGCTCCCCCGGGCCCCCGGAGGAGAAATCCAACAACACCACCACTAACTCACAGCCTCCTGACAGCTGGAGAAACACACAGGTAAGAGCACAGGTAAGGTGTGTCCTCCAGTCCCAGCACCTCACCGCTGCTGCAGCTAAAGCATTACATTATTAATTATTACAATTAAAATCAGATGAACTATCATAAACAGCTCCACCTGCTGTTTATGAGTGAACGTGAACTGTACTGAGGTCAGTTCCTTCCTGTTTGAATATGAAAAGAACATTTTCTTAAATAAACCTTTATTTAACCAGGAGAGGAGACAAACGCTGAAACCAACATACATCATCCTAATGTATGTTCTCCACCCGTCCAATCACAGCAGGGCACACTGAGCCCTGATTGGTCAAATATGACTTATAGTTAACTCGAGCACATGGGCTCCATCTGGGGAAGGAAACACACACACACACACACACACACAGTCCATAGGGAATAGTGGGGTGTTCCCCGTCCAAATCGAACACAGCTGTGATCTGTCGTACAGCCCAGCTAACACAACACACACAAACATGCATGACCACTACATCATGTGGAGAACACTAACGCATGTATGTGCACCGGTGGAAACACCTTCGTACGTTTAGCCAAGTATAGTTTTGAAATCAGAGCATTTCTAACTTCTGCTCCACCACATTTACTCACAGCTGTTGTTATTTACAGATTAAGACTGAGCCGCTCGAACCTGACATGTTTATTTATCTCCTCTGGTGTCGTCAGGAAACAGCTGATTAGCGTTAGTATCACTCAGGCCTGTAAACCACAGCTCGTGTGTTACAGATCGTAACAGACCTGCAGTCACGTGGTGGTATGCAGACGTGTTACCATGGTTACCAAATCTGATGATACAGATCACTAATTATAAGATCAGCAGATGGACACAGAAGGAGTTAGTAGTAATATCCCTCTCAGGCTCTAGCTTCTTTTCACTATCTTTTTAATGAATGAATAGTTTGTGAAATGTCAAGAAAATTCCCATCACACCTTCAAACCCTCAGCTGTTCCACAGTGATGGTTAACAATGATGCATGACAGAGAAAAGTCCTCTCACCTGTGAAACCAGAGCAACCAACAGCTACAAGCTTAGTTTTCTGTCCCCTAAATGCTAATAACAGCCCACAGCTAATGGGGTGCAAGTGTCAGGGGTCAGAGGTCACAGCATCCAGCCACTAACCCCACCTTCAGCTCACTAAAGCAGGTAAAATAAATCAAACATACCTCGTCCAGAGAGCAGAAAAGAAGCGAAAGTTTCTGGACAGTCTGACGACGAACAGAGGAAACTCCCTCAAACACACACACACATACACACCCAGCCAGCTGCAGCAGCGGTGAGGTCATACGACTTCTCGACACACCCCTCTGAAGACACAGTGTGTGTGTGTGTGAGTGCGTCTGTGTTTGTGTGTGTGCTACCTTGTCGCTGTCGGCGGTGTTTTGTGATGTTCGGGAGGCGATGGAGACGGTGTCGGGCTGACTGCTGGCATCACCCAGGCTGTCTGCGTCCTCACTGGTCTCCCTGACATTTTGAAAAGCAAAGACAGACATATGTTCAGTTCTTTCCACCCTGTAAAGCAAGGTCCAAAATATGGCCAAAAGTCTGTGCACTCCATCCATCAGCAGTGGAATCAGATTCTAAAGGACAGGGTTTTATTTAAAGAAGTGATGAGCGGCTGATTATTCAGAGGCTGATTTACCAGCAGCGATAAACGGAGTGTTTTCTGAATGGAGTTTGGTGTAATGCATTTCTTAAATGAGAGGACAGAATGTGCTGGAGTTAAAATATTAGAAGAGCTGACCGGTCACATGGTGCCAGGCCTCTAACATGGAGGTGTGAACTGTGTTTCTGTGTGTGTGCTGACCTGCGGGTGATGCTGCGCTGTCGCCCCAGGGTGGGGTTGGGTGTCTTGGGGAGGGGGATGGGCTCCCTCAGTGCTCCCCGCAGGTGACCCCGCCTCTCCTGGATCACCTGTCGGATACTGCGCACCCACTCCTGCTTCAGCTCCAACGACGACGCCTGTGGAGAGAGGACAGCAGGTGCTTACTAACCTTTAAAGACAAAGGTCAGACACCTGCACGATTTCTGGGATTCATCAGATGGATCCGTCCTATGGGAGCGCACGTACCTTCAGCACCGTCTTGTTGTCGGACGTCGGCGTTCGTCCGACCCACAAAGCAAACTTACAGGGATCGCCCTCTATGTGCTCTGTTACACCAAGCTCTGAGGTCTGAGAGAGGGACACGCGTGTTACTGTCTGCAGTAAACAGGTGATCAGCTGTTCATTTTTGTACTGTTCAGTGTGTTTGTGATGATCCTTCACTAGTTTTCGTGCCACCTGATGGTGTTGTACATGTGATTGACTGTGACTGACGTGTGTATGTGCGTGTTACCCTCAGTCTGCTCTTGTAGAGATATTTGGTTCGCCCGGACGAGTCTTTGATCTCCTTGCTGAAGATGAGTGACAGCTCGAACAGGAACAGGTGTCGGTCCCGTCCCTTCCTGATCAGAGACTTTGGCTCCCAAACCAGGAAGGAGTCCTGGAGGAGGAGCTCGCCCTGAACCTCCAGACCCTCCTCCAGACCTGACGGGGACGTCACAGCAAGTACAGGTTTAACGTCCCGACAAGCAGCGGGTGAGAGTGTAAGTAGTTCCCTTTTTTATTTTTTAGTGCATTTTAAGATTCTTAAGAACTCAGCAACAAAAATAAGAGACTACAGAAACTTCACAATAAAAGCCCCCCATGTCTAGCTCACAGCTGCTGCACATGAATCAGGTCTACAGCTCTTATCCGTGTCTCCACAGGATGCTTTACCTTCCAACATGCTAACATGCATGGCATCGTTCGCTCTCTTTGGGACGCTCAGCATCACATCCAGGCCTTCTTTAATCTCGCCTTTCCCCTCCTCGCAGCAAGCTAACAACTCCTACAAACACACACCAAAAACACAGGTCACTGAGTCACTGAGTAATGTTTTGTTCTCAGCAGAGCTGCATCTCTTTTCTCCACCACTTCTATCATTCTACCTTTGGTTAATACAGCTCCATTTCTTTGTGTGTAATGTAACAGCAACCTGATCTAAAGGGGTTACGTGTGCGTCACCTTCAGGCTCCTGCTGCGGCTCAGCTCAGGTTACAACAAAGTTTAACGTAAAATCACTGTGGGAGAAACTTTGGTCTCACGTGTTTTTAATGTGGCTGAAATCTGGTAAAATTACTGAGCATTACCTTGAGGAGCAGCTGGTATTTGGTGATCCTCTGCACTGGTTTGATGAGAGCGGAGGAGATGGAGTTAGCTAGACCATGTCGCCTCTGGACCTCCTGAGAACACACACACACATGGTACTTGTTAAAGGGAAGCTCAGGTCTGCAGGACTGCAGCAGGAGAGCTAAAGTGGTTTGTTGTTCAGAGTGTTGTGTTGTGTAGCTGCTGTCTGGCTCAGTGTGAGCGTCTGACACTCATGTTACTGCTTGATCCAGCATTTGAGTCGTTCCTGACCTCAAAGAATCCCACGCCGTGCTGCTGGATCAGTAAACTGGAGTCCGGTTTGTTTCTGCAGTAGGTCACGTACATGTGGAACTTATCAGCCTGACGGAGACGGAAACAGGTTTTTATTATCTGAATCTGTGACTGAGCTTCGAAATGGATTTAAACTAAACCAAAGATTACCCAGGTGACAAAGCAGTGTCCGACGTCTTCAGGAAGCTGCTCGTAGTTTTCCAGCTCCTTCAGGAAAATACTGCAAAATACAAAGTACTGCATTACCACACACAGAATACTGTGCAGTATCTCTGCAGTACTATAGTAAATAAATACACTGCATATCACTTTTCAGTACTGGTGTACATGCTGCAGTGCAGTAATATATTTGCAGTATTTGTTGCAGTACATGTCCTGATGCCCTATAGGTGTATTAATGAAGTACATGTGTTGCAGTGTTATAATGTACAGCACCTGTTGTGGAACTCATAGATGTCCTGGATGTTTCCAAACACGATGTCATCTTTGTTGGCGAGACCAGGAGGGACGTCCTCTGAGCCGCTCGTCATCTCCCACAGGTACGTCTGCAGCAGGACACAGTATCACCCTCAGAACGTGGTGCCACAGTGCATCGTGTACTGCACAGCATTATGCAAGGCAAAGTGTTCACATGTTACTGCAGCTGCTGTTTGATGTTTACCTCAATACACTCCTGCAGATCTCTGACATAGACTCTCTCTGTCTGAAGGAGCTCGGCCATGATGTACCTGAAAACACAGGTACACACACAGACACACAGGTGTTATCAAAGGATGGACATCAGTACTATAACTAGTACTAGCACTAATACTACTCACTCTTTCTTGCGGGCGGAGCGTCTCTTCTCGTCGCTGACTTGGTGGCTGGGGTCGGACAGGTTGACCTCAGGGTCGGAGTCAGACAGACTGTTGGGGATCAGCTCCAGCTCCAAGTCCTTATTGTCCTGACAGGGACACCATACAGCACTCTCGTAAAGGTAAGTCTATATTCATATGTTTGCTTTGTTTTACTATCCGGGACACTGTTAGCACTACCTGTGAGCACCCTCCCAGCGCTGTCTCCAGCAGGTGGCGATACTGTCCCATCCTGACGGTGAAGTCACGGTAGCGTTTGTCCACGGTGGAAACGCAGCGACGAAGCTCGGCGCGGTGGGCGTGGCCTTTAGCCAGCATGCTCTCAGCCAGCTGGATCAGCAGGTGAACCTTCTCCTGTGTGTGCTGAGGGAACCATCAACAACACGCAGTCTGTCAGTCAGGACATTTACATGCACACGTGTCTCCTTTTATTACTTTACCTGGTTTTAATCATATTCACCTCAGGCTTCATGACCCAGTGTTTATATGGGTTTTACTGCAGGATCAAATACAACCTCCATCACTGATTTCCCTTGATGGTTTTTTATAACATTTACTGTGTTTTTTATATTAAATCCACAGAGAACAGATTATTATATCATTATGGATTTACTGGAGTATTCAGACAAAGTTTTTGACCAAGAGCAGAGGTCAGCAGAACGCCCACAAACAAACCGACCTGTGTGTTTTCTCACCTTGGCAGAAACACAGAACTCCCTGTGCTGGTTCAGCAGTTCTTGAGTCTCGGCCATGTTTGCCCCCGGCGATGTGTGCGTGGCCAGGTAGTGGTCACCTGACTGCTGCAGCCAATCCAAAGCCTGCAATCAGAGGACACTAACTTTAATTTTGATTTACCAAAATATTGCTAAATCCACCAAGAGGAATGAATTAATAATCTTCTGAAATGGATTGATGACGTGTGTGTCCACCTGCTGGGCGTGGCTCTGGAACATCAGGTACTGCTGGCACTGATCCAGTCGACGTTTCTTCAAAGTCCAGAAATGAAGAACTCTGTTTTCCCTCTGCAGTAACTCACTGAGGATACCTGCACACACCGACACACCTGAGTCAGTGAAATTAACCCTTAACTGCTCCTCAGGGCTCTATCCTGTCTCCACTGTACTGCTCTGTTTACAAAGACATCACACTAAACATTAGATGTGTATTTGTGTGTATGTGTGTGTGTTTGTGTTCGTTCACCTTTGACCTGCTGCTCTGGTACCCTGGAGTGTCCGGTGACCTCGGTCACCCCGGAGACGGTGACGCTGTGGCCCGAGATGTTCGCCATGGTGACGCTGTTGCGATGGATGTACTTGAGGAAAACTTCAGCGTTTCGCCTGGCCAGAGTACATGCCTGTTGCCATGGAAACAAGACCGTTAGGTACCCTGTGATATTAGGTGGGGACACTTGACAAGGAAAATATGCTGACATCATAGTGTGTTAGAGACATTTATTAAATGTTTATAAACTAATTACCGGTATAAAGCCGGGACTTTCCAGTCCTCCTCACCTTTAGAAAGGCCTCCTTCTGCTCCATGTGTTTGTTGATGAGCGGCAGGAGCTGCTCCGGCTGTCGCTCTCCTCCTCCACACCAGTCCTCTTCCCTGCGGTACTCCTGCTCCAGACTCTCCAGGACCCCACACACCTGGAGAGGCAGACAGACAGGTAAGAGGATACACAGACTTCAGGTCATACAGAGGGGCAGGCAGAGATAAACTGACAGTCAGTGTTACCTGCTGGGACGTCCTGTAGAAGGCAGCAGAGGCGTTGACCAGTTTGAGTCGGTCCTCGATCCTCAGCATCAGTGTCTGCCAGTGCAGCGCCACTGTCTGGGCACAAGACCTCACTGCATCCGGATCATAGTGACCTGACCTGAGGGGGTAAGGTCAGAGGTCAGAGGGCACAGACAGGTTATGGATGAGGATTAACCTGTTGGCAGAGCTGTGGAGGAAGCCTCAGTAAATCTGACAGAAACTAACCTGACCAGCAGCTCTGCTCTCTGCTGCAGAGCCAGAGCCACCTGGTGAGTCCTCTGCAGGGAGTCGGCATGGAGGAGAGCCTGGAGAGACAGAAGAAAGACAGACACACAGGTATGTCCACAGGTTTGTGTGGACGAATTCCTCATTAGTGTCCCATTGCTGTGGTAACCTTTACATCTGTCTGTGTGTGTGTATTTGTGTGTGCGCAGTAACCTCTATGGCCTGCTGGAGGCGCTCATGCTCCCTCTGCAGCTGCTCAGCTTCGGATAAACAGCTGGAGTTCAACATACAGGACGACAACATGACCTCGCCCTCTGAGATCCAGCCTAGCACCTGAGACACAGACGGACGGACAGGTAGAGATTATCACCTGTGGTGCCTGGATGTCACCTGGATCTGCAGGTGTGTGTGTGTGTGTGTGAATGAACGTGTGTTACCTGCTTGACCTGGCTCTGCAGGTGTCTCAGCTGCAGGTTCTGCTCCAGGTGTGTGTGTGTGTGATCTGCGATCTGCTGCAGCTCCTTCTGTTTGTCCTGCAGGAGGCGCTGCAGCTCCTCCACCTGAGAGGAGAGACCCCCCTCTGCCTCCGACAGCTCGATACCTGAAACACACACACCTTCACAGTCAGGACATTGGGCTGGTAGGTCCTCACAAGTACAGCAATGCAACTCTATATATGTGTGTTTCCATCTCCATTCATGTGTGTAGGCACACATGGATGCATGTATTTACTTGTGTGTGTGTGTGTGTGTCTCCATGGCAAATTCAATACGCTGGTTTCCATGGGGACCAGCTGTGTGCTTCAGAGAGCAGTTTCCATGGCAACCCCATCCCCCTTTTCCCTCTCCCCCCATTATCCTCTCTGCCCCCTTTTCCCCCTAATATATCAGTGTGTTACCGAACTGGTCAGACTGATGCCACACGCTAACAACATACGTGCCCACTGCTTTCTGCTCTATCCTGTTCTATTCTAACAGCAGAGGAGAAAATATTATCAGTGTGTTATTCTATGGCAGCCGCTTCTGAACTGTGAACTGTTCTGTTCGGACTCTGACCTGAGGCTTGGACCTCACTGGTGTACTGCTGAAGGTCGTGACCTTGCTGGATGACCTCGTAGATCATGTTGTTCATAGCCAGCCGTCGCTCCATGTGCCTGCAGATCAGTTAATCGGTTAATCAATCAGCACCTGGCATCATCTGTCACTGATGAGTCTTTTTCATTCTGAGTGAGGACGATGTCATCAGACTGGCCTGTTTACCTGTGGATGCGTTGCTGTGCTAGCGTTAGTGCCTCGGGGCTAGCCTCCACGAGACGTGACTGGCCCAGAGCGAGCTTGTCCTGGCCTAGCTTGTCCTGGTTTACGTCGGCTAGCCGTGGTGATGCTAGCTTCTCAGTAGAGAAGTCCTGGGACTGTTTCTGGAGGTCCTGCTTCCAGGCGTCCATTTCCCCGGTTACCTACAAAACACACAGTAAATAAGAGGGAGTTCAACCTCGATCCCGCGCAGAGGAAGGAGGTTCAAGAAATGAGTTTATTAATATTCGTAAATTAAAAATAAATGGTGTACCTCCAGCGTGCACTGCTGCAGTATCCGGAGCTGCAGGTAAACATCCAGTCGAATCTTCCTCTGGTGGAAAAGTTCCTCCAGCTGAACATGAGACTCCTCCAGCTGCTGCAGCACCGACTCCACATGGGCCACTGAACTACCCTGGGGCCTGAAACAAACGCACCCACAAACACATTTTACAGACCTAAAAACAAACTAATCCAAACATAGAAACATTTCAAATAAAAGGTACCCGCCCACACAGACTTTACAATACTGAAAACAAACGCCCCTATACAGATTATACAAACTACAAAACAAACACACCCACACAGATTATACAAACTACAAAACAAACACACCCACACAAACTTTTCAAATTACAAAACAGTTGCACCCACAAAGGCTATACAAACTTAAAAACAAATGCACCCACAGTCATTACAAACTTCAGCTACACACAGGCCTCTGTGCTGCCATGAGCAGTGAAACAAACGCACCCACATATTTTTTTATGAAGCCAGAAACAAATGCACCTACACACACTGTATAAACCTGAAAACACACGCACCCACAACTATTCCAAACACCAACTCCACTCAGGGCTCTGAGCTGCCCTGCGGAGTGAAACAAACACCCACACAACAAACGCACCCATACTGGGTTTGCACACTTGGGGGAAAAAAGCACAACAACCAAGTATATCCAAACTAAAAAACAAGCGCACCCTAAAACTGAAAACAAATGCACCCGCACATTGTACATAAACTAGGAGACGAACATTCATACACCAACATCACAGCGCCGCCCAAACACACACACCCATCATACACTCACACACCAGTTCCACACGGGCCTTTGAGCTGCCCTGACCGGTGAAACAAATGCTCTCATACAAGTTAGAACCACGCTATTTGTGCAGTGGTGAGGCACGAATCAAACGCACCCACGCTCTCTGTGTGTACCTGAGTTGCAGGATGAGGTCTTCTCCTTCCCGGATGACACTCATCGCAGCTTCCTGTGGGTCAGGGTTAGAGTTAGGGTTAGTGTGAGGGTTAGGGGTGAGGGGTCAGTGGTCACGAGGGTGTTAGGTTGTTATGATGGGGTCAGGTCAGGGGGCCGGGGACAGAGGTCAGCAGGTACCTGTGTGTTGGCCTGCTGCTGCTGCTGCTGGCTGATGAGAGTCTGCAGAGCCTCCACAGTGTCCGGACAAACACAGAGGTCTGAGGAGAGCTGCTTCTGGAGGCCCTCCATCCACACTGAGAGCTGAGGAGGAGGAGAGGGGAGGAGGAGGAGAGAGGAGGAGGAGAGAGGAGGAGGAGAGGAGAGGAGGAGAAGGAGAGGGGAGGGAGAGAGGAGAGGGGAGGAGGAGGAGAGGGGAGAAGGAGGAGAGAGGAGGAGGAGAGAGGAGGAGGAGGAGGAGAGGGAAGGAGAGGGGAGGGAGAGAGGAGAGGGAGCAGGTATAAGTACGGCACAGTGGACTGTTGTCACATAATAATACTACTGCAGTACATCACAGTACTGTGTGTGTCTGTGTGCGTTACCTCTTTGGTGTGTGTGTAGAAAGACACAGCGAGATCCAGCAGCAGCTTCCTCTGTTCAACCCGCTGGATAAACGCCTGCACACGCACAACACACAGCACAGATTTACAACACGTCAGCAACACGTCAGCACCTCTGTAACACGCGTGACATCACCTGTGAGTGTTTTTCTCAAGCTCCAAAAAAACACAAGTCAATAAACTAGTTAATAAACACTTTACTAGCACAACCAGTTGTTACTGCAGAAAAACCAAGGACACGTCACACAACGTAACATGAACTAATGTGGATCAGTGCTTTACGTGTGCCATAAGCTTCACATGTACAGTGAGTGTATAAAACTTCACTCATTCATTCATTCATTCACTCTTTCTCTGTCACAGGTACCTGCATGCGTAGCTCCAGGTCTCTAGCTGCCTGGTAGATCTCCTCCTCCTCACACTCTCCGGACTGAGCCAGCTGATCTGCTGCTTCCAGAAGCTTCTCTGCATTAGTGTAAGTGTTCTGACGCACACACACACACACACACACACACACACACACACACACACACACACACACAAAGTGGTACATTATAAGTGCTGTCATTTGGTTGTGTTGTTGATGTGCTTCCATCACTGCCTGTAACAGTCACATTAAAGCAGAAACACTTCGTCTCGGGGTTAGGGTTAGTGTTCCCCAGGCTGAGCTGCTGCGAGTGGACGATTTGATGTTGTCTGACAAAAAAAGTTAATAAAATAAATACTTAAAGACAGAAAGTCCAGGGTTAAACGATTCACACCTCAACAAAAAACCTCCCACAGTTCATTTTATTTCAGATATTTGATTGGTCTACTAAATGTAGTTTATGTGTTGTTACCTGTGCCACCTGCTGGAAGTCGTCGTGGCGTTTCTGCAGAGCTCGCGCTCGGTGCAGAGACTTCCCCACGCCGCTGTGTTTGTTCAGGAAGACCTCACCATGCTGCTCCACCCAGTCCAACACCTGAGAGGGGCAGACAGGTGGAGGTACACTGAGCCTTAAATCTGGATTTGGATCAAAATGATGTTTTCTAAGTTGAAATGACGAGATGTTAAGTCAGACGTTGACTCTTTGAATCAAAGTGGAAAGCAGAGGTGGTCTCCACAGCATCTGACACTTAAAATGACTCTGGACCCCAATGAATCTCTGAGTCTGAGTCTGAGTCTGGATTTGTCCTACCTGTCTAACATCCTGTTGAAACACACACAGCTGCAAACGCTGGTGGAGGCGGAGCTTACGGTGCTGCCACGCCCCCTCCACCTCATGGTGACCCTGCCAACAACAACAAAAAAAAAACCATCACATCCATCCACCTGTCTGTCTTTGGTCAGTGAGAGTGAGACAGAAGGATGTGCGACAGGTTAAAGTGAGTAATACCTGCATGACCTGGTGCAGAACTCCCATGATGCCATGTGTGGTGGTGGTAAAGTCTGGTTTGGTCACAGAGTCGTCAGAGTCGGTCGCTGGGCAACGCTGGAGGACATCCAATAAGGCTTTACCACTCTCACTGACCTGCAGACAGACAGGTGGGGAGACAGGCGGGAGTTCAGTCAGAGCTACAGGTATTTAGACAGACAGACGGGTATGTGGGCAGACAGACAGGTGTTTAGAGAGACAGGTACCTGTGTGTAGTTAGCAGAGATCTCCTCGTTCAGCTCCTGGTGTTTCTTAATTGCAGCTTCCAGCTCTGCTGTTGCCGAGGGCAACGACCCTTCAGAGCACGCCTGAACCCAACCCTCCACCTTGAGCAGGAACTGGACAGACAGGCAGGTAGAGAGACAGACATGAAGACAGTGTTTAGTCCTGTGAACATCACCTTAATTTAATCTGTGTGGAGGAAGAGACAGACAGGTGTGGCAAACAGGTAGATAGAGCAGGAGACACAACATTTTGGCTGTGGACGAGTAAAGACGGACAGATAGTGAGACAGGTACAAAGACGGGTAAAAAACAGGTGTATTAATCACCTGCTCTGCCCCCTGGTGGAAGCCGGTTGCCATGGCGAGCGTGTTGCTACGCTCCTCTAGTGCCGTCGTCAGGGACTTCCAGTCTTCCTGTAACCGTGACGACACCATGGCGATCCGCTCCGCCCCGTAATGACCGGCCTCTGCGAGCCTCGCCGCCACCGTGACCACGCTGTCCACGTTCACGCTGCCGTTCTGCTCAGAGACATTCAGAGACGTTAAGAGTCCGTCAGATAGCTCGTTAACAGCAGACACAGTGTGAGGCGGCACACTGACCATGCAGTTGGCGGTGAAGTGCTGGTGTTGTGTCTGGAGGTCCAGGGCGTGCTGGTGGTTCTGGCCGACCTCCGCCAGACTCTGTACGAACAGGTCTTTACTGTGGGCGATCCACTCCGACATCTGAGAGAGAGGCAGGTCAGAGAGCAGCGGAGTGTCACAGAGGCACTGGTGGATGGATACGCTGCTATATGTTTCAGCCCCCACCCCCTGCCCCACCCCTCACCTTGGTGGCATCCTGTTCAAACAGGTGCAGCTGCAGTGCCTGGTCCAGGTGCAGCTTCCTGTCGCTCCAGCTCTGCAGCAGGTGGCTGCGAGCCGCCTGCAGTCGGTCCAGCAGAGACGAGACCTTGGGTGCCACGCTCTGGAAGTCCGCCCCGCCTGACAGCCAGCTGCCGTGGCTACCGCCGCCGCCTTCGTTAGAGGCGTCACCGTGTGAGGGGCCCAGGCGCATTCGCTGGAGCAAACTCCGCCCCTCCCGGTCAAGGGCGTCGACTGGCGCCGTGGCGATGGTGTTACGGAGACGACTGTGTTCCTCCAGGAGTCTGGAGAGGGGAAATATGGAGGTAGAGCTAGTTAACTCTAAAATACAACGTACATAATCAATAACTTATTAAATATTCAGTCACTGTGACTGGGGCTCTCTCTTACTTGCGGGCCTCATCGACGTCCTGGGGCTCTGGTATGCGGTTCAGCCCAGCCTCCAGCTGCTCCAGCTGGGCAAGGAGCTGCGTGGCGGCCCCCGAGAACTCCTCCAGACCCAGACGCAGCTCGGTCCACTCCACATGGTCGTACTCCAGCGAGCCCCCCAGGTCAGAGGTCAGCTGGGAGGGGTCGACGAGCCGGGACAGACCCTCCACCGACACCAGGCTGGTCTGGAGTCAGAGAGACGGATCACTGACTGACAACTACAGTATCAACTTCCAATACAATCACACCTGAGCCATCAAAGTTACTGTAATACATACTTCACATTCAGCAGGATCTCAGGCTGTAGTACTGTCAGAGTATCAGTACTGCAGCAGCAGCAGCAGGTGTACGGCACATACCAGTATTACTGCACAGGCTGTCAGTAGCA
Source organism: Toxotes jaculatrix (assembly GCF_017976425.1). NCBI lineage: Eukaryota > Metazoa > Chordata > Actinopteri > Toxotidae > Toxotes > Toxotes jaculatrix. Next base: position 636,497 of record NC_054417.1, on the reverse strand, counting down.
GTACATCATTTGTCAGTACTGTAGTTGTCAGTAGTAGTACTGCAGTGGTACCTCGAAGCTGAGCTTGGCGCTGCCCAGGTTGGTCTTGTGTTTCTGCCAGAAGGTGTCCGGTTTGATGAGCAGCGCCGTGTGGATGTTGGAGGAGAACGACTCCTGTAGCGTCCGCAGCACCGGCTTCACGCTGTCCCACTTACTGCCGCGCATGTCCACCACCACGGTGAAGCCGCGGGCACGCACGTCCTCACTGACAGGCAGACGGGTAGGCAGGGAGACACAGTGTTAGTCTAACGCCCAGTTTACATCTGCGCTACTAATGTGTCAGTGCAGAGACGTCACTGGGAGAGAGACAGGAGAGTGGACACACCTGGGAATGGTAGACAGGTAGGTGACCAGTCGACTGAGGTCCTCCTGTTTTATTCGATCATGATTGGTCCTGGCAGGGAACGTCAGGATTGGTCCGCCTCGCTTGTCCCGCCCCCCTGTAAAACACAGTTTGTTAAACTGGGTCACACTGGGACCAAACAGGGCTCCAACCTGCAGCAGTGTTTGTGTGCGTTACCTGACACGAAGGCCACTTTCTCTCTGAGCACCGTCAGGACGTCGACCGCCCGAACACACTCTGCTTTACCTGAACCTGCGAGACACACACACACACACAGGAACCTTTAAGCTGATTTTAAAAAGAAACATCCACACAGTGTCTGTGTGCCACAAACAGGATCCCAGATCGTTGTGATCCCGCTGTCACAAATCCAGTAATTGTGGCCTCCAGTGGGCCAAATGCAGAGAACTCAGAGGAGTCACCCTCTAACTAAAAATGTTCATCATCAGTTAATCTGTTGGTTATTTTTCCAATCAAAGGATTGAACTGTTTATCGCCCACGTGCTTGTGCACGGCTGTTGTTAAAGACTCCACGTCAGCTGATCGTTTCAGCTCGAGATGTTTCAGCGTGGCCCAGAACTGACCGACCGCCACTGGCATCGCTTCAGCTCCGCTGCTCGTGTGGTCAGAAACCAAACTGCTGAACGTGTTTGGGTCAAACCACTGAGATTCAGTTCCTCATCCTCTGTGTGTGTGAGGTTTGAAAAAAGTCAGAATAAAAAGCAAGCAAGCAGCATCAAACTGCTTCCAACCGTCCTCCAAACTCAGCCAATCAGGCTGCAGAGAGACGAGCTGACAGACATTTCAATTAAAAAGCTGAGTCCTGCAGCTCAGTGCGTGTGTGCGTGTGTGTGCGTGTGTGTGAGTGTGTGTGTGTGTGTGTTGCGGACAGACATACAGGCCTCCCATGTGCATCAGATCATCCTGCACAGCGGGAGGAGGCTAATCCAACACACACACACACTGAGGGCATTAACCGTCTCATATTAGCAGCTTGGCGAGCAGTGATAACCCTCAGAGAGAAAACCTAAAAACAGGAAGGAGAAGTGAAAGGGAACGCTCACACTTATCCTGCCTGAACTCCCTCCTTACAGTGTCCTTCTTCTCCTTCCTTAGCATCCTTGGATCCTTTCTTCCTGGTGGAGCGACCCGTCTCCTCACAGCTCACACTGACACTTCAGGCCCAGATTGACCGCCTGTTTAATCTGGACTAATTGTTTTGAGATGTCTGATGGATTATCAGGAGATGCTGTGTTTACCCAAGGTTACAATCCAACCTCCTCAACCGAGTCATCGCACTGAAAACACACATCTGCACATACACAGGTCATAACCAAGCTGGAGCGATAAGACGCTTCACCTCGAACCAGAACGGAAGAGCTCCAGAAACCTCTCAGGCAGCAATAATGAAATATACAAATATTACTGAATATTACTGAGCAACAATGAAAAGCAGCAGCGGAGGAGAAGAACATTCGCAGGTCCATTCTTTCCTCAAAGATCGCTCTGTTTGGAACTTTTGAACTTGACTAAGTGATTAATCAGTTAATCAATAAAGTAATCAGCAGATTAATGGATGGTGTAAATAACGTTTAGTTGCGGCGCTCATTACATGGCTGTTCAAACATCAGCAAAGACAAGACCCAGCTCAAACTGATGGTCCCACAGAGCAGAGCACTGAGGGACGTCCGTTCACTTTCTTCCCGTCTTGTGTTTTTTTTATTTGCTAATAGCAGCAGAAAATGATGAGGAAAGAAAAAGGTTGTTGTTGTGTTGTTGTTGTGTTGGTTACTTTTTGGCCTGTGCTTTGTTTGTGTGGTTTGTTTGATGAGGCACAGCTGGTTAGTGTTAGGGTGAAACCCAGAATCTGCTCCTGAGCAGTGGAACACCTGCCCACAGGTTGCTGCTGATGATAGACTGTAACATGACGGAGCGTGATCTGATGGATGTTTACTGTGTGCCCACTACACCTCCACTTTACACAAAAAACTAGTGTCTGTTCCAGTGTCCTCGACCTGGCAGCGTAGATTTTAGTGTAATGTAGGAAGAAGAAATGTACAGAAAACAGGACAGAACAGTTGAATGAATATATAAAATATGACCTTTTTATTTTCTTAAAATACCAAAGACTGAACTATGGATTCATTATGCGAGTAAACGACCTAAAATCCTGGCTACAGACGGATTTTATCTGTGTTTTGGGAGTGATAGATTATCAATAAAAAATATGAGAGCAGGATGTTCTTATCCCTGCTGATCACTGAGTCAAACACCACTCTGTCCTGTGTGATTTAGCAGTTTGCTGAGTAAGAGGAGATGATATTAATGTTGTGTTTTGTGTGTAATCAGAGCGTGTGTTGTGTTAGAGCAGGTCGACCTCATGCTAACACAGAACAGGCCTGAGAGCAGAAGCTAACAGACACTGATGGGTCTGTGGTGGGTGTCTGTGGTAAACATGACACTGCGTGTGAACATTCAGCCAAACGGCTCCACACCCTCCATCATCACAGAACTGGATCTGATTGATCCTCGATCAGCTGCCTGTCAGACCGACTGATCCTAAACCAGCTGTCAATCAAGCTGACTTCAGACCGGCACAGAGAGTTGGAGAAGGGATTTCCATTCTGATAAAGCTGTCTCACACACACACACACACACACACACACACACACACACACACACACACACACACACACACTGAGTCAGTGTAAAGCCTAAAATAGCTGCTGTACGGAGCAGATGAAAAGCCTTCGGAGAAACTTGCTGTCAGTCTGTCAGGACTCATCACACTGATTATACAACAAAACATAATGAATACGTTTCACCACAGTGTCCTCTGAAGCTCCAGAATGTCTCACTCAGAGACGCTGCATTTCTCAGGCTGTTTGATTATAAATATCAGCTGATAATCAGCTTATGGTCGACTCATGTTCAGGAAACTTGTTACAGTAAAAATGTAAAAACATGTGAATGTGTTATGCACCTGCAGCTGCCCTGAGGCTCGGTGAAACGCCTCCTCTCACGTTCTGTACATGGAGCTCAGTCCGTGACTTGGTGTCACCAGCCAGTCAACCAGCAGGGGCTCACTCATTATTTCCATCTCTGATTAATCAAATAATCACTGAGTCATCAGGACGCGTCCCCACAGTCAAACATGGTTTATTTTCTCTTCAGACAAAGAAAAGCTTGATTAACGACTTCACTGATTAATTGATTATCAGTGTAGTTCAGTCGGACTGACAGTTTCACCTGTCAGTCATGATGCATGAAGCATCAGGGCGGTTGCTATGGTTACCTGCAGGTTATATACCACCATGAGGCCTGAATTGCCTTGATTGACTTTAATTGACACCTGTCAGCCAATCAGAAGCCAGTATTTCCTGTGGTATAAATACTACTACTAATACTGCACTGATACTTTTATTGGAATGAACGGAACATGGAAGCATCATGTGACCACAGCTTAACAGCTAATAGATGTATTTTAACTGAACACACACTCGCGCGCGCGCACACACGCACACGCACACGCACACACACATACGTTTAATAACCAAGCAGGCCTTCCCACAATCCTCCTTGGTAGGACCCTCCACCCCCAACACACACTCACACACACCTCAATGCCATTGGACAGAGAGATGCTGACACACAACACACACACACATTCATAGCACATACCCTACACACACGCGCGCACACACATACACACATTCATAGCACATAGCCTACACACACACACACACACACATTCTCTGAGTCAATGGGCGGATGTGGAGGCATCATGGCGACATCTTCCACCACACACACACACACACACACACCCTACCTGCCGTCGCCAGGCCGTCCGGGCCCGCTTCTCCTCCTCCATCCACCGGATTCATCCTCCCTCCTCCTCGCGCTGCTCTTCCGCCTCCTTCCTCCTCCTCCTCCTCCTCGCGCTCTCTCCTCCGTTATGTACCGTCGGTTGCTCCGCTCCTCGCGCCTCCTCCCTGCCTACCCGTCCATCCCTGCGGGTTTACATCAGATCGGATCGGTCCAGGCTCCCGGACAGGCCGGCGGGCGGACGGTAGCACCGTTGGACGAACGGATGTGTTCCCCTCCTCCCGGTACCGATCACTGCTGCATCCTCCTCGGCTCAGCCTCGACAGTCCTCCTCCTCCTCCTCCGCTGCTGCTGCTGCTGCTGTTCTTACGTTACCGTGATCCCGCGCGGCATCGCATCACATCACGTCACCGTTACTGGTACCGTTTCCGTTACTGCCTGCAGACACTGTTACCGTTGCCCCGGTTCCCCTCTCCCCCTCTCCCTCTCTCCTCCTGCCGGTCCAGGCAGCGGACGGTCGGTCGGTCAGTGTGTTTCAGCACGCAGGCGCACCGTGGAGAGAGAGGGGCGCTGTGCACGAGGGCTGCAGCAGCTGCTGCACCGATTAACACACACACACACACACACAGACACAACCCCCGCCTCTCCCGTTACTATAACGTTACCGTTACTGTCAGTACAGTTACTATGAACTGGTCCCGTTAACGAGATGGATGCTGATGTGATCAGCTGAGATCATTGAAGCATTTCACCGATTTTATTTCGACTGTGAATCTGTTTTCCTCAGATATATAATATAATATAATATAATATAATATAATATAATATAATATAATATAATATAATATAAAACAATATTATATTAGATAGTGTTCTGTTTTACATATAAAGTCTTTATTAACGGACGCAATGACAATATGAATACAACAGAGAAGAACACCACACTAAAATAGAAAGATTATTCTATAAAATAGAAGTATTAATTAAATAATATTCATAATAAATACTCATGATAAAATACACTAAATAAGTAAACTTGTGAATTAATTAATGTTTTTATTCATGTGTCACAGCACAGATCCATAAAGATGATGAAAAAGTTGGATTTTTTTGTTTTTTTCTGTTGAAAAAATACAGATAGAATCTAAATGTGAGCTAAAGTTTAGCTCAGCTTCAGCTGATTTTCTTATAAGAGAGAGAATGATGAGACAGTAACCGTTAAAGTAATAAACAGTTAATAAGAACAGGAATAACTTTGCAAACAGTCACTTTGTCTAAAAAAAAGCATCAAAGATGAGCAGAGTAAAGTGGAGGCAGCAGTGAAACATGCGGAGCTGAGTGTATGAAGCTGCTGCTGTTTGAATGATTCAGCTGAAGCTACAGCGCCACCCAGAGGCCAGATGAGCACACAGCAGCCTGCTCTCGTTGGAAGCTTCAGACACACAGCACTCTAACCCTAACCCTTTCCTGTAAACACGGTGGACGTGTGAGCTGCAGCACATTTAATTCAGCTCGTTCTTTTCTTTCACGCCAACAAACCCCGTTAGCGGAGACAGACAGACAGATAGATAGATAGATAGCTTATTATCTTCTTGGTCTGTCGTGGTGCAGTGAGGTGTGCGCCGTCGCGGCGTCATGACGTCACGTTGCCGTAGCAACTCCAGCCCGTCGGTTTGCTCGGCTGCTAAAAGCTAACGGGTCCAGCTCGGCTCTGTAGCGTCGTGGCGTCCCTGGATTTAAATTAAAATTTTAACGAGTGAACGGACGAGTTGTTTAACCGACCCGCGGCACCTTTTATCCCGGCTAATGCTGACTAACCGTCTGCTGAAGCGACAAACAAAGCTCGCCTCGGCGAAAATCAACCGTCATATCGACAGGTGAGGTGAGACACACCTGTAACTACTGTCCGAGTAATTTGGGGTCACAGTGTTTGCTTACACTGATTCAGTCTGAATCCTGCTGAGGTGAGAGCAGCTCAACTACAGCGTGGGACCGAGTTAAAAAGAGGATTTAGTGTGACAGCCTTTGAGGTGCTTGCTGACCTCAGTCTTTGTGTTTTTTAATCACACTGTTAAAGGTCGCTGCAGTGAGGATGGAGTCGGTGGAGGAGGCCGTGGTGTCGGAGCTGAAGGAGCAGCTGCAGGATGAAGACCTGAACCCGGAGCAGAGAATCCACCTGCTGAACAGCGGCATTAACAGTGAGACAGCCAGCATCTTTATCCAGCAGGGGGGCAGTGAAACGAACAAGCTGTAGGTTTTAAAACCACTGACTGTGTCTGTACCTGCAGTGGTGAGAATCTGAGTTGATCATTAACGTGAACTAGTCCTTTATCCTGTTTACTCAGGTGGGCCTGAATGAATGAATGAGTGAATGAATGAAGGTTGGAGTGACTCTGTGTTGTTGTCTCTGTCAGAGGCTCTGAACGTGGCGGCGGTGCAGACCGACAGCAGCGTGTTGACTCGTGTGAAGTCTCAGTTGTATCACAGTGGGGTCCTGAGTCACTGTGTCCTCGCCCTCTCTCTGGATCCCAGAAGGCTGAGGGGCAACTGGACCGCCGCCGCCGCCACACTGGCCCAGCTCACCAGGTCCTCCTCTGAGTCCAGACACGCTGTCATTTTATCTGTAATATATTAAGTGAGAAGGATCATTTGAATCCTTTTCAGGTTGTTAAAAAATATTTGTATAATTTTCAGTGATATATTTTTGATGATTTCAAACTGTATCCTCTTGTTCAGTGTTGTTAGTATGTGTTTGTGTATATCTCCTCAGTTCCTGCTGTGTTGGGGGGGATCCCGGTGAACATTCAAAGGCCTTTCATAGGCTGTTCCTGCCGTCAGTCGTGGACTGCCTCCTGTCATTGGCCAGCCAGCTGATGAGGCAGACAGAGGTGAGAAGCTAAGTTCGTCCTTGTCTTCAAACTGTTGTCCTCCAAAAATTTGGCTTCTTTAACCTTTACAGTCAAACTGAATTCTGTGCCTGTCAGTGTTTGTCTGTGTTCAGGAAGGTGATGGATTCAGTTGGCTGGCTGCTCAGAGCCCACACACAGCTCACCACACAGGGTCCGTCACCTCACTCATCATTGATTAGTGTATTGATTGATGTCTGAACAGACATTCCGTCTGGTTTTGATAAGCAGTACATATTGCAGGTCTGTCTCGGGTAAGTCTGATGATATTCTGTCCCCCTTTGTCCCTCCAGTTCTCAGCTCTGTCCACTATGAGCAGATCCAGATGTGTGATGATGTGACTGTGTCTCTGCTGTGTGTCCAACTGTGGATTCAAACCTGCACAGCCAGCAGGTAACACAGAGTGAGGTGCACAAGAAGTTATAATTTTCATTTATACTCCTGTTCTTATAAACCCCCCCCACCCCCCCGTCTCTGCAGGGACTTCCTCTCCAGGTTGAGTGACGACTCTGTCTTGTTGCTGCTTAACGAGGCTGTCGGCCAATTAGCCGTCAGCTCTGACTCTGCTGTGGGCGGGGCCTCCATCAGACTCATCCTGCTCATGGCCAATCAGCTGCAGCTCCGGCTCCAGCCCTTCCTCCTCAACTTCAGAGGTCAGAGGTCACACATGTTGATACATTAACAGTATCAGTTTAAACCTGGCTCCCTGCAGCATGAAGGAATGTTCACTTAAATGTGCTGAAAGGTCAAAGGTCGCTCTCTTGTTCTCTCTCAAGGTCTGGACAACCTGCTGAACAAAGACTGGAGGGGGCACGGCTTTGACCAGGACGTGGATCAGCTGATTGCATTCATCCAATCAGACAGAGGCATAACGAGTCCCTCTCAGGTGCGTCTGGATCCTCGTCTTTTCCATGTCTCTTAGTCCGTCACACGTAAGACGCAGTGAGGAACATGTCCAGAGAAACGAGACGTCCTCTCATCATCTGAAGTCAGCTGCTTCTTTTTTTATGTTTTCTAACTTTGTGTTTGTTCTAACACGTTGACACGGCGGTGCAGGTGGTTCGCACTCCGAGCACTGAGCGTGTGCGGGCGGCGTGTGTGATCCAGGCGGCCTGGAGGTCGTATCAGACCAGACGCAGAGTGAAGAGTCTCAGCAGAGCTGTTAGTACGCTGCAGAGGAGATACAGGTACCTGACTGTGCAGTCGGCTGCAGCATCATGAGCTTTAAAGGAGCACTGACCACATATTTAAATTCCTGTGTGTGTGTGTGTTTGTGTGTCTGTGTCTGTGTCAGGGCTCGGAGGAGGCAGCAGCAGCAGCAGAAGGAGGTGCGGCAGTGGGAGGAGGAGCTGAGGTACCAGGTAAGACCAAAGACTGCAGTGCTGACAGTGTTTGGCCAAGAGAGCAGAGAAAACAGGAAGCCAAAATCTCTTCAGCCATTTTAACTGACTCTGATAAGACAGGCGTGTGTGTGTGTGTGTGTGTGTGTGTGTTTCAGGTGTGTGTGAGACGTCAGCAGGCGAGGAGGGCGTTCCACCAAAAACAGAGACAGCTGCTGCAGCTCCTGCCTCCTGGTAAACGCTCCCACACACACTCAGATTTGGTCCTGGTCCATGAAAGTTTACTGCAAAGCAGCTAAGTGTGTGTGTGTGTGTGTTCTCTGTGGTTTTTCAGACCAGGTGCAGTCGTACCTGCAGGAGTGCGAGCGTCATGCGGCCGTGGTGATCCAGAGGGTCTGGAGAGGCTTCAGAGAGCGACGGCTCTACAATAACACACTCCGACACACACTGATACACACACGCACACAGCAGCAAGCCGCCAGGACGCTGCAGAGGGCGGTACGCACTCAAACGTTTTTGTGATGAGTTACGTCTCAGAGAGAGCCGGAGTATCACGGTCTCCTACAGAGACTGTGTCATTATGGGCTGTTTGTAGGAAAAATGGATGCGGTAAGGAGACGTCGTTGACTCCTCGCTCTTTCAGGTGCGTGGCTTTCTGCAAAAACATCGAGCTTCAAGGGCCCTGCCCACCACACCTTTCTGGATTGGTCAGAAAGGTTTGACGGACAGCAGGAGGGCGGAGCTAAAGGCACAAGTAGAGGACTACATTGCAGCGCATCCTGTAAGACATGCAGTTCACTCGTTACCTGTCATCTCCAGAATGATGCTCTGACGTTACAAACTGTCTCTGTCCTCCTGTCTACTGTCTGTCCTCCTGTCTGTCTGCAGTCGTCCCACGTGTCTCCTGAGGCGTGCAAGCGCCTCCATGAGGAGGCGCAGCTGCTGCTGCTGTCGGAGCTGCAGAGAGGAGGGCAGTGGAGGAGAGAGGAGCAGAGGGTGGAGGCTCTGCTGGCTCACACACACACCCAGCTGGAGCTGCTCAGAGGTCAACACACACACACACACACACACACACACCTCCTTTACTTTGCACACAAACATGTGGCTGCACATGCAGCTTAAAAATGACACGGGTCAGCTGTGCACAGTCACTCTGACCGAGCCTGACTTTAACAATAACACAGAAATATGGAGGTGGTGACGCACAGTGATGCAAGTGAGCATCCTGGGCTGGGAGAAAGTGGGAGAAAGTGGGAGAAAGTGGGAGAAAGTGGGAGAAAGTGGGAGAAAGTGGGATGCATGTTTATCTGACAGACCACATGGTTAATCAATAATGAATCGTTACCCTTGTTATCTGGTCACTGATCAGAGTGAGACTTCAATCATCATCTCTGCTCTGATCACTGCTGTCCCTTTTCCCACAGATGCCCCATCCCTCTCTGTCGTCACGGCGACAGATGCAGAGTCCTTCCTGAGCCCCTCGGGTCCCATTGCCGCTCGTGCCCGTGATGCCCACAATGCAATGCTGCAGGCGAACCGGCTGCCATGGTGGAGGACTCTGGGAGAACCGCTCGACGTGTTTAGCCTCGCCCACCTGCAAGAGCTGGAGGCGGAGCTTGGAGGACTGTTTGTAGGAGGGTTAGCAGAGGTCAGCAAACTCACTGAGGTGGACAGAATAAACCTTTAATCTGAACCTGTCCTCACATCCTCACTTGGAGGTGTGGGACTGGTGTGGGACTGGTGTGGGACTGGTGTGGGACTGGTGTGGGACACCTTTACAGTTTTTGTGAAACTCACTTTTGTAAACCCGTCCTTCCTTTTTTGACTCAGAGAGCAGTTTGCTGTTAAACATTTCATACACTGATGAAAGATTTGATATAACTTTGTTTTGCATGATTTCCTGTTCACAGGTTTAGTTTATGTTTTCGTTTGCTGTCTCTCACATGCGTTACCCAGACTGAACTCTGACAGGCTGCAGAGAGGCAGGTTGGTGAAAAGCAGGTGAAACTCACACAGGTGAGGGTCAGACATGAAAATATCTCAGCTGCTGCGCAGGTTGGTCATTTTGCAGTAACCAGCATCAAACAGCAGAGGGAGCATCGTCTTCACCACAGGATCATGATGAGTAGATTTTCTTTTGCTGGGAGGGGAGGGTGCGTTTGTTTTTCTCCTGTGTGCAGCTTTAATGTTCTTAGTTTAGAAAAAGGTACGGACATATTATAATGTGTAGAAAGAGTTTTAAAGAGAGCGACACTGTCTCCACACACTGTACACTGATGTTTTTTACTCATTAAAGTTTAATAGTGGCAGATATATTTGTATAATGTCCCTGTTTGAAAACAGCAGGACGACCCTTGAAGTGAAATCACCAGATGTAAAGAAAGTTTTTTTGTAACATGGCCACAACACGTGCTGTGGTGCCAGAGATGGTCCAGTGTGCAGAGCAGCGTATCGATCACACTCATTGATCACCGATCTGAGCCACAGGCCAGCAGAGGCTCAGCAGATGTTACATAATCAGCCGCTGGTCTGTCAGAGGGAAACAGCTGCAAGAGAGCAACGCTGGAGACGAGGAGGTAAGGAGACGAGGAGCCGAGGAGGTAAGAGCTGAGTCCAAGGCCTGGACTTCACTACTGCTTTGTGCTACTTTTACTTTACCTTACCTTTACTTTAAAGGGATGAAAATTCATTTTGAAGAACAAAATGTTAGAACAGATGAATGAATGAAACGTGTTCAGTGTAGTGATCTTGTCGGGGGAGGAGAGGCAGCTTCGGTCCTGTGATCGTAGCATCTCTGTTATGAAGTGAAAGGTTTCGTGACACTCGCTCCCTGAAGCTTCCACAGGAACAAACTTTCTTTTCGTCTCCAGTGGAGCCGGAGTTGAAGCGAAGGGGTTAAGATTCAGAGGAATGTGGGGAACATGAGGTGGAGGGAGGGGGCTGTGTCACTTCAATCCTTCACTTTGTTTTCCTGTTTTACCTCTGTTCACTTTCTCCATCCTTCCTCCTCTTCCTCAGGACGACTCGAGGCCACCTCAGAGATGCCGGGGACTCTGCCCAGGTTTCCCACCATGCCCGTCTTACTCAGCTCCCTGCCCAGGGGCGTCAACCCTCCCAGTTTGCCCAGAGGCATCACCATGCCCAGTCTACCCACTTTACCCAATTTACCCAGCATGCCCCGAGGCGTGACCATACCCAGCCTGCCCAGGGGGATGTCCTTGCCGAGGGCCGTCGCCATGCCGACCGTATCCCAGGCTCATCGGAGGCTGCTGCAGGACTGCTGCTCTGTGCTGGACCATCAGACACCAGGAGGTAACAAATACCAACATTAGCAGTGGACAGTGTTCATTGATTATCGGTTATCTGTCACTCGATGGACTGATAGAAGAGTTTGGAATAATAAAGACAAAAACAATAAAAGACATGTCAGAGACAGCAAGCACTTTTACTTCAAATCAACTTAAATAATCAGTTTATTAAAAAATAATGATGAAATAGTTGCACATTAATTTTTGTCAGTTTACTGATTGACCAATCTGAGTGCTTAGTAATTAAAATTCTTCACTTCCTAATATCAGTAAAACCACTGATCGTTGTGTTACTGTAGTTGTGTGTCGTTGTATGTCGTCTTCATTGTAACACTGAGCACTGAGTGTGTTCAGCTCCAGTTCTGCAGGTTTCTCATCCATTTTTTCTCTTTCTGTTGGAATGATAAATAAATCCAGAGCAGATTATAGAGCGCTGAGCTGCTGCACATGGCCAGGATCACACACACACACACACACACACACACACAGAAATCTTTCAGGGTTAGGAGCTGGGCAGAATATTAAACTGCTCTGTATTAAATCTGTTTTTATTCTGTTCTGTTGACAACAAACACAACGTGTTAACAAACATTAACACTAAACCTTAAATCTGCAAACGTCAGGTTTTAATCTCCAACTGAGAGAAACATTTTCAACATCGTCCACTTCACCCAGTTTAATCAGACTGTGGAGATACAAGCATTTTAACTGACAATGATGACGGTGGATGAAAGGAGGCGTGTTCAGTGTGTGTGTGTGTGAGAAGGATTATCTACAGACGTGTGTGATGGCAGTGACAGTGTGGATGTGAGCTGCAGGAGTCGTCTTCATGTACGGTGAGAAATATTTGAACTTTTCCTGTTTTTAGTTTGTTAAATGTTTTCGTCGCAGTAAAAATCTGTAAAGTTAAAGAGTTTGGAATCACGTCAGCTCCACAGATTCCTCATTTACATCTTATTTATTGAGCAGGTGTTGGAAAACAATAAATAATAACGTCCAGTTCTCAGCAGTGTTAAAAGCTAAATCAGATGAGTGGTAATGTGTAAATATCTCGTTTTAGTTTTCAGCTGTGTGACTAAAATAAAACGTGACTTTCTGAATAAGCTTTTTCAGCTAAGTTTAAAATTCAGGACGATCTTTGGTGCTAATCTCTGAAATCTGATTACAACCTGGAATCAGGACACGCTCATTATTCACTGATTCATTACAAAACTTTTACCCAGAAACCAAACCCACACTCTGCATCATGGCTGAAAACTTTGAATTTTGAATTTTAAACAACAAATTCAAACTTGCTTTTCAAAATAAAGGACGGGCGTTACAGCTGGCGACAGGAAACACTGTTGATGAACTTGTTAGTAAACAAAATATCAGTATTCATTTTATAAACAATAACCTGCGGTGGAGGGAAGTATTCAGATACTTCACTTTTATAGCAAATAACAATTATTTGATTTTCTTGATTAATCAATTGATTGATTGATTAATTGATTGACTGCCAGACTGGTCCTTTCACTGACTCAGTTGTCAGCTTGGTGCCTTGCTCAGTGGAACTCCAGCATGTGACACTGAACCTGTGTGTGTGCAGTGACGTGACAACTCCTGAAGCTCAGATCACTAAAAAACAACAATATAAACACATTACGCAACAACCACCGCAGGATTAACGCTGAAGATGTAGTGTTACTGCTGCAGTGTGTGTGTGTGTGTGTGTGTGTGTGTGTGTGTGTGTGTGTGTGTGTGTGTGTGTGTGTGTGTGTGTGTGTGTGTGTGTGTGTGTGTGTGTGTGTGTGTGGATCTCTTGTCTCCTGTAATCTCCTGAAACCTATTAAACTGAACAGAGAGAAATGAAAAACTGAAGAAAAATCTGGAACTAAGGAGAATGGAAGGTCAAAGTCTGCGGCACAGTGTCGCCCCCTGTGTAGACCAGCATCTCCCCACAGGTCAGCCTGGGCGTGGGCTTGGTTCTGGTCGGGTCTCCTGGACGTCACAGAATGTTGTGATGATGTGTTTCTGTTCAGGTCTGTGTGGCTGCTGCTGGGCGTTTCGTCCTCGCTACAAGAGGCTGGTGGACAATATTTTCCCTGAAGACCCTGAGGTGAACACACACACACACACACACACACTCACACTTTACCCATTTTACCCTCATGAATCCAGATAAAGAGAGAACCCCTCTGTGTGTGTGTGTGTGTGTGTGTGTGTGTGTGTGTGTGTGTGTGTGTGTGTGTGTGTGTGTGTGTGTGTGTGTGTGTGTGTGTGTGTGTGTGTGTGTGTGTGTCTGTGTCTGTGTGTGTGTGTGTGTGTGTGTGTCTGTGTGTGTCTGTGTCTGTGTCTGTGTCTGTGTCTGTGTCTGTGTGTGTGTGTGTGTGTGTCTGTGTCTGTGTCTGTGTCTGTGTCTGTGTGTGTGTGTGTCTGTGTCTGTGTCTGTGTCTGTGTCTGTGTCTGTGTCTGTGTGTGTGTCTGTGTCTGTGTCTGTGTCTGTGTCTGTGTCTGTGTGTGTGTGTGTCTGTGTGTGTGTGTGTGTGTGTGTGTCTGTGTCTGTGTCTGTGTCTGTGTCTGTGTCTGTGTGTGTGTGTGTGTGTGTGTGTGTGTGTGTCTATGTGTGTGTGTAGGATGGGCTGGTGAAAGCCAACATGGAGAAGCTGACGTTCTTCGCTCTGTCGGCTCCGGAGAAACTGGACCGCATCGCGGCGTACCTGTCAGAGCGTCTGACCAGAGAGCTGAACCGCCACCGCTACGGGTCAGCACACACACAAAGACACACTAACACACAACAACAACAACGACGCAGCATCCATTTAACATGACTGAGCCTGTGTTTCAGAAGTGGTGGAGGAAGTACTTTTATTTAACATCAGTAGTTATACTACACCGAACAGAGGTTTCAGTTTTAATACATTGATTATAGATTGATGGACAAAACTGTTTCACCATCTGTGGTTTTAGTCAAAATTAGTAAAAATAAATTAAAGTTATTAAAATAATTTCAAAGAAAAGTAGCAAATCCTTAAAACAGTTTTCTGTCAGTGAACTGATGAGTGGGTCCTTTCAGCTGGTTTCATTTGCAGCCTGGTTCATCAGCTCTTCACCCGTTCACAGACCAGGAACCACAGACAGAGTGAAGGGGTCGTTACCTGTGCGTGAGCTCCTGTCCGTCCCTGTGCTGCAGGTACGTGTGCATAGCGATGGAGGCGATGGAGCAGCTGCTGCTGGCCTGTCACTGTCAGAGCATCAACCTGCTGGTGGAGAGCTTCCTCAGTACGCTGCGTCTGCTGCTGGAGGCCGACAAGCCACACCTGCACATCCTCGCCACCAGCTCCGTACGTACACACACTGCAGCACCACACTCCGAAATACACAACGAACCATACAACTCAACACCAGCTCACTCCTGAGCCGACAACATTAAATCAGACCTGTATATCATATGGACACACGTTTAAATATGTAACCCTAACCCTAACCCTAACCCTCCCAGAGGCAGCGCTGCTTTAAACTCTCCTCGAACATGTAGTTCAGTTTACATTCAGACAAACAGCAACTAATATAATGTATGAGCTGTGACTGAGACAGAGCACTGTCAGCATGATCACAGAGTGAGCTGTGTGCTGCAGATCACAGCTGGGACAGAGTCAGCAGGGCTGTCGTACATTTATTTGTGTAATCTTTAAGCCTTGATATGTGTATTCCCCACATAAGATGTACAGTTTATTTACACACACACACACACACACTCACACAGGGATTATCAGTGTGTGTCACAGCAGGTTCATCTCTGCTGGGAACGTTGATTCACGCGCCTCAGCTCAGGTTTCACCACAGATGTTGTGCGTTGTCCTTGTTGTGTTGATACTGTGCATGTTTTCAGTGCAGCACTGTCATTGTTAGCAGCTTCATTTCCTGTCCCGTTCATTGTCTCTTTGTGTGTAGTTTGTGAAGTTTGCAAACATTGAGGAGGACACGCCGTCGTATCATCGCAGCTACGACTTCTTTGTGTCGCGCTTCAGTGAGATGTGTCACTCCGAACACGAGGACGCCGACGTCCGGAACAGGTCGGTCTGTTTCCTGTCTTATTTTAAAAAACTGAACCTCTTCTGTTCAAATATGACAAATCATATAAACGTCATCAGGCATTAATTATGTTGAAAATCAGCCTGAATTAAACCAAACTCAAGCTGGTGATTTATTTTTGTTCATTTCTGTGTGTGTGTGCGTTCAGGATCCGTGTGTCGGGGATCCGCGGCCTGCAGGGCGTGGTCAGGAAGACGGTGGACGACGAGCTCCAGGTCAACATCTGGGAGCCTCGTCACATGGAGCAGATTGTCCCCGCCCTGCTGGTCAACCTGCAGCAGCACACACACACCAACAGGTGAGCACACACACCCCACAGATATTTAACCGTTTTATAATTTTATATGTTTTTAATGTTTATTTTATCTTTCACCACAGGTTCAATTTTAATGTGTGAAGCACTTTGTAACTTGAGTTTTGAAAAGTGTGTGTGTGCGTGTGTGTGCGTTCAGTGAGTCTCCAGCAGAGCAGACCGAGGTGTGTTTCAGGGAGCTGTTGGGCCGAGCTGCTTATGGACACATTAACAACGCTATCAGACCTGTGCTCATGTAAGATGCACACACACTTCACTGTGGTAGCAGCAGTGGTTGCAGTGACAGCTCAGGTCAGTAGCAGCACAGACACAGAACCCTGGTGTGTTTTCAGGCACCTGGACAGTCACA